>NW_027488652.1:357797-715594 GCF_050948215.1 Halictus rubicundus
GAACATTTTTCTAAGCCCCACCGCTAAGAGGAAACTTTTTCCGTATCGGTCCTAGACGATTTTCGACGTGATATCACTGTAATATAGACGGTTTCTAACAATATATATCATAACACCAAACTCGCTACTACTATTATTTACCGAGTTATTAGCTAATAATGGACGGATGTACTACTCCGTCGGACGTTGGACGAACATTTTTCTAAGCCCCACCGCTAAGAGGAAACTTTTTCCGTATCGGTCCTAGGCGAGTTTCGATGTGATATCACTGTAATATAGACGGTTTCTAACAATATATATCATAACACCAAACTCGCTACTACTATTATTTACCGAGTTATTAGCTAATAATGGACGGATGTACTACTCCGTCGGACGTTGGACGAACATTTTTCTAAGCCCCACCGCTAAGAGGAAACTTTTTCCGTATCGGTCCTAGACGATTTTCGACGTGATATCACTGTAATATAGACGGTTTCTAACAATATATATCATAACACCAAACTCGCTACTACTATTATTTACCGAGTTATTGGCTAATAATGGACGGATGTACTACTCCGTCGGACGTTGGACGAACATTTTTCTAAGCCCCACCGCTAAGAGGAAACTTTTTCCGTATCGGTCCTAGGCGAGTTTCGATGTGATATCACTGTAATATAGACGGTTTCTAACAATATATATCATAACACCAAACTCGCTACTACTATTATTTACCGAGTTATTAGCAAATAATGGACGGATGTACTACTCCGTCGGACGTTGGACGAACATTTTTCTAAGCCCCACCGCTAAGAGGAAACTTTTTCCGTATCGGTCCTAGACGATTTTCGACGTGATATCACTGTAATATAGACGGTTTCTAACAATATATATCATGACACCAAACTCGCTACTACTATTATTTACCGAGTTATTAGCAAATAATTGACGGATGTACTACTCCGTCGGACGTTGGACGAACATTTTTCTAAGCCCCACCGCTAAGAGGAAACTTTTTCCGTATCGGTCCTAGACGATTTTCGACGTGATATCACTGTAATATAGACGGTTTCTAACAATATATATCATAACACCAAACTCGCTACTACTATTATTTACCGAGTTATTAGCTAATAATGGACGGATGTACTACTCCGTCGGACGTTGGACGAACATTTTTCTAAGCCCCACCGCTAAGAGGAAACTTTTTCCGTATCGGTCCTAGGCGAGTTTCGATGTGATATCACTGTAATATAGACGGTTTCTAACAATATATATCATAACACCAAACTCGCTACTACTATTATTTACCGAGTTATTAGCTAATAATGGACGGATGTACTACTCCGTCGGACGTTGGACGAACATTTTTCTAAGCCCCACCGCTAAGAGGAAACTTTTTCCGTATCGGTCCTAGACGATTTTCGACGTGATATCACTGTAATATAGACGGTTTCTAACAATATATATCATGACCCCAAACTCGCTACTACTATTATTTACCGAGTTATTAGCAAATAATGGACGGATGTACTACTCCGTCGACAAAACTCTGGAAATTTTCTAAGTCCCACAGCTAAGAGGAAACTTTTTCCGTATCGGTCCTAGGCGAGTTTCGACGTGATATCACTGTAATATAGACGGTTTCTAACAATATATATCATGACACCAAACTCACTACTACTATTATTTACCGAGTTATTAGCAAATAATGGACGGATGTACTACTCCGTCGAACGTTGGACGAAAATTTTTCTAAGTCCCACCGCTAAGAGGAAACTTTTTCCGTATCGGTCCTAGACGATTTTTGATGTGATATCACTGTAATATAGACGGTTTCTAACAATATATATCATAACACCAAACTCGCTACTACTATTATTTACCGAGTTATTAGCAAATAATGGACGGATGTACTACTCCGTCGACAAAACTCTGGAAATTTTCTAAGTCCCACAGCTAAGAGGAAACGTTTTCCGTATCGGTCCTAGGCGAGTTTCGACGTGATATCACTGTAATATAGACGGTTTCTAACAATATATATCATAACACCAAACTCGCTACTACTATTATTTACCGAGTTATTAGCAAATAATGGACGGATGTACTACTCCGTCGGACGTTGGACGAACATTTTTCTAAGCCCCACCGCTAAGAGGAAACTTTTTCCGTATCGGTCCTAGACGATTTTCGACGTGATATCACTGTAATATTGACGGTTTCTAACAATATATATCATAACACCAAACTCGCTACTACTATTATTTACCGAGTTATTAGCTAATAATGGACGGATGTACTACTCCGTCGGACGTTGGACGAACATTTTTCTAAGCCCCACCGCTAAGAGGAAACTTTTTCCGTATCGGTCCTAGGCGAGTTTCGACGTGATATCACTGTAATATAGACGGTTTCTAACAATATATATCATAACACCAAACTCGCTACTACTATTATTTACCGAGTTATTAGCTAATAATGGACGGATGTACTACTCCGTCGGACGTTGGACGAACATTTTTCTAAGCCCCACCGCTAAGAGGAAACTTTTTCCGTATCGGTCCTAGACGATTTTCGACGTGATATCACTGTAATATAGACGGTTTCTAACAATATATATCATAACACCAAACTCGCTACTACTATTATTTACCGAGTTATTAGCTAATAATGGACGGATGTACTACTCCGTCGGACGTTGGACGAACATTTTTCTAAGCCCCACCGCTAAGAGGAAACTTTTTCCGTATCGGTCCTAGGCGAGTTTCGATGTGATATCACTGTAATATAGACGGTTTCTAACAATATATATCATAACACCAAACTCGCTACTACTATTATTTACCGAGTTATTAGCTAATAATGGACGGATGTACTACTCCGTCGGACGTTGGACGAACATTTTTCTAAGCCCCACCGCTAAGAGGAAACTTTTTCCGTATCGGTCCTAGGCGAGTTTCGACGTGATATCACTGTAATATAGACGGTTTCTAACAATATATATCATAACACCAAACTCGCTACTACTATTATTTACCGAGTTATTAGCTAATAATGGACGGATGTACTACTCCGTCGGACGTTGGACGAACATTTTTCTAAGCCCCACCGCTAAGAGGAAACTTTTTCCGTATCGGTCCTAGACGATTTTCGACGTGATATCACTGTAATATAGACGGTTTCTAACAATATATATCATAACACCAAACTCGCTACTACTATTATTTACCGAGTTATTGGCTAATAATGGACGGATGTACTACTCCGTCGGACGTTGGACGAACATTTTTCTAAGCCCCACCGCTAAGAGGAAACTTTTTCCGTATCGGTCCTAGGCGAGTTTCGATGTGATATCACTGTAATATAGACGGTTTCTAACAATATATATCATAACACCAAACTCGCTACTACTATTATTTACCGAGTTATTAGCTAATAATGGACGGATGTACTACTCCGTCGGACGTTGGACGAACATTTTTCTAAGCCCCACCGCTAAGAGGAAACTTTTTCCGTATCGGTCCTAGACGATTTTCGACGTGATATCACTGTAATATAGACGGTTTCTAACAATATATATCATGACCCCAAACTCGCTACTACTATTATTTACCGAGTTATTAGCAAATAATGGACGGATGTACTACTCCGTCGACAAAACTCTGGAAATTTTTCTAAGTCCCACAGCTAAGAGGGAACTTTTTCCGTATCGGTCCTAGACGATTTTCGACGTGATATCACTGTAATATAGACGGTTTCTAACAATATATATCATGACACCAAACTCGCTACTACTATTATTTACCGAGTTATTAGCAAATAATGGACGGATGTACTACTCCGTCGGACGTTGGACGAACATTTTTCTAAGCCCCACCGCTAAGAGGAAACTTTTTCCGTATCGGTCCTAGACGATTTTCGACGTGATATCACTGTAATATAGACGGTTTCTAACAATATATATCATGACACCAAACTCGCTACTACTATTATTTACCGAGTTATTAGCAAATAATTGACGGATGTACTACTCCGTCGGACGTTGGACGAACATTTTTCTAAGCCCCACCGCTAAGAGGAAACTTTTTCCGTATCGGTCCTAGACGATTTTCGACGTGATATCACTGTAATATAGACGGTTTCTAACAATATATATCATAACACCAAACTCGCTACTACTATTATTTACCGAGTTATTAGCTAATAATGGACGGATGTACTACTCCGTCGGACGTTGGACGAACATTTTTCTAAGCCCCACCGCTAAGAGGAAACTTTTTCCGTATCGGTCCTAGGCGAGTTTCGATGTGATATCACTGTAATATAGACGGTTTCTAACAATATATATCATAACACCAAACTCGCTACTACTATTATTTACCGAGTTATTAGCTAATAATGGACGGATGTACTACTCCGTCGGACGTTGGACGAACATTTTTCTAAGCCCCACCGCTAAGAGGAAACTTTTTCCGTATCGGTCCTAGACGATTTTCGACGTGATATCACTGTAATATAGACGGTTTCTAACAATATATATCATGACCCCAAACTCGCTACTACTATTATTTACCGAGTTATTAGCAAATAATGGACGGATGTACTACTCCGTCGACAAAACTCTGGAAATTTTCTAAGTCCCACAGCTAAGAGGAAACTTTTTCCGTATCGGTCCTAGGCGAGTTTCGACGTGATATCACTGTAATATAGACGGTTTCTAACAATATATATCATGACACCAAACTCGCTACTACTATTATTTACCGAGTTATTAGCAAATAATGGACGGATGTACTACTCCGTCGAACGTTGGACGAAAATTTTTCTAAGTCCCACCGCTAAGAGGAAACTTTTTCCGTATCGGTCCTAGACGATTTTTGATGTGATATCACTGTAATATAGACGGTTTCTAACAATATATATCATAACACCAAACTCGCTACTACTATTATTTACCGAGTTATTAGCAAATAATGGACGGATGTACTACTCCGTCGACAAAACTCTGGAAATTTTCTAAGTCCCACAGCTAAGAGGAAACTTTTTCCGTATCGGTCCTAGGCGAGTTTCGACGTGATATCACTGTAATATAGACGGTTTCTAACAATATATATCATAACACCAAACTCGCTACTACTATTATTTACCGAGTTATTAGCAAATAATGGACGGATGTACTACTCCGTCGGACGTTGGACGAACATTTTTCTAAGCCCCACCGCTAAGAGGAAACTTTTTCCGTATCGGTCCTAGACGATTTTCGACGTGATATCACTGTAATATTGACGGTTTCTAACAATATATATCATAACACCAAACTCGCTACTACTATTATTTACCGAGTTATTAGCAAATAATGGACGGATGTACTACTCCGTCGGACGTTGGACGAAAATTTTTCTAAGTCCCACCGCTAAGAGGAAACTTTTTCCGTATCGGTCCTAGACGATTTTCGACGTGATATCACTGTAATATAGACGGCTTCTAACAATATATATCATGACCCCAAACTCGCTACTACTATTATTTACCGAGTTATTAGCTAATAATGGACGGATGTACTACTCCGTCGGTCGTTGGACGAACATTTTTCTAAGTCCCACAGCTAAGAGGAAACTTTTTCCGTATCGGTCCTAGACGATTTTCGACGTGATATCACTGTAATATAGACGGTTTCTAACAATATATATCATGACACCAAACTCGCTACTACTATTATTTACCGAGTTATTAGCAAATAATGGACGGATGTACTACTCCGTCGGACGTTGGACGAACATTTTTCTAAGCCCCACCGCTAAGAGGAAACTCTTTCGGTATCGGTCCTAGACGATTTTTGACGTGATATCACTGTAATATAGACGGTTTCTAACAATATATATCATAACACCAAACTCGCTACTACTATTATTTACCGAGTTATTAGCAAATAATGGACGGATGTACTACTCCGTCGACAAAACTCTGGAAATTTTTCTTAGCCCCACAGCTAAGAGGAAACTTTTTCCGTATCGGTCCTAGACGATTTTCGACGTGATATCACTGTAATATAGACGGTTTCTAACAATATATATCATGACACCAAACTCGCTACTACTATTATTTACCGAGTTATTAGCAAATAATGGACGGATGTACTACTCCGTCGGACGTTGGACGAACAATTTTCTAAGCCCCACCGCTAAGAGGAAACTTTTTCCGTATCGGTCCTAGACGATTTTCGACGTGATATCACTGTAATATAGACGGTTTCTAACAATATATATCATGACACCAAACTCGCTACTACTATTATTTACCGAGTTATTAGCAAATAATTGACGGATGTACTACTCCGTCGGACGTTGGACGACCATTTTTCTAAGTCCCACCGCTAAGAGGAAACTTTTTCCGTATCGGTCCTAGACGATTTTTGACGTGATATCACTGTAATATAGACGGTTTCTAACAATATATATCATAACACCAAACTCGCTACTACTATTATTTACCGAGTTATTAGCAAATAATGGACGGATGTACTACTCCGTCGACAAAACTCTGGAAATTTTTCTAAGTCCCACCGCTAAGAGGAAACTTTTTCCGTATCGGTCCTAGACGATTTTCGACGTGATATCACTGTAATATAGACGGTTTCTAACAATATATGTCATGACCCCAAACTCGCTACTACTATTATTTACCGAGTTATTAGCAAATAATGGACGGATGTACTACTCCGTCGACAAAACTCTGGAAATTTTTCTAAGTCCCACCGCTAAGAGGAAACTTTTTCCGTATCGGTCCTAGACGATTTTCGACGTGATATCACTGTAATATAGACGGTTTCTAACAATATATATCATAACACCACACTCGCTACTACTATTATTTACCGAGTTATTAGCAAATAATGGACGGATGTACTACTCCGTCGGACGTTGGACGAAAATTTTTCTAAGTCCCACTGCTAAGAGGAAACTTTTTCCGTATCGGTCCTAGACGATTTTCGACGTGATATCACTGTAATATAGACGGTTTCTAACAATATATATCATGACACCAAACTCGCTACTACTATTATTTACCGAGTTATTAGCAAATAATGGACCGATGTACTACTCCGTCGGACGTTGGACGAAAATTTTTCTAAGCCCCACCGCTAAGAGGAAACTTTTTCCGTATCGGTCCTAGACGATTTTCGACGTGATATCACTGTAATATAGACGGTTTCTAACAATATATATCATAACACCAAACTCGCTACTACTATTATTTACCGAGTTATTAGCTAATAATGGACGGATGTACTACTCCGTCGGACGTTGGACGAACATTTTTCTAAGCCCCACCGCTAAGAGGAAACTTTTTCCGTATCGGTCCTAGGCGAGTTTCGATGTGATATCACTGTAATATAGACGGTTTCTAACAATATATATCATAACACCAAACTCGCTACTACTATTATTTACCGAGTTATTAGCTAATAATGGACGGATGTACTACTCCGTCGGACGTTGGACGAACATTTTTCTAAGCCCCACCGCTAAGAGGAAACTTTTTCCGTATCGGTCCTAGACGATTTTCGACGTGATATCACTGTAATATAGACGGTTTCTAACAATATATATCATGACACCAAACTCGCTACTACTATTATTTACCGAGTTATTAGCAAATAATTGACGGATGTACTACTCCGTCGGACGTTGGACGAACATTTTTCTAAGCCCCACCGCTAAGAGGAAACTTTTTCCGTATCGGTCCTAGACGATTTTCGACGTGATATCACTGTAATATAGACGGTTTCTAACAATATATATCATAACACCAAACTCGCTACTACTATTATTTACCGAGTTATTAGCAAATAATGGACGGATGTACTACTCCGTCGACAAAACTCTGGAAATTTTTCTAAGCCCCACCGCTAAGAGGAAACTTTTTCCGTATCGGTCCTAGACGATTTTCGACGTGATATCACTGTAATATAGACGGTTTCTAACAATATATATCATAACACCAAACTCGCTACTACTATTATTTACCGAGTTATTAGCTAATAATGGACGGATGTACTACTCCGTCGGACGTTGGACGAACATTTTTCTAAGCCCCACCGCTAAGAGGAAACTTTTTCCGTATCGGTCCTAGACGATTTTCGACGTGATATCACTGTAATATAGACGGTTTCTAACAATATATATCATGACCCCAAACTCGCTACTACTATTATTTACCGAGTTTTTAGCAAATAATGGACGGATGTACTACTCCGTCGACAAAACTCTGGAAATTTTTCTAAGTCCCACAGCTAAGAGGAAACTTTTTCCGTATCGGTCCTAGACGATTTTCGACGTGATATCACTGTAATATAGACGGTTTCTAACAATATATATCATGACACCAAACTCAGTACTACTATTATTTACCGAGTTATTAGCAAATAATGGACGGATGTACTACTCCGTCGGACGTTGGACGAACATTTTTCTAAGCCCCACCGCTAAGAGGAAACTTTTTCCGTATCGGTCCTAGACGATTTTCGACGTGATATCACTGTAATATAGACGGTTTCTAACAATATATATCATGACACCAAACTCGCTACTACTATTATTTACCGAGTTATTAGCAAATAATTGACGGATGTACTACTCCGTCGGACGTTGGACGAACATTTTTCTAAGCCCCACCGCTAAGAGGAAACTTTTTCCGTATCGGTCCTAGACGATTTTCGACGTATTATCACTGTAATATAGACGGTTTCTAACAATATATATCATAACACCAAACTCGCTACTACTATTATTTACCGAGTTATTAGCAAATAATGGACGGATGTAGTACTCCGTCGACAAAACTCTGGAAATTTTTCTAAGCCCCACCGCTAAGAGGAAACTTTTTCCGTATCGGTCCTAGACGATTTTCGACGTGATATCACTGTAATATAGACGGTTTCTAACAATATATATCATAACACCAAACTAGCTACTACTATTATTTACCGAGTTATTAGCTAATAATGGACGGATGTACTACTCCGTCGGACGTTGGACGAACATTTTTCTAAGTCCCACAGCTAAGAGGAAACTTTTTCCGTATCGGTCCTAGACGATTTTCGACGTGATATCACTGTAATATAGACGGTTTCTAACAATATATATCATGACACCAAACTCGCTACTACTATTATTTACCGAGTTATTAGCTAATAATGGACGGATGTACTACTCCGTCGGACGTTGGACGAACATTTTTCTCAGCCCCACCGCTAAGAGGAAACTTTTTCCGTATCGGTCCTAGACGATTTTCGACGTGATATCACTGTAATATAGACGGTTTCTAACAATATATATCATGACCCCAAACTCGCTACTACTATTATTTACCGAGTTATTAGCAAATAATGGACGGATGTACTACTCCGTCGACAAAACTCTGGAAATTTTTCTAAGTCCCACAGCTAAGAGGAAACTTTTTCCGTATCGGTCCTAGACGATTTTCGACGTGATATCACTGTAATATAGACGGTTTCTAAAAATATATATCATGACACCAAACTCGCTACTACTATTATTTACCGAGTTATTAGCAAATAATGGACGGATGTACTACTCCGTCGGACGTTGGACGAACATTTTTCTAAGCCCCACCGCTAAGAGGAAACTTTTTCCGTATCGGTCCTAGACGATTTTCGACGTGATATCACTGTAATATAGACGGTTTCTAACAATATATATCATGACACCAAACTCGCTACTACTATTATTTACCGAGTTGTTAGCAAATAATTGACGGATGTACTACTCCGTCGGACGTTGGACGAACATTTTTCTAAGCCCCACCGCTAAGAGGAAACTTTTTCCGTATCGGTCCTAGACGATTTTCGACGTGATATCACTGTAATATAGACGGTTTCTAACAATATATATCATGACACCAAACTCGCTACTACTATTATTTACCGAGTTATTAGCAAATAATTGACGGATGTACTACTCCGTCGGACGTTGGACGAACATTTTTCTAAGCCCCACCGCTAAGAGGAAACTTTTTCCGTATCGGTCCTAGACGATTTTCGACGTGATATCACTGTAATATAGACGGTTTCTAACAATATATATCATAACACCAAACTCGCTACTACTATTATTTACCGAGTTATTAGCAAATAATGGACGGATGTACTACTCCGTCGACAAAACTCTGGAAATTTTTCTAAGCCCCACCGCTAAGAGGAAACTTTTTCCGTATCGGTCCTAGACGATTTTCGACGTGATATCACTGTAATATAGACGGTTTCTAACAATATATATCATAACACCAAACTCGCTACTACTATTATTTACCGAGTTATTAGCTAATAATGGACGGATGTACTACTCCGTCGGACGTTGGACGAACATTTTTCTAAGCCCCACCGCTAAGAGGAAACTTTTTCCGTATCGGTCCTAGACGATTTTCGACGTGATATCACTGTAATATAGACGGTTTCTAACAATATATATCATGACCTCAAACTCGCTACTACTATTATTTACCGAGTTATTAGCAAATAATGGACGGATGTACTACTCCGTCGACAAAACTCTGGAAATTTTTCTAAGCCCCACCGCTAAGAGGAAACTTTTTCCGTATCGGTCCTAGACGATTTTCGACGTGATATCACTGTAATATAGACGGTTTCTAACAATATATATCATAACACCAAACTCGCTACTACTATTATTTACCGAGTTATTAGCAAATAATGGACGGATGTACTACTCCGTCGGACGTTGGACGAAAATTTTTCTAAGTCCCACCGTTTAAGAGGAAACTTTTTCCGTATCGGTCCTAGACGATTTTTGACGTGATATCACTGTAATATAGACGGTTTCTAACAATACATATCATAACACCAAACTCGCTACTACTATTATTTACCGAGTTATTAGCAAATAATGGACAGATGTACTACTCCGTCGACAAAACTCTGGAAATTTTTCTAAGCCCCACCGCTAAGAGGAAACTTTTTCCGTATCGGTCCTAGACGATTTTCGACGTGATATCACTGTAATATAGACGGTTTCTAACAATATATATCATAACACCAAACTCGCTACTACTATTATTTACCGAGTTATTAGCTAATAATGGACGGGTGTACTACTCCGTCGGACGTTGGACGAAAATTTTTCTAAGTCCCACCGCTAAGAGGAAACATTTTCCGTATCGGTCCTAGACGATTTTTGACGTGATATCACTGTAATATAGACGGTTTCTAACAATATATATCATGACACCAAACTCGCTACTACTATTATTTACCGAGTTATTAGCAAATAATTGACGGATGTACTACTCCGTCGGACGTTGGACGAACATTTTTCTAAGCCCCACCGCTAAGAGGAAACTTTTGTCCGTATCGGTCCTAGACGATTTTCGACGTGATATCACTGTAATATAGACGGTTTCTAACAATATATATCATAACACCAAACTCGCTACTACTATTATTTACCGAGTTATTAGCAAATAATGGACGGATGTACTACTCCGTCGACAAAACTCTGGAAATTTTTCTAAGCCCCACCGCTAAGAGGAAACTTTTTCCGTATCGGTCCTAGACGATTTTCGACGTGATATCACTGTAATATAGACGGTTTCTAACAATATATATCATAACACCAAACTCGCTACTACTATTATTTACCGAGTTATTAGCTAATAATGGACGGATGTACTACTCCGTCGGACGTTGGACGAACATTTTTCTAAGTCCCACAGCTAAGAGGAAACTTTTTCCGTATCGGTCCTAGACGATTTTCGACGTGATATCACTGTAATATAGACGGTTTCTAACAATATATATCATAACACCAAACTCGCTACTACTATTATTTACCGAGTTATTAGCAAATAATGGACGGATGTACTACTCCGTCGGACGTTGGACGAACATTTTTCTAAGTCCCACCGCTAAGAGGAAACTTTTTCCGTATCGGTCCTAGACGATTTTCGACGTGATATCACTGTAATATAGACGGTTTCTAACAATATATATCATAACACCAAACTCGCTACTACTATTATTTACCGAGTTATTAGCAAATAATGGACGGGTGTACTACTCCGTCGGACGTTGGACGAAAATTTTTCTAAGTCCCACCGCTAAGAGGAAACATTTTCCGTATCGGTCCTAGACGATTTTTGACGTGATATCACTGTAATATAGACGGTTTCTAACAATATATATCATGACACCAAACTCGCTACTACTATTATTTACCGAGTTATTAGCAAATAATTGACGGATGTACTACTCCGTCGGACGTTGGACGAACATTTTTCTAAGCCCCACCGCTAAGAGGAAACTTTTTCCGTATCGGTCCTAGACGATTTTCGACGTGATATCACTGTAATATAGACGGTTTCTAACAATATATATCATAACACCAAACTCGCTACTACTATTATTTACCGAGTTATTAGCAAATAATGGACGGATGTACTACTCCGTCGACAAAACTCTGGAAATTTTTCTAAGCCCCACCGCTAAGAGGAAACTTTTTCCGTATCGGTCCTAGACGATTTTCGACGTGATATCACTGTAATATAGACGGTTTCTAACAATATATATCATAACACCAAACTCGCTACTACTATTATTTACCGAGTTATTAGCTAATAATGGACGGATGTACTACTCCGTCGGACGTTGGACGAACATTTTTCTAAGTCCCACAGCTAAGAGGAAACTTTTTCCGTATCGGTCCTAGACGATTTTCGACGTGATATCACTGTAATATAGACGGTTTCTAACAATATATATCATGACACCAAACTCGCTACTACTATTATTTACCGAGTTATTAGCAAATAATTGACGGATGTACTACTCCGTCGGACGTTGGACGAACATTTTTCTAAGCCCCACCGCTAAGAGGAAACTTTTTCCGTATCGGTCCTAGACGATTTTCGACGTGGTATCACTGTAATATAGACGGTTTCTAACAATATATATCATAACACCAAACTCGCTACTACTATTATTTACCGAGTTATTAGCAAATAATGGACGGATGTACTACTCCGTCGACAAAACTCTGGAAATTTTTCTAAGCCCCACCGCTAAGAGGAAACTTTTTCCGTATCGGTCCTAGACGATTTTCGACGTGATATCACTGTAATATAGACGGTTTCTAACAATATATATCATAACACCAAACTCGCTACTACTATTATTTACCGAGTTATTAGCTAATAATGGACGGATGTACTACTCCGTCGGACGTTGGACGAACATTTTTCTAAGCCCCACCGCTAAGAGGAAACTTTTTCCGTATCGGTCCTAGACGATTTTCGACGTGATATCACTGTAATATAGACGGTTTCTAACAATATATATCATGACCCCAAACTCGCTACTACTATTATTTACCGAGTTATTAGCAAATAATGGACGGATGTACTACTCCGTCGGACGTTGGACGAACATTTTTCTAAGCCCCACCGCTAAGAGGAAACTTTTTCCGTATCGGTCCTAGACGATTTTCGACGTGATATCACTGTAATATAGACGGTTTCTAACAATATATATCATGACACCAAACTCAGTACTACTATTATTTACCGAGTTATTAGCAAATAATGGACGGATGTACTACTCCGTCGGACGTTGGACGAACATTTTTCTAAGCCCCACCGCTAAGAGGAAACTTTTTCCGTATCGGTCCTAGACGATTTTCGACGTGATATCACTGTAATGTAGACGGTTTCTAACAATATATATCATAACACCAAACTCGCTACTACTATTATTTACCGAGTTATTAGCAAATAATTGACGGATGTACTACTCCGTCGGACGTTGGACGAACATTTTTCTAAGCCCCACCGCTAAGAGGAAACTTTTTCCGTATCGGTCCTAGACGATTTTCGACGTGATATCACTGTAATATAGACGGTTTCTAACAATATATATCATGACCCCAAACTCGCTACTACTATTATTTACCGAGTTATTAGCAAATAATGGACGGATGTACTACTCCGTCGACAAAACTCTGGAAATTTTTCTAAGTCCCACAGCTAAGAGGAAACTTTTTCCGTATCGGTCCTAGACGATTTTCGACGTGATATCACTGTAATATAGACGGTTTCTAACAATATATATCATGACACCAAACTCAGTACTACTATTATTTACCGAGTTATTAGCAAATAATGGACGGATGTACTACTCCGTCGGACGTTGGACGAACATTTTTCTAAGCCCCACCGCTAAGAGGAAACTTTTTCCGTATCGGTCCTAGACGATTTTCGACGTGATATCACTGTAATATAGACGGTTTCTAACAATATATATCATGACACCAAACTCGCTACTACTATTATTTACCGAGTTATTAGCAAATAATTGACGGATGTACTACTCCGTCGGACGTTGGACGAACATTTTTCTAAGCCCCACCGCTAAGAGGAAACTTTTTCCGTATCGGTCCTAGACGATTTTCGACGTGATATCACTGTAATATAGACGGTTTCTAACAATATATATCATAACACCAAACTCGCTACTACTATTATTTACCGAGTTATTAGCAAATAATGGACGGATGTACTACTCCGTCGACAAAACTCTGGAAATTTTTCTAAGCCCCACCGCTAAGAGGAAACTTTTTCCGTATCGGTCCTAGACGATTTTCGACGTGATATCACTGTAATATAGACGGTTTCTAACAATATATATCATAACACCAAACTCGCTACTACTATTATTTACCGAGTTATTAGCTAATAATGGACGGATGTACTACTCCGTCGGACGTTGGACGAACATTTTTCTAAGCCCCACCGCTAAGAGGAAACTTTTTCCGTATCGGTCCTAGGCGAGTTTCGACGTGATATCATTGTAATATAGACGGTTTCTAACAATATATATCCTAACACCAAACTCGCTACTACTATTATTTACCGAGTTATTAGCAAATAATGGACGGATGTACTACTCCGTCGGACGTTGGACGAACATTTTTCTAAGCCCCACCGCTAAGAGGAAACTTTTTCCGTATCGGTCCTAGACGATTTTCGACGTGATATCACTGTAATATAGACGGTTTCTAACAATATATATCATAACACCAAACTCGCTACTACTATTATTTACCGAGTTATTAGCAAATAATGGACGGGTGTACTACTCCGTCGGACGTTGGACGAAAATTTTTCTAAGTCCCACCGCTAAGAGGAAACTTTTTCCGTATCGGTCCTAGACGATTTTTGACGTGATATCACTGTAATATAGACGGTTTCTAACAATATATATCATGACACCAAACTCGCTACTACTATTATTTACCGAGTTATTAGCAAATAATTGACGGATGTACTACTCCGTCGGACGTTGGACGAACATTTTTCTAAGCCCCACCGCTAAGAGGAAACTTTTTCCGTATCGGTCCTAGACGATTTTCGACGTGATATCACTGTAATATAGACGGTTTCTAACAATATATATCATAACACCAAACTCGCTACTACTATTATTTACCGAGTTATTAGCAAATAATGGACGGATGTACTACTCCGTCGACAAAACTCTGGAAATTTTTCTAAGCCCCACCGCTAAGAGGAAACTTTTTCCGTATCGGTCCTAGACGATTTTCGACGTGATATCACTGTAATATAGACGGTTTCTAACAATATATATCATAACACCAAACTCGCTACTACTATTATTTACCGAGTTATTAGCTAATAATGGACGGATGTACTACTCCGTCGGACGTTGGACGAACATTTTTCTAAGTCCCACAGCTAAGAGGAAACTTTTTCCGTATCGGTCCTAGACGATTTTCGACGTGATATCACTGTAATATAGACGGTTTCTAACAATATATATCATAACACCAAACTCGCTACTACTATTATTTACCGAGTTATTAGCAAATAATGGACGGATGTACTACTCCGTCGGACGTTGGACGAAAATTTTTCTAAGTCCCACCGTTTAAGAGGAAACTTTTTCCGTATCGGTCCTAGACGATTTTTGACGTGATATCACTGTAATATAGACGGTTTCTAACAATACATATCATAACACCAAACTCGCTACTACTATTATTTACCGAGTTATTAGCAAATAATGGACGGATGTACTACTCCGTCGACAAAACTCTGGAAATTTTTCTAAGCCCCACCGCTAAGAGGAAACTTTTTCCGTATCGGTCCTAGACGATTTTCGACGTGATATCACTGTAATATAGACGGTTTCTAACAATATATATCATAACACCAAACTCGCTACTACTATTATTTACCGAGTTATTAGCTAATAATGGACGGATGTACTACTCCGTCGGACGTTGGACGAACATTTTTCTAAGCCCCACCGCTAAGAGGAAACTTTTTCCGTATCGGTCCTAGGCGAGTTTCGACGTGATATCACTGTAATATAGACGGTTTCTAACAATATATATCCTAACACCAAACTCGCTACTACTATTATTTACCGAGTTATTAGCTAATAATGGAAGGATGTACTACTCCGTCGGACGTTGGACGAACATTTTTTTAAGCCCCACCGCTAAGAGGAAACTTTTTCCGTATCGGTCCTAGACGATTTTCAACGTGATATCACTGTAATATAGACGGTTTCTAACAATATATATCATGACACCAAACTCGCTACTACTATTATTTACCGAGTTATTAACAAATAATGGACGGATGTACTACTCCGTCGGACGTTGGACGAAAATTTTTCTAAGTCCCACCGCTAAGAGGAAACTTTTTCCGTATCGGTCCTAGACGATTTTCGACGTGATATCACTGTAATGTAGACGGTTTCTAACAATATATATCATAACACCAAACTCGCTACTACTATTATTTACCGAGTTATTAGCTAATAATGGACGGATGTACTACTCCGTCGGACGTTGGACGAACATTTTTCTAAGCCCCACCGCTAAGAGGATACTTTTTCCGTATCGGTCCTAGGCGAGTTTCGATGTGATATCACTGTAATATAGACGGTTTCTAACAATATATATCATGACACCAAACTCGCTACTACTATTATTTACCGAGTTATTAGCAAATAATGGACGGATGTACTACTCCGTCGGACGTTGGACGAACATTTTTCTAAGCCCCACCGCTAAGAGGAAACTTTTTCCGTATCGGTCCTAGACGATTTTCGACGTGATATCACTGTAATATAGACGGTTTCTAACAATATATATCATAACACCAAACTCGCTACTACTATTATTTACCGAGTTATTAGCAAATAATGGACGGGTGTACTACTCCGTCGGACGTTGGACGAAAATTTTTCTAAGTCCCACCGCTAAGAGGAAACTTTTTCCGTATCGGTCCTAGACGATTTTTGACGTGATATCACTGTAATATAGACGGTTTCTAACAATATATATCATAACACCAAACTCGCTACTACTATTATTTACCGAGTTATTAGCAAATAATGGACGGATGTACTACTCCGTCGACAAAAC
Source organism: Halictus rubicundus (assembly GCF_050948215.1). Lineage (NCBI taxonomy): Eukaryota > Metazoa > Arthropoda > Insecta > Hymenoptera > Halictidae > Halictus > Halictus rubicundus. The sequence goes on from NW_027488652.1 coordinate 375,266, forward strand.
TCTGGAAATTTTTCTAAGCCCCACCGCTAAGAGGAAACTTTTTCCGTATCGGTCCTAGACGATTTTCGACGTGATATCACTGTAATATAGACGGTTTCTAACAATATATATCATAACACCAAACTCGCTACTACTATTATTTACCGAGTTATTAGCTAATAATGGACGGATGTACTACTCCGTCGGACGTTGGACGAAAATTTTTCTAAGTCCCACCGTTTAAGAGGAAACTTTTTCCGTATCGGTCCTAGACGATTTTTGACGTGATATCACTGTAATATAGACGGTTTCTAACAATACATATCATAACACCAAACTCGCTACTACTATTATTTACCGAGTTATTAGCTAATAATGGACGGATGTACTACTCCGTCGACAAAACTCTGGAAATTTTTCTAAGCCCCACCGCTAAGAGGAAACTTTTTCCGTATCGGTCCTAGACGATTTTCGACGTGATATCACTGTAATATAGACGGTTTCTAACAATATATATCATAACACCAAACTCGCTACTACTATTATTTACCGAGTTATTAGCTAATAATGGACGGATGTACTACTCCGTCGGACGTTGGACGAACATTTTTCTAAGCCCCACCGCTAAGAGGAAACTTTTTCCGTATCGGTCCTAGGCGAGTTTCGACGTGATATCACTGTAATATAGACGGTTTCTAACAATATATATCCTAACACCAAACTCGCTACTACTATTATTTACCGAGTTATTAGCTAATAATGGAAGGATGTACTACTCCGTCGGACGTTGGACGAACATTTTTCTAAGCCCCACCGCTAAGAGGAAACTTTTTCCGTATCGGTCCTAGACGATTTTCAACGTGATATCACTGTAATATAGACGGTTTCTAACAATATATATCATGACACCAAACTCGCTACTACTATTATTTACCGAGTTATTAACAAATAATGGACGGATGTACTACTCCGTCGGACGTTGGACGAAAATTTTTCTAAGTCCCACCGCTAAGAGGAAACTTTTTCCGTATCGGTCCTAGACGATTTTTGACGTGATATCACTGTAATATAGACGGTTTCTAACAATATATATCATAACACCAAACTCGCTACTACTATTATTTACCGAGTTATTAGCAAATAATGGACGGATGTACTACTCCGTCGACAAAACTCTGGAAATTTTTCTAAGTCCCACAGCTAAGAGGAAACTTTTTCCGTATCGGTCCTAGACGATTTTCGACGTGATATCACTGTAATATAGACGGTTTCTAAAAATATATATCATGACACCAAACTCGCTACTACTATTATTTACCGAGTTATTAGCAAATAATGGACGGATGTACTACTCCGTCGGACGTTGGACGAACATTTTTCTAAGCCCCACCGCTAAGAGGAAACTTTTTCCGTATCGGTCCTAGACGATTTTCGACGTGATATCACTGTAATATAGACGGTTTCTAACAATATATATCATGACACCAAACTCGCTACTACTATTATTTACCGAGTTATTAGCTAATAATGGACGGATGTACTACTCCGTCGGACGTTGGACTACATGTCTCTATCTATGCGCAGCCGATGTGAACGCGAAATCATCGATATGGTACAGCGATATAACCGACGAACGAGGAGACAAACTAGAAGAAACAATAGCCGAACTGAACTTATACGTACTAAACGAACCAGATAACCCGCCAACGTTCCAGTCGCATTCAGGATCCACAAACATAGATGTCACACTTGCAACGGAGAGCATGGTTAATCTCATTAAAGACTGGCGAGTAGCAGAAGAGATGACCACAAGCGACCACAATATCATCATGTTAAGCATACGGCCCCACAGAACAGGCATAATCAAACAACAGGAACCACGCTTCCGCACCAGCAAAGCGGATTGGGAAAACTTTCACCGCAAACTCCTGGAAAATAAGAGTACGTTCCTACAAGACAGTGACATCAACGACAGACAGGGAATAGAAGAAGCCGCAACCAGAATCAGAGAATGCATCATTACCACATGCAAGCACGCATTACAAGCCAAAAAGAAACATCACAGATCCGTACCCTGGTGGACAGAGGAACTGACAAAAATGAAAAAGGACACCTACCGAACCCGCAAGGCATTCCAGCAGGAACACAACCCTGCCCAGAGAGAATTCAAAAGGAACACCCACAGAGAAAAACGTAGGAAATACACAAACGCAATTAACAAAGCCAAAAACGCCAGCTGGCAGGCTTTTGTCACAAGGGAAGGCAATGCCAACCCTTGGGGAACTACCTACCGGCTGTGCATGAGGAAATTTACACCCGAACAAGCCCTCGTCACACCAAGGACGTCTGTGAACCAGAACCGACCAACAACCTGGAGCAACGCAGCAGCGGATTTACTGAACGCCCTCGTACCCGACGACACAGAGGACTCAATCAGTCAAAGAGAGAGGAGAGAAAACACCAGCACAGCACCAGAAACAACAGACGAACCAAATTTCACCCTCGATGAGGTTAAGAGAGCAATCTTCAGTTTCAAAAACAGGAAAGCACCGGGAACAGATCTCATCGAAGTCGAAGTACTAAAAGCAACATTCGGAACCCTCAGGAAAAACTACACAGATTTATACAACAAATGCTTGAAATATGGCGTTTTCCCAAGCCAATGGAAAATCGGCTCGATCAGAGCACTACTTAAGGGCACGGACAAAGACGACTCTACCCCAAATTCATACAGACCAATATGTCTCCTCTCTGTAATAGGGAAATGCCTCGAAAAATTAATCGTCGGGCGACTGGAAACAGTATTCTTACATCCAGAGCTAGCATCAGAGAGACAATACGGCTTCAGAAAAGGTAAATGCACCACGGACGCAATAATACACATGCAAGAAACGGTGAAAGCCTCGCCACAGAGATACGCCTTAGCCATACTCTTCGACATCTCCGGAGCGTTCGATAATGTATGGTGGCCCAGCATCCTCCACCGCCTAAAGGAACGGAACTGCCCCAGAAACATATACCTGCTTATCGCCGACTACCTCAACGACAGAACAGTTAAAATAATAGGAAGAAACAACGAGGTACAAAAGACGGTCACAAGAGGATGCCCGCAAGGATCAATTCTCGGCCCATCACTGTGGAATCTCGTCTTTGACGACCTCCTCAACACACTAACGGCAAAAGGACTCGAGGTCTTCGCCTACGCCGATGACCTGCTCATTCTTATCACCGGGAACTCAAGAAAAGAGCTAGAGGAACAAGGACAAGAAGCAGCAACAATTACACAACAATGGTGCACAGAAGAAAAGCTCACACTATCAGTCAAGAAAACAGAAATGTTGCTATTAAAAGGATCCCTCGACATAAGAAGACCGCCGACTATCAGACTGTACAACAAGTCAATACACCTGGCACAAACAGTGCGCTACCTCGGCCTCCATATAGACACAAGAATGCACATCAAAACGCATGCTGCAAAGATCAGGGCAAAAAGTGCAGAAAAATTCAACAGGCTAGCAACAGTCGCACGCAGAGACTGGGGACTTAAGTACAAAAGTCTCAAAACCCTCTACACTGGAGCCTTCATTCCGATAGCAACATACGCCGCAGCAGCATGGGCAGACAGAGCAAACTCACACCACACCAGGACCATCACAGCAGCCCAAAGATTCGCCCTGCTCCGAACACTCAAGGCATATGCCTCGAGTCCAACGGAAGCACTACAAATCATCGCAGGAACACCACCCATCGACCTGAAAATATTAGAAGCAAAACTAAGATATTCAGCCAGAAACAACACTCCATTCAATCTACCGAACTACCGGTTCCCAGAGGACGAGGACGACACCCCATCAGCGGAAGCGATCACGCAACATATCCTCTCAGAATGGCAAAGACGTTGGCAAGGCTCAGCAAGAGGCAGACACACCTACACGATAATTCCAAACATCCAGGATAGGATGGACAATAAATGGCTAATCCCAAACCACTACAGCGTACAGTTCTTGACGGGCCACGGTGACTTTGCAGCAAAGCTGAAGCAATTAGGACTCGCAGACAACGAACTATGCGAGTGCGGACAGGCGGAAACACCAGAGCACACCTTGATCAACTGCGAGAAGTACGAGAACGAACGAGCAGCTTACCGAGGAAGAGTCGAACAGACCGGACACCAATGGCCACCCGAGCCAAGCAAATGGTTCACCGAGGACTATATAAAGGAATTCAACGAAGCAACGAGGAACATCCTGAAGAAGAAAGAAGAAAACTGGACACGGATTCGACACAGCGACAATAATAAAAGGATGAGGCGATACCGGCAAGGCCTTCGTGACGCAGGACGCAGAGAAGGAGAAATCGGCACTAGATAAGGTCAGTACCCACACATTCATAAAGCACAATCTGTTTCACGCACAACACCAATACTCCCGGCACATAACTACAACAACCACCCTGACGATCAGCGCAGGCGATACCCTTAACACCCCGGGTATCGTGATCGCAGGGTGTAACGGCCAGCGGCTTGACCGTGCCAACCTGTAAGAGACCGAGCGTCAAGCTGGTAACTCCGCCTCCCCGTGGCCCCCGCTGGAAACGCTTCGACGGCGGCGCGTCTCCTCGGAGTCGAGCCGTCGGAGAAGCGGCTAAGTGAGTTACTTCCTGTAAAGGACGGTCTACCCTTTCGATGATCCTTAAGCGGTGAGAAAGGGGTTTTTCCAAGCCCGAAGTTCACAACAACTACGGACTCGTCCCCTCGCAGCTGTGGAACTAGATAGCGGAGCCAGGCAACTGGTTGACTTTGCCGATATGAGGGAAACCTCGAGGTGCGGCGTCCTCCCGAATAGGGAGGCGGTCAATACTAAATGTCTCTATCTATGCGGACTTCCAAGATGGCCGCCGAGTGCTTCGGTCACGTCACATCGTGCTCCGTATATCATAGTGCAAAAAAGTGGTAAAAATCGACGGAATAAATAAGTGCTATACACCAGTGTACAGTGCCAGTGGAAACGAGCATTTTAAGACATTGAGTGCTAAATTCCATGCGGAATAGGAGAATTCACGAACATTTTAAAGTCTCGTGTTAAATCAAGTGTATCTAGTGTAGCGTCCGAGTTCGCGTGGCGTCCCGAGCGGTGGCGCCACGGTCGTCCACCGCCACTGGTGATTGGCCGACGAGTGCTCACGCTCTTCCCCGTGATTGGCCGCGCGAGGACAACTGCCATTGGCCGTCACAGGAGCGCATCCCATTGGTCGGACTAGCGTAACTGCCATTGGCAGAACGCCAAGTCCAAGTCGAGATGGACTACCAATCCGAGTGTCCCCTGAAAAGGAACAACACGGCAATTGATGACAACGAGAAGTCTCCTGACAACGAGCCATGCAAGAAAAAGAAGAACCTGAACAATGGCGGAACAAGTTCTGACGGCGAACAAGATCCTTCTCCATGCTGCAAAGGACACCATGACACAGATGTTCTATTCACGCTTCTACAGGACAGCCTCAAGAACCTTTGCAAAGAAAATAACATCAGATCCAATGATGCAGACGTGAAAGCTATCACCAAGCTTATGTATAAGGTAAGTGGAGCTATTAAAATCGTGCAGAAGGAAAACGAGGTCTTCAAACATAAAATCTCCGAAATCTCCGAAAACTCGGATCTTCGAGACAAAATAAACGAATTAACCCTCACAGTCACCGGAGCCGCCGCGGCTATCTCAGACATCAAAACCCAAATTGAATTTGCAAAACAGGCCAAACCAAGCTACGCACAAATGCTCAACATTAGAACCGACGTCATACCCCAGCAAGCCATCAAACCCCCACGTAACATTATCACTGTATACCCAAAAGCAGACAGTAACATCACAAACAGTGCCGAAACTAAAAACAGAATTAAGTCCTCCATCGTCCCGACCGAAGGAAAACTACAAATTCGCAACATCCGCAAAATAAACAACAACGGTGTCCTAATCGAAACCCACACTAAGGAAGGCCTAAACGCGGTATTAAACAACACTAAGCTAGCAAAGGTAGGCCTCAAAGCAGAGATCCCCGCCAAAAAAAATCCGCGCATGATCATATACGGAGTCCCCAACGATGAAAAAGAGGACTCTGTCATTTCGGCAATCCAGAAACAAAATCTCAGCAGCCTAAAAAACTGCAAATCCTCAGAAAACATCAAATTACTCTTTAAAACAGGAGAGAAAAACCGCGTTACCGCCAACTGGGTAGTCGAGGTCTCCCCGGCAGCTCGCGATATCTTTAAGAAAAGCGGACGAGTGTTCATAGATTGGCACTCCTGCTTTATCCAGGATTACACCACGGTAAGCAGATGTTACAAGTGCCAAAGCTTCGGCCATGTATCGAAACACTGCAGAGCCACTGTAGACACCTGCGGCCATTGCGCCCAGGACGGACTCTCATACAAAGACTGCCCCTCGAAATCCCAGAACCCCTCGTGCATAAACTGCAAAAGGTTCGGTAAAGCCCACGATCACTCCTCCCGCTCCAAAGAATGCCCCGCCTACCAACACGCAACTCAGATCTACTTGTCTAAAATAGATTATGGGAAGTAAACCCAACCAAGACTCATACCCGCACATCCACATAGCCCAAATCAACGCGCAAAACTCCAAGTCGGTCCTAGAAGAAATCAAAACCTGTGCCTCTGAGGAGCATGTAGACATACTTGCAATCCAAGAACCCTACTCGTTTCGAAACTCCCTCAGTAGCTTTGGCAAAAACACCCAAATAATCACAGATCAAAAGAAATTCTCCAACCTCTCAGGCCCTAAAAATGTCAAGGCAGCGATCGTAATCAGAAACCCATCGCTCACCTTTCTCAAATTAGAACAATTCTGCAACACCCACTGTATCTGCATCGAAATCTCAACTCAAAATCTCCAACTGTATTTAATCAACATGTACTTTCAATGTAGCGACAACATCCAGCCATATCTCCATCACCTGGAAACAATCCTCCAAACACTAGCTAGCCATAACACAGTCATCGTCCTAGACAGCAATTCTAAATCTCCACTGTGGTTCAATGAATCTACAGACGAGAGAGGGAAAGCGATGGAAGACTTTATCGCCCAATTCAGACTCCACATTCTGAACTCACCCGACAACCCACCAACTTTCAATAACGCCCACCAACAGTCTAATATCGACCTAACCCTATCCAGCAACAGCTACTACAAACGAATCTCATCTTGGAGAGTACACTCAAACACCACAACCAGTGATCATAACCTCATCTCCTTCAAAATCAACGCTCCTCTGTTCGCTGTAAAGATCAACCCCGCTCCCAGATTCAACACCAAACGAGCTAATTGAGAAAAATTCGAGAAGGTTCTTCTAAACCTCAAAACCCAGTATCCGCCAATCTCAGAAGACCCGTACACAGAAGATCCTGAAATCCTAAGTAACCGCATACACGATCTCATAAGCAAAGCATCAAAAGCAGCTATTCCAACCAAAACCAGATTCCCGTGTTCGGTCCCCTGGTGGACCCCACATCTATCATCTCTCCGATCTGAGGTCCGACACCTCAAAAGAATTTACCAAACCGAAAACCCTGCAGCCAGCAAAGAACTCCTAAAAACCCAGTACCGTCAAACTAGGAATAAATACACAGCTACCATTCGCAAAACCAAGATCCAAAGTTGGAGAAAATTTGTTACCGAACACGGGAACTCTAACCCATGGGGAACTGCGTACAAAATTCAGCTGAACAAAATCCACCCAGAACAGGCCTGCGAAAGCATCATGACAGCGGACGGTCAAACTACCTCCTGGGAAGAAACGAGTAGAATCCTCCTTAACTCCCTAGTCCCCGATGACAACCCGGAAACAGAATCCACCTTACATCACAGCACCCGCACTGAAAGCTCGACCTGCCCAGATACTCCCAACGCTCCTTTCTTCGAGATGGAAGAAGTGCAGCTAGCACTTGGGAAACTCAAAAATAACAAAGCCCCAGGCGTAGACTCAATCGAAGTGGTAATCCTAAAGCGGGCATGGGCCCCCCTTAGACAGGAAATCACCCTTCTATTTAACAGTTGCCTAGCCCACGGCAAATTCCCCACCCTTTGGAAAACAGGTATCATAAGAGTACTCCTCAAAAATGAGAACAAACCTAGGACTGACCCCAAATCCTACAGGCCCATTTGCCTACTCCCAGTGATTAGTAAACTTTTTGAGAAGCTCATCTCGAACAGACTCTCAGACCTCTTTCATAGACACCCACTGTCATCCAAACTCCAACACGGTTTCAAACCCGGCCTCTCAACCGAACACGCTATCCTACAACTCCGTGACGCCACACACATATCACCGGAAAAGTACGCCATCGCCCTCCTCTTCGATATCAGTGGTGCCTTTGACAATGTCTGGTGGCCCGCCATCCTCATGCAACTAAAAGCCAGGAAGTGCCCCAGTAACATCTTCAGCCTAATCCAGGACTACCTGCATAATAGAAAAGTTAAAATTTCCAGCAACGATAGAGAAGTCTCCAAGTCCGTCTCCAAGGGATGCCCACAGGGCTCCGTCCTTGGCCCATATCTCTGGAACCTAATCTTCGACAGTCTCCTGAACACCATTCATAACTGCGGCTACAAAGCCACGGCATACGCCGACGATCTTGCAGTCACAGTCCCAGGCAATACCAGAAAAGAAATCGAAGAAAGAGCAAAAGCCATCACAGACATTATCACCATGTGGTGCACCAGAAACAAACTTCAACTCTCCGAATCCAAATCGGAAATCCTCCTAACAAAAGGGTTTCTCGACACCCGCAGACCTCCAACAGTAACGCTAGGCAACCGATCACTCAAGATGCCGCCACACATCCGCTACCTAGGAATCCAGTTCGGTGCCCGCTTTAATATCACTCCGCATGTCAACTACATAGCCAATAAATCTAAGCAAATTTTCAGCAAACTGTCCCGAATTGCCAAAACACATTGGGGCCTTAACCACAAATGCATGACAACAATATACAAAGGTCTATTCATCCCAGTACTAACCTACGCAGCCGCCGGCTGGGCGGACAAGATCAACAAATGGCACATCAGAAAACTCCGACAAGCCCAGAGACATGCCCTTATAAAAACCACCCGCGCCTACCGCACCACCCCCGGCGACGCGCTAACAGTCATAGCCGGGACTACCCCGATTGACATGCTGCTAGCAGAGCGCAAGGCAATCTTCCATCTCAGGAACAACCAACCCTTTAGCATAGGTAACATTCACTTTACCCCATCAGACCCAGACCTATCCCCGGAAGAAATAGCAGACAGGACTACCTCAATAAAGAACCAAACTATCGCAACATGGCAAAAAGAATGGGATGAATCTAGCACAGGCAGAATCACCTACGAATTCTTCAGAAACACACAAAACAGTACCGAACAAAACTGGATAAAACTCAACTACTATGTTACCCAACTTCTGACAGGACCCGGACGCATCAAACAAAAATTATATGCTCTCAAAATCTCCGCCGACGATGTATGCGCCTGCGGACTCACAGACACCGTCAGACACATTATCTTTGACTGCCCTTCCATACACGACTATAGAACCGAACTCATCCAGAAACTAAGAACCACCAATACCACCTGGCCATGCCACCTCAGTGAGTTAGTCAGCAAAGAAAACTTCACGCACTTCTCCCACTTCGCGGCCACAGTTATGAAACTCAGAGATGGACTGCAAATAACCCCCACCATCCCCACACCCCCATCCCCCAACCTAACCACCCCCGGACCCAGCACTCGAAGTGGCAGACAGCCAACCCCCAGTTGCCAGACAGCCTCTAGAACCAAGCGAAGTTATGTGTGGAAAACAGCAACAAAAAACCTTACAGGTAAAAGAGCACACCTAGCTCAACCACAGCAATAAATCAGCTCAAGCCCACCCACATCACTACCCATCCCCACACCCACCACCCACCCGCCGCTGGATACGCAGACACTGTTCGTCTCAAACAACAGTGATCCAGAGCGGGCTACGACGCCTTCCCTCGTGGCTCCCTATAGTGAGCCACGACGGAATGGGTTGTAAAACACCATCTAACATGAAGAGTCTGCAAGAGACCGAGCGCTAAGCTGGTAACTCCGCCTCCTCGTGGCCCCCGCTGGTAACGTTCCCGCACCGATGTCATGTCGGCCTGGGAACGGCTAAGTGAGTTACCTCCCGCAAGGGACGGTCTACCCTCCTGATGATCCTTAAGTGGTGAAAGAGGGGTTTTTCCAAGCTCAGTCCAGAACACCTACGGAACTCCCTTCGCAGTTGTAACCGCAACCCAACACCGACCGGCATAAGCTAGATAAGCTTCGCCCGGCCAGAGCCGGCCCCGGCCCTAGAGCTCATAAATGTAGACATTCGTGTGTCTCTATCTATGCACCCTGACGATCAGCGCAGGCGATACCCTTAACACCCCGGGTATCGTGATCGCAGGGTGTAACGGCCAGCGGCTTGACCGTGCCAACCTGTAAGAGACCGAGCGTCAAGCTGGTAACTCCGCCTCCCCGTGGCCCCCGCTGGAAACGCTTCGACGGCGGCGCGTCTCCTCGGAGTCGAGCCGTCGGAGAAGCGGCTAAGTGAGTTACTTCCTGTAAAGGACGGTCTACCCTTTCCTTAAGCGGTGAGAAAGGGGGTTTTTCCAAGCCCGAAGTTCACAACAACTACGGACTCGTCCCCTCGCAGCTGTGGAACTAGAGAGTGGAGCCAGGCAACTGGTTGACTTTGCCGATATGAGGGAAACCTCGAGGTGCGGCGTCCTCCCGAATAGGGAGGCGGTCAATACTAAATGTCTCTATCTATGGGCGGGGACAGCTTTTTGGCTTTCTCATGGGTCGAAAGGAGCGCCTCTGGCAGTCCAAACAGACCGTATTGCCATCACAGAGATTTGCTATGGTGCGGTGGCTATGACATAAAAGTGAGTACGACCGGCAAAGCCCGGTCGAGACTGGTTTTCGCGCTCATCTAAGCGAACCAGCGTAGCGGCAATGCGTATATTGTGGAGAAAGGCTGAAGGATTCATTACTGCCAACCTTCAGCCGCTGAGGGACACGGCCCCAGCAAAAAAATGCCGTTACAACTAAAGCAATACGTGTCCGGGAGGATTTGCTAAGGGATGAGCTCTTTTCCTCGGAGAAGCCGGAGCTGTAAAGGAACACTATGTGTTCTAGCTGCGCTTGTGCCTCCACGTGGTCCCGCTGGATGGCAGGCTCATCGGAGTCGAGCGAACAAAACGAAGCGCAGTGGAGTGGAGGAGACAACCACTCAAAGTCCACGTCTCCCACGTGTTTGCCGTCCGTGGCGACCCTTGTCGTCGGAAAAGAGGATCCTGGGATCTGAGGGGGCCCTCCCCTGCGGGAGAGACGTCGCCAACACGTACCTTTGGCCATCTGCTTCGACTAGATGGGCGGCTAAGCGAGATAAAGTAACCCTATGCTTAGTCAATCGGCTTGGAATATCATGAGCTACTAGCGAGTGGTGTTCCGTTTGGGCGAGGAAGTGGATGGTGTTCGAGTAATCGGCACCAATATCCGCGGACTATATTCCGGGTGATGTCCTAACCTAGCGGGATGCAGGTTCCATTTGAGGGTCCGAGGAGGTCAGGACACGCAGCGGAATGAAAATTTCACTATATCATATGGGAAATACAAAGAAATCAAAGCGAGTCAAGACGGTGGGTCCAGCGCCCGACACTGCCGGGGGTGAAGCCACCGCAACTAAAATCGAGAGGGCCGAGGTAGATAACGATGTAATCGTTTTGACACCTTGTGTGCCCCTCGTAAGGTGCGATGCACTTTTGCCGGTGAAGGTCGAGGTAGAGGCTGATGGGAAGGAAGAGGATGTACCAAAGCCGAAGCCAAAACCGGAACCGAAACCCAAAAAGAAGGCGACCAAGTCGCCAGAAAAGAAAGGCTCTTCCTCAACGTCCGGGAAGAGCTCAAAAGATCAGGGGCAAGGTGCTAACCTTGTCTCTGACAAAAATGGCACGGTGCTCGACGGGGATGAAAACCCAGAGCCCAAAGAAGACCATAACAAAGGAGGGGATAAGGAACCGGTCCCCTCCCAAATAGACAAATTCGACCCCAAGCCAGCACCAGGCAAAGGGAAGAAAAAGAAGAAGGGAAGGAAGCCGAAGGAGGCGGCTTCCGGGCCAAATGAAAGGAGCCTCGATCTCATAAGAGAAGAGGCCTTTCAAAAAGTCTCCGAGGTCACGAAGATCTGCGTGCGCGGGAAATCGCGACTCGCAAAGATCACGGCCAAGGAGATTATCGAACAAGCGAACGCACTCAACGAGCTGGTGATGGAGCTCATTCTTCGGAATGGCTACCTCGAAGGGCAGCTCGTAGCGGCAAGAGCAGAGAAGGCTCGAACTGCGGTGAGTGCAAAGACTGTGTCGCTGACTGCCCCGCGGTCAATGCCGACCGGTCAAGCTGGCAAGCGCGTGCAATCGACCTACGCCGACAAGGTAAAGGTCGATTGCAAGAAGGTTTCCCAAGACGCGGTGAAGCCACCACAGCATGTGGTGAAGATCTTCCCGCCGAAGGGCAAGAAGCAGGACAGCGAAGCGACAAGCGTAAGGAGAAGATCCGCGTGAAGTCGGTTCGACGCATCCACTCCGGTGGCATAGTCGTCGAGACTGAACGCAGTGAGGATCTTCGGGCCTTTACGGGAAGTAACAGCCTGAAAGATGCAGGACTCTCTGTCTCTCTGCCAACTAAGAGGAACCCGTCACTCAACGTGTACGACGTTCCTCGAGAGTAGACGAGAGACGAGGTTGCTTCCAGTCTCTGGAAGCAAAACCTTCCAGAGATGACCCAGAAAGAGTTTGCCTCTAACCTGAAGGTCGGCTTTCAAGTCGGTCCCAAGGGCAGGGAGGCAGCCAACTGGGTCATTGAAGTCAGTCCGCAGGTTCGCCGGCGGCTGAAAAGTGGGGAAGGCCGAGTTTACATGGGCTGGTCGTGCTGTCGTGTACAGGACTACGTCTCGGTAACTCGGTGCTTCAAGTGCCAGAAGTTCGGCCACACGGCCAAACGATGCAAGCACAAAGAAGATGTATGCGGTCACTGCGCCCAATCGGGGCATACCTTTGCCTCGTGCAAGAACAAGAAGAGCGGCCCCGTCTGCTCTAGTTGTAAGGATCGAGGCGAGCCGCACGATCATAAGTCGAGAGACAAGCTGTGCGAGTCCTATCAGGTCGCGTTACAGCAAGTAGTAGCTCGAACCAATCATGGTTAGACACACCGAAGATAGACGATCTCAGAGGCAGATTAGAGTTGTGCAGCATAATATGCAGCGCTCTCGAGTCGTGACCGAAGAAATCATATCTTTGCTGCATACCAGGAGACCCGATGTGTTACTAGCACAAGAGCCGTACAGCTGGCGGGGCAAATTGCCCGGACTGGGCTCAGCGAGAGTGTACACGGAAGGAGACCAGCCTATGGCGGCAACAGCTGTCATAAACCGGGATGTAACCGCGGTCAAACTCACGCATCTGTGCGATGCGCATCTCTCCTGTGTAAGCGTTAAAGGCAATTTCGGAAACGTCGACCTAGTCAACCAGTACTTTCAATGTTCGGAGGACATTGAACCAAGTCTGGCTCGACTGGAGAATGTGCTTGCGGCACTAAACCATAACCGAGTCGTGATTGCAGCCGACGTCAACGGAAAATCTACCCTTTGGGGGAATCCGAAGACAGACGCGAGAGGCCGAAAGCTCGAAGAGTTCATGGCCCGACACGACTTAGTTATTTTGAACGAAGCTGGTAGTATGCCCACGTACTCCAGCTCACTGGGAGAGTCCTATATCGATGTCACATTAGTGACTAGCGACATGTCCGACAAAGTGCGAGACTGGAAGGTCCATGACCTAACATCCAGCGACCACCGAGTCATTGAGTTTTCGTTGCAGTTCGCAGTAGAAAGGGAGAACCGGGGCCAATTGGGGCGGTTCAACCTGAACACTGCGAACTGGCCCAGATTCGAACGAACGCTGCTGGAAAGCAGGAGGAACTTAACCCTCCGGCCTAACGGCCGAGAGGAGGTCGAACGCCTCGCACTGGGAGTCGAGCAATCGATTATCCAAGCGTGCGAATCCTCCATGCGATCCAAGCGGTGGCACTCTAAATCTGTCCCATGGTGGACACCAGATTTGACGAGACGGAAGAAGCGGGTCTACAAATGTAGACGCGCCTTCCAAAACCCGAGATGTTCGGAGGTCAAGAAGGCAGAACGGAAGGCTGAGTATCTCGTGCACAGAAAAGCCTACACGGCTGCCGTGCGAGCTGCGAGGATACAAAGTTGGAAAAACTTTGTAACCGAGCAGGGGAACAAAGAACCGTGGGGTCTTGTTTACAAGATCACACGAGACAAGCTGAATGTTGGAACAGTAATGTCCAACATTCGCACAGGCCAAGGACACACGGTGGACTTCGAGTCCACCGCGTCCGCGCTACTGGATGCGTTAATCCCGGACGATTCGTCCGAGAGCGACACTCCAGAACAAGCGCGAGTCAGACGGGAAGCCACCACCGAGCCGGCGAGTGAAGACGATCCAGTTTTCACGAGCAAGGAGCTTGAAGAGGCGGTGAAACGTCTGAAGAGACGAAAATGCCCAGGCTTAGACCGGATAGAGCCGGAACTTGTAAAATGCTCGGTCGGAATACTCCGCACCGAGCTGCTTCGGCTCTATAATGGTTGCCTCGAGCACGGGACCTTCCCCTCCAGGTGTAAAGTCGGCTCAATCAGAACTATTCTGAAAGCGCCTGACAAACCGGAGACGGAGGTGAAGTCCTATCGTCCGATTTGCCTGCTATCCGTAGTAGGCAAAGTTCTTGAGAAGCTAATCGCTATGCGATTAGCTAAAGTGTTCCTAAGCCCGGAATACGCATCTGACCGGCAATACGGATTCAGACCTGGGCGATCCACGGAAGATGCCGTGGTAAAGCTGAGGGGTCTGGTATCCAGCTGCGAAGATAAGTATGTCCTGGCGCTCGCCGTTCGACATCTCAGGTGCATTTGACAATGTCTGGTGGCCGAGCATCCTCAGCGAGCTGAGCAGGCGAGGCTGTCCGCGCAATCTCTTTCGGCTAATGGTGGACTATTTCTCCAACCGTGTGGTGACCATAGTGTCTAATCACGGAGAAGTGAGGAAAGTTGTAACCAAAGGCTGCCCACAGGGATCAATTCTCGGTCCAAGCTGTTGGAACTTAGTCTTTGACGGAGTTCTACAGCTCTTATCGAACACCGGGCTCGCTTGCGAGCCCATAGCCTATGCGGATGATCTCCTCGTACTTGTCAGTGGCAACACGAGGAAGGAACTCCGGCTCAAAGGCCAAAAGGTAGCAGATGTGATTTCTGCGTGGTGCAAATCACAAAAGTTATCGCTATCTGCTCCTAAGACCGAGATGATCTTGCTAAAAGGCTCTCTGCATAGAGAAAGGCCGCCTGTGGTGAGGATTGATGGAAGAAGTATCGCCGTAAAGGATACCATTCGGTACCTCGGCGTACACTTCGACAAGCAACTGGGAATTACCTCCCATGTTGCGTACGTGAGTGCTAAGTCTATGGAGACGTGTAATGCGCTTTCAAAGATTGCTCGTTCGAACTGGGGTTTGGGACACCGGGCCATGCGTACTATGTACCGTGGCCTATTCGTCCCAATCGTGGCGTACGCTGCTGCGGGCTGGGCAGACCTTCTCACCTTTGTATCGAGAAAAGCTCTCATCAAAGCGCAGAGGAGAGCTCTGCTTGGCTGCATCAAGGCCTATAGAACGGTATCGATGGATGCGGTCCCCGTGATCGCCGGTGCGGTACCGATAGACTTGGTGATAGCGGAGCGAATATGCGCCTACAAAATACGAAAAGAACTTGATATCGAATTTGAGACATGTCGTATTAGTCAAGCCGATCTGGCTTCCGGAGCTGTGACGCCCACCGATGCACTAGCTGAGGTAAGGCGAGCAGCTCTGGCTGTGTGGCAACGGAGATGGTCGTCATCGACGAGGGGAAGGACTACCTTCCAATACTTCAACGATGTATCAGACCGTCTCCGCGCGCGATGGGTGATCACCGATCACTACGTCACACAATTCCTAAGCGGACGCGGAGACTTCCGTGCGAAGCTCAAGGAATTCACTTTGGTGGAGGACGAGCATTGCGAGTGCGGCGAAGTGGAAACACGTAGCCACATCTTGTACGCCTGTCCGCAATACGATCAAGCGCGAGAACTCCTACACCAGGAAGCTGCTGCTAAAGGTCACTTGTGGCCGGTGCAGCCAGCACTCCTGGTAAGCGAAGCTCTATTCAAGAGCTTCCGGAACTTCGCGCGAGACGTACTAAAACTAAAGTGGAGTCGAACGCGTGAACGATTGGACACCACCAGCGGTTAAGATCCTTCGGGATCTTAACTCCTCGGGCCAGGATTCAAGCCCCTCCCGCTTATAGCGGGAGTTCCTGGAAAGGGTTGAACTCGAGGTGGCAGTGGAATCGACGTTGCATGTCCCTCCAATAAGGCAGGCGACGAGAGAGTAGAGCCATAACATCTGGCATGACGAAATGTAGTAGTAGCCGGTATGAACTGTATGTTCGAGGTACGGCGCAACCGGGGCAGCCCGACTACCTTTGTGATGATCCTTAATTGGTGAACGAGGGGTTTTTCCAATGCCCAGTCCACAACACCTACGGACTGTTTCCTTCGCAACTGATGGAGTTAGAAGTAGAGAGCGTAACATGAACGGCTGACTTTTCCGGTATGGGGCGAATCCCCGAGGTACGGAACTCCCCTCACGGGGAGTGGTCAATACTACATGTCTCTATCTTTTTTTCTCTACGATAGCATGTATCGCGATGACAAACGACTAGTAAGCGTGTTTACCGAGTTATTAGCGATCCGAGTGACACCCGGCCGTACTACATTCTGTTCTGCAGGATTACTATCGCAACGACTAGTCATCAGTAGGATAAAACTAACCTATCTCACGACGGTCTAAACCCAGCTCACGTTCCCTGTTGGCGGGTGAACAATCCGGCGCTTGGCGAATTCTGCTTCGCAATGATAGGAAGAGCCGACATCGAAGGATCAAAAAGCGACGTCGCTATTAACGATTGGCCGCTACAAGCCAGTTATCCCTGTGGTAACTTTTCTGACACCTCTTGCTGAAAACTCTTCAAGCCAAAAGGATCGATAGGCCGTGCTTTCGCAGTCTCTAAGCGTACTGAACATCGAGATCAAGCCAGCTTTTGCCCTTTTGCTCTACGCGAGGTTTCTGTCCTCGCTGAGCTGGCCTTAGGACACCTGCGTTATTCTTTGACAGATATACCGCCCCAGTCAAAGTCCCTGCCTGGCAGTGTCCTCGAATCGGATCACGCGGGAGTATTGTCGGCGGTCCGCCGTTAAGCCTCACGCCACTCTTACACGCTTGGCTCTAGAACACCGTGACAACCGGGTCATAAGACCTCGGTGCACGCGCTCCGCCCAACCGAGTAAGTAAAGAAACGATGAAAGTAGTGGTATTTCACCGGCGATGTTACCATCTCCCACTTATGTTACACCTCTCATGTCTCCTTACAATGCCAGACTAGAGTCAAGCTCAACAGGGTCTTCTTTCCCCGCTAATTTTTCCAAGCCCGTTCCCTTGGCAGTGGTTTCGCTAGAAAGTAGATAGGGACAGAGGGAATCTCGTTAATCCATTCATGCGCGTCACTAATTAGATGACGAGGCATTTGGCTATTTCCTGTACGAACTGCCGTCGCAGCCGTAGACTTCCGAGGTTGACCCCCTCGTTGGGTATATAAAAATAAATACAAACATTCCGCGAATGGAGTAACGTCATATCCGAGGCCTACTTTCTAGACCACTGCCAAAGGGCCTGCCTCGGCACTTGGAAAAATTAGTAACGGGTACCCTTTCGGGAGGCGAACTTCGTCGTGCGCCAGAGGCGCGTGTCCAGGGAAAACCGCGAGGAGGTGTCGCCCCGGATTCTAAGTCCATTGTCCATAGAATCCGCCCGCGCCTCGCTGCACAATAGTGTCAGCGGAGACTCGCACCGCTTGGTTTTAAAGAGCCAAGCGGGCTACAATTCGTTCAGCTGGCAGCTGCTTCGTCATTTGGCCATAGGCCTTGTCCAAGGCCTAACAGCATTAAAAAATATTCTTAGCTTGTGCCGTGTCAGTAATAAAACCTTTCTTTGGCCGAAGCCGCGTCCAGTTCAATAAATAGGACAAATACGACACGTAGAGTAAAATAAATATATTCAACGATTATCGTCAATCGTAGTCGATAAAAGTGTTCGCGATTTCTATCGACGAACGGAGGGCAACCTTTCGATGTAGTTTGAAACTGTTGGCGGCAGACCTTTTATACGTAGCCCATCCC
This sequence comes from Halictus rubicundus, assembly GCF_050948215.1. Classification (NCBI taxonomy): domain Eukaryota; kingdom Metazoa; phylum Arthropoda; class Insecta; order Hymenoptera; family Halictidae; genus Halictus; species Halictus rubicundus. Next base: position 393,645 of record NW_027488652.1, read on the forward strand.
CCACAGCCCTATGGGGGACCGTATCGAACGCTTTGGAGATGTCGACGACTATGATGACTCCTCCCGACCTTTCCTTCATTTCCTTTACCACCTTGTCTAGAATGGAGACGTTGTATTTACAGCCGTCCTCCGTGGTAAATCCTTTTTGCCTCCTGCTATTCCTGCTTGCCCTCCGCAGTCTTGCGTCTATTATCGCGGAGTAAATCCTACCCAACAGTGAACCGATTGTGATCGGGCGCCAATTTTTGGCGTCTTTGGTATCTTTCCCGGCTTTCGGGATTAAAGTTGTTCCAGGACGACATTACAGGTGTCCTTGTCTTTGTCGCCGGTCTTGAAGGCTATCCTGGTTTGCTGCCTGAATTTGTTTTTGGCCTCGATGGGTACGTCGTTCTGCGCGGTTATGCTGTCCAACAATTCGTCGTCCGTCATGCGTGGGGCCCGGTAGATGATAATGCGCGGGTTTTTCTTCGCTGGTGCTGTCATGGAGAAGCCTGCTTCCGTTAGTTCCTTATTCTTTAATATGCTCTGTATGTCGGACTTCTTCGCAGTCTCGATTAGAATTCCGTTTCCCTGAATCTTTCTGATATTTTTGACCTGTAGGGCTTGCCTGGCCGGGGAGATCATTTTCATGATTGCTTCGTTTGTTGTATCGCTGGAGTTGTATTTCATGCTGTCGTTTGGTCTGATGGTTATAACGCTGGGGGGATCTTGTTTCAGGGTTGACAGCGCCGCTGTTTTCGAGTTTATACCCACGATCTCGGCAAAGGTCGGTGGTCGATGATCGATGGGCGGCCTGATGCTCTTCTCGTTATCTCTGGTGGTGGAGTGGAGTTGGCCCTCGAGGTGGCTGTTGGCCATCAGAACCTCGGTTATCAGGCTCTGCATCTCCATGAAGCTATTGAGGATTTTGGTGAGGGTGGGTTTTTGGATTCCGCTTCCTTCGACTGTGAGGGTGGTCATGAGATTTGTCCTGATTTTGTCTGCCTTTTCCTTGGCAGTTTGTTTTTTGTCTGTTGTTTCGATGTCCCTGCAGCATTGGTTCCGTGTTTGGGAATGGGTGGCTGGGACAGCCTTATCGGAAGGCTTGGAAATTCGAGGCGGATGGTCGGAAACGGATAGGGCGAAAACTCCGAGCGCCGGGACTGTGCGAACGGAAAATCGGATCGAGCACGTGGTCGGTCGAGAAGAAAAGAATGCACTTCACGTTGTCACACTTGTATTTGTAATAAAGGTTCAGACTTAATTGTTCAAACCCTGCGTACACGATACACGTTATGTGATTTGCCCGGTAAGCGCGGTACTCTCCGAAATCACGGCTCAATAAAAACGGTTTGGTGTCACGTGCGATCGCTTAGACGGTTCGTCGAAAAGGAAGGCCGATTCCGGGAATCGCTCACGGATATTCGCTGCCCGCGAGCACGGTAATTGGTCGGCGCGCCGTGGGCCGATTCGCAGAGACGGACGTGTTCGGGAGCTAATTAGCGCTGCGCCTGAGCTCGCGCGGTTTTAAATAGTGCAAAGTCGCGGGATCGGCCCGCTGCCCGTATTGCTCGGAGCAACTCGTCGCCGATTCCCGAACATTCCGGTTGCAGCATTTTTTGAGGTCTGTCTCTGGGTAGATATTTGCCTCTGTGTCGGATTCCGAATTCATGTCAGTATTTTGATAATTTGTTCCCGTGGATAGCCCGTCTGTGTTTGATTTCGTCTTTTTTGTGTTTTCTCGCTGTGGCGATAAGTCCGACTCGTCTGAGGAGTCGTCTTTTGGTCGTTTATTACTTTGTGTATCTGTTTCCATTGGTACTTGTCCGTTTGTGGGCTTTCCTGTCATTGGTGTTGTCTTTAGTAGTTGTTTCTGTTTGTTCTGCATGCCTTTCACCGGTTTTTTCTTATCCTCCTGGATTTTCTTCGCGGGTTTTTTTAAAAATGACGACGGAGTCATTTTTCGGTTCGGCGCTTACCCGGTGGGGTGGCGCTACCGTAGTTGGTGAGCCTGCGTGTTATGGCGGTTTTCGGTGTGGTGTGCAGTGTGAATTCCAGATGGCGTTCGGGGGACGCTCGGTATGGCGTCCAAGTTGGCGTCCAATATGGCGTCCAAGATGGCGTCCAGGTGGTGGGAAAATTGGCGGGATAAAGGCCAATATGGCGTCCAAGATGGCGGTCACTCGCGCGTCACTTTACTAATTTCTTAATAATTATTCACTGAGGCCTTCCTGTGTCATGGAAACACTCGCGTCGTGTTTCACTACACTAGTATCGCGTACACGGGTGAATGCAGCACTTTCCTATCGTTTGGATACGGGAGATGTCCGTTATTAGTTTCGGCGCGTCACTACGGCGTCCTGCCGGCCGACGCCAACCGGATTTTCGCTAATAACTTTTTCCGCACTGATTTGAACACTGAGATTTTTCACATAAGTGTTCACAACAACTAATACTGCTTCCTGAATAACTTTAATTAATTATTCCTTAGATAACACTTTTAATACGGAGCGACATGAAGACGCGTCAGTACTCTTCGCCACCTAGCGGTGAAGTCCAGTAGATAGGAACAGTTTATTGTCTACATAAAGAGCTATGGAGCTACGCTCACTCTTGCCGTACCGAAGTCGCTCCAGGCGTCTTATACCGGCGTTGTTGGGTTCTAGCCTTTAGAAACAACTGCAGAGGGTCCGTAAGTCCTTAGGTGTTATGGACTGACTTGGAAAAACCCCTCGTTCACCATTTAAGGATCATCACAAGGGTAGACCGTCCCGTACGGGAAGTAACTCGCTTAGCCGCTACCGTGTCAGCTTGCACCGACACAGGAGCGTTACCAGCGGGGGCCACGAGGAGGCGGAGTTACCAGCTTAGCGCTTCGGTCTCTAGCAGGTTGCGGCGACGGTATGGTAGCCGTTCTTGCTTGTTAAACCCTACGATCTCGAATACCCGAGGGTATCACCTGCGAGGGATCGTCAGGGTGGTTGCCTTGTATGTTATTGACTCTTCCTTATTCTCTACGTCTCATGGTGGTTGTTGCGAATTTCCGAAAATGCTTGAAGGCATTGATTTCGACCAACTTCTGAAGATCACACGGCCACGTGATTCGAGACTCGTTTAGGTCTTTTGCCAGCTCTTGTCTTTCGTTGTGGTTTAGTGGGCAGTCATAGATTATGTGCTTTACTGTGTCTGCTTCTCCGCAGCTACAGAGGTCGGAGCTAATCAGATTTAGTTTCCTCAGTTTGCTGTTTATTTTCCCATGCCCTGAGAGGAGCTGTGAGGTGTAGAAGTCTGGGTTCATGTGTTGTGCGTCTAGTCTGCTTTGGACATTCGGAAAGTACTCCTTGGTGAATAGACCAAGGTGCGCCTGACTCCATCGGTCTTGCCATAGGACCGCTGTGTGGTGCCTGATTTGTAGTTCTATTTCCTTCAGTTCCAATTGTGCTAAGTCTTGGTCCTGTGTACTGGGGGGTTTGAATAGCTTATCCCCGAACTTGGTTTCTAAGCCTTTTCTGATGTTATATATAGCTCTCCTCCTTTCCGACATTACTATGTCGATAGGTGGAGCGGCTGCGATTATTCTGAGCGCTTCATTGGAAGTTGTGCGGTATGCTCTAGTTGCCCTAAGGACGGAATATCTTTGCGCTGATTGGAGTTTCCTGATGTGGTGCACGTTTAGTTTGTCGCTCCAGCCGGCGGCCGCATAGCACGCGATGGCTAGGAAGACGCCCTTGTACATTGTCATCGTGGTTCTGTAGCTAAGTCCCCAGTAGGATTTCGCTACTTGTGCGAACCGATGGAATATGACTTTACTTTTCTTGGTCACATGTTGCACATGTGGCGTGACATTGAATCTAGTTCCAAAATGTATACCGAGGTATCTTACGGTACTTTTCATGAGGATGGAGGTGTCTCCTATTTTAACAGTAGGTGGCCTTCTAATGTCCAGGAGTCCTTTCAAGAGTATCATTTTTGTTTTCTGTTTGGAGAGTGTTAGCTTGTGCTTATTGCACCACTCCGTGATTATTTTTGCTGCATTATTGGCTTTCACTTCCATTTCTATTCTGGAATTTCCTGGTATTATTACCATTAGGTCGTCTGCATATGCGACGTGTTCTATATTGTTACTTTCGACTGTGTTCAGCAGATCGTTGAATATTAAGTTCCAAAATTTGGGCTCAAGGACAGAGCCTTGCGGGCATCCTTTGGTGGCTGCTTTGGAGATTGTGTAATTTTTGTCGTGTATTTGCATTGTTCTGCCTGAGAGATAGCTTTGGATTAGTCTGTATATATTTCGTGGACATTTCCTCTTTTTCAGGTGCTGGAGTATAGTTGGCCACCATACGTTATCGAAAGCGCCGGATATGTCAAATAGCAGAGCTATTGCATATTTCTCGTTATACTGTGCAACTGTCTGTCGTACATTGGTAATTGCGTCTTCCGTTGAGCGGCCGCTGCGGAAGCCGTATTGTTGCTGGGCTGAAAGCGGATGCGAATCCAATATGGCAGAAAGTCTCATAGCTATTAGCTTTTCCAGGACTTTGCTGAGAATTGGCAATAGGCATATTGGTCTGTATGACCTTGGGTCAGACGCATCTTTGTCATCGCTTTTGAGGAGAACCCTGATTACTCCTTTTTTCCATTTCTCCGGGAAGGTACCGGAGAAGAGACAAGTGTTAAAGAGGTGTCTAATTTCTCTGTGCAGTTTTGGCCAGGCCTTCTTGATAATTTCCGCCTCCAGGAGGTCTAGTCCCGGGGCTTTCTTACTTTGAGCTGTGCTATTACATTCCGAGTCTCTATCATCGTGAAAGCCGGTGTATTTTCAGTGTTTGATGGGGATTCTGCACTGGAGCGAATCTGTTTCTGCCACGACGTTTCGGTCTCTGAGTTGTCATCAGGAATCAGGCTGTTTAGCAGGAGCTTGTTGGTCTGTTCCCAGGAGGTGGTTTCTTGCCCATTTCCTTTAATGTTGCTGCAGGCTTTAGCTGTTTGGATTTTGCCTGTTTGTAATTTATATACAATTCCCCATGGGTCTGAGTTTCCTTTGTCTGTGACGAAGGAGCGCCAGCTACTCGGTTTGGTTTTGCGGATTAGTGCAGTGTATTTGTTTTTGGTACTTCGGTACTGCTGTTTGTGTCTTTCTTGTTGTGTAGCGTTTCTAGTCTGTTGGAATTTTCTTCTGAGTTCACGCACTTCTTTTTTCAGTTTGTCGAGGTCTCGGTTCCACCAGGGAACTGATTTTTTGAATCTGCTTTTTCTTGGTATAGATCTCTCGCAAGCAGAAACTAGCTTCCCTTCAAGCTCGGCAGTTCTCTGGGCCGTCATTTCTGGAGTGGCCTCTTCTGTGCATAGATCGACTTCTGTAGGCTGAAGGATTCGGTCGAATCTATCCCAATTGGCACGCTTCAGGTTGAAGCGGTTTGACTGCGCTGTGTGTCCAACGGTTTCTGTTATGTGGAGCTTGAAGGTAATCAAGTTGTGATCACTTGTTGTGATTTTGTCGTGAATGTGCCAATCGTGAATATTGTCTATGCATGTGTGTGTTGCGAGCGTTACATCAATATTAGATTTCCCTCGATCATTGTCGAAGGTTGTGACCCTTGATGGTTGGTTAGCAATATGCAGATTACGTTGCGCTATGAGGTCCTCCATGTCTAAGCCTCTGTTATCAGTCTCTGGATTGTACCAGAGGACTGATTTAGCGTTGACGTCGGCTAGGACTATGACGTTTTCTCTTTTTAGTTTTTGTAATGTGTTGTCTAAGTAGTGGATATACGGTTCTATTCTGTCCGAGCACTGGAAGTATGCACTGACTAGGTAGAACCTCTTACCTGGTGCTGTGACCTCGACGCACGTGAAGTGTGTGTTACAGAATTGATCTAGTTTAAGTACTGTGAGATTCGGGTTGAAGATGACTATTGCGCTCTTGGTTGTGTTCCTTGATATATTCTGTGAGAAAAGCTTGGTGTCTAGTATTACTTCCGCACTTCCCATGGACCTTATATTGAAGGTGTTGGTGTACGAGTAGGGCTCATGTTTTGCAAGGAGATCAATGTCCTCTTTCTCCGCTAAGAGCCTTAATTCCTCCATGACAACTCTAGAGTTCCTGGCGTTAATTTGGGCTATGGTTATTTTATTTGTATTTGAGTTGTGTTGTTGTATGGTTTCACCGTCTGAGACATTGTGGGAATTATCGTTATTATCCATGGGTCTTTTTTTATTCGTTGCCAAAGTCTATTCGACTGATACTAATTTCCAGTGCGTGTTTGTACGCAGGGCAAGACTGTTCTCTGGACCCGTGGTTGGCTGGCTTGTTTGCCCTTTTGCAGTTTATGCAAATGGGCTTTTCTGTTTTGTTCGGGCAATCCTTATATTGGTGCCCGTCCTGGCCGCAGTGGCCGCACGTGTCAACTTTTGTCTTACAGTGTTTGGACACATGCCCAAATGCCTGGCACTTGTAGCAGCGGCTTGCTATTATAAAGTCTTTTACTCCGTAGGCGTAGAAGCCTACGAAGACTCGATTCCTACCTAGTAGAGTTTTCCTGGCTTCTGGGGAGACTTCTGCCACCCAGTTCGTGGTTCCCTTGTCTTTCCGACCCATTTTGAATAGGAGTTTAAACTCCTTCTCTATGTTATCCTCTGTGTTTCGCTCGAGGTTTTGTTTCTTTATTGCTTTGAGGAGTTCCGCCTCTGAGGTTTCCGACGGAACTCCTAGTATTATTATTTTTGGTCTCCTCTTTGGGAGGGGACCAATTTCCATCTTTGCTTTGAGTTTTTCATTTCTGAGGACTTGCTCAAGGTCCTCTTTTGTTTCTGTTTCTATCAGAATGCCGGAATTCCCTATCTTCCTTATGTTCCGGATTCTGATGTTTTGCTCTGTTGGATTGATGCAATCCGCTAGAGCTTTCCTGGTCTCCTCGCTGCTGGAGATATCGCTTCCTTTGCCAGGGTAGATTGCTACCACTGGCTTTGCCTGTTTTACCTCCATCTTTTTCGTAACGGCTCTCGTGTTACGGTTCGTTTTGGTAATGTCCGAGTATGACATCGGCTTAGTTGCTTGGATGTTTTGGCAAGTGTGTTGTTTTGTTGCCATCAGGCTATCTAATTTCTCAGATAGCCTGTTAAATTTATCGTCCATGGTTTTGACTTTCTGGAGTAGCTGAGCTCCTGCTTGTAATTCCTCTCTTGTAGTTGCCATTTCCTTTTTGAGTTTTTCCATTTCCATTCGGTCCTGGATGATTGCTTTGTTTTGGGTTTCGATTACAGAGATTATTTTGTTGGCCTCGTTTTGTTGCTCTTTTGTCAGGCCTATTTTGACAAAGAGCGTACGGAGTTTTTCGCATGGGCTCTGGTCAGAGTCAGAGTCCATGCTGCTGTTTGTCATGATTGAGTCTTGTGTTGAGTCGTCCTCATCAATGACTTTGGGGTCGGTTTTCGGAATTTTCTTGTTCGAGAGCGGCGTGTCCGTGTCGCTGGATCGTTGATCATTGTTCCGCTTATTGCCTTTCGGTTTTTGCCGACCTGCTCGAGAGTGTTCTGAGCCTGTATCGGATTCCGTGTCGGAGCTTGTGTTTCTGTCAGACTCCGAGTTCAATTGTATTAAGTCCTGGACTTGCTTTTTTGTGTCCGCTTTTCTTCCTTCTTCCTTTACTCCCTTCCCTTCATCCTTCTTCCGTTTTGTGTTTTGTTTTCTGGATACCATATTTGTTCCCACGAGTAGGGACGAAAACCAGTCGCTCCCCGGGTGACGTCCTTTCCGGGGAGAAGGCTATTTCGCTCAAGATTTCGCCAGGTGTCCTGAGGTTAGACGCTAATGGCCGGTGGACCCACCGACCGCCCGTGTAAAACACGGGACCTCTCTCACCGCGTTCTTCAGCTTAGAGGTTAAGGGTTTGTTCAAGGGGTTCGCCTCCCCGTTGGGCCGACCGGTTAAGGTAAGCCCCCCGTTTCTCCCGTTCTGCAACATACCACCAGATGTATCCGGTGGGTCGTCGCGGCAGAGGGGAGTCTTCCGGGTGAGAGCCGCGGTTATCGCAAGCGATAACACACGCATGGGCTCCCTGAGAGCCGCGGTCATCGCAAAGCGATGACTCCGCAAGAACTCTCTTTATGATAGAGCCGCGGTTGTCGCAGAGCGACAACTCACGCAGAGCTCTCTGAGAGCCGCGGTCCTCGCAAAGCGACAACTCCGCAAGAACTCTCTTTACGAGAGCCGCGGTCGTCGCAGAGCGAGAACTCACGCAGGAACTCTCTTATCAGAGCCCCGTTAGTCACCCGAAGGTGTCCAGGTCCTACCACGTGAAGGAGGGGTTGGTGCGTCAGGGTTATACCATGATATAAGTCCCTGACGCTTATAAGACCCAGTAGATAGGGACAGAGGGAATCGCGTTAATCCATTCATGCGCGTCACTAATTAGATGACGAGGCATTTGGCTAGATTTCTATGTCTTTACAGTGCAAACTGTGAGACATTCTTCCAAGGTTTTTTCCCCTTGTTGGATTCAATTAAAAGAAAATATAAAACTTTGAATTGCATAGCAAGTCTATTTTCAATTAGTCGTGTCATAATAGTTTGCATGTCAATGTACACGTTCTTGTCATGTATACGTTTATAATCTACAATAATAAAATATTTATACTTAGTCAATTAATAAAATTTATATTTACACTTTAGTCAATTGATAAAATAAAATAAAATAAAATAAAATAAAATACTTTCAGTTTATTCTAAATATGTCGAAGGCCGCGAATGATTATTATTATCTCTCCAGTTATTGTTACGATTGGGTTAATTTATATTTATATATATTTTTTTATATTATTTTACGCATTTAAATCGTAATCTATAAATATATTGGCGATCTCGATTGACGCTCTGAGTGCCATCATAGACATGGTGATGGTGTCTTTTTTTGTTATTTTTAGCTCCTTTAGGAGCTTAATAGTATAGTCCGGTACCGCGCCTCTACAACCTATTACGATTGGTATGACTTTCCCTACTTTATTCTTTTTAAATCTATTTTTTAAAAATTCTGTTAGCCGATTATATTTTTTTATTTTTCTTCGTATGCCGTCTTTAGGCACTCCCTGTGTTCATAGCGGATAGTAACATCGACTATGTCCAGCCGTTCCTCGTGTATTATTACGAGGTCTGGTTTGAGGCTACCTGACTGCATATCATACGAGGGTTCAACCAAAACGTTTGCCCTCTTACTAATTCTATCGGCTAAGAGATTTTTTATTTCATCATGGCGTTTTATTCTTAACGGCTTTGTGGCTATGCACAGGCCTAGGATATGTCCCAATGATTCCGGTTGGCATCTACACTTACGGCAGCTTACATCCGAAATCTTTTTTGAACGGCTTAAGGCGACCTTGGTACCGATTGTATTCGTTCTCAGCCTCAGCGCGTCATTGAATCGCGAAGGCTGGAGATATTCTGGACGATAAAGCCATGTGTTACTTACGGGGTTATTTCGAAATTCTTTCACCCCGTGTCCTTGGGACTTAAGTTTTCCCCATTCCAACGAGGCCTTTCTTTTGAGTCTTATTTTCGCATGTGCAAGGTGAACCTCGTCCGCTGGCCAGTTGATCCTGAGCGAATTGGCCGTTTCCTTTAGGGCTTTGTTGAAGTTTTCTTCATTCGCAAGGGCCCTAATGATGGGGTCATTCGAGGCCTTTAGTTTAAGCCCTGCATTGAGGGCCGCTATCCTTATAATGTTCTCCATTTTGGGAATTCCCAATCCTCCGTCCCTTTTGGACGCGTACACGAGACCGTTAGCTGTGCTAACGGGGAGATGGAGGATTTCTTTGATATGGCCTCGAATGTCGGAATCTATCATCTTTAACGTACCACTACTAGGAGGGAAAGTTGTAAGTTCATGGATAAATCTCGGTAAAATATACATCACTATCAGTTTTATTTTCTGCATAGGTTTAAGTTTTAATCTTTTAACGTTATTTACTATCCTATTTATTTCTGTAAGTGTTATTTTACGATAAGTGTCTCTCCATGCGCCCATCCTAGCACCTAGATACGCAAAGGTTTCTTCCGGTCCGATGTATTGAACTAGATCCCCACCGATGTTAATTTCGGGGTTCTTTATAAACCAGCTTCTGTTGATCGCTATCACCTGAAAGCAAGAGCACTTGTCGGGCGCGATGGACATGCCCAATTCTTGCAGTTTCTTGACAAGAATATGCGCTTGTTTCTGCGCTTCTGAAGCGTTTTTCCCCAATAATACAATATCATCCGCAAACGCTAGGATTGCTGCATTGCCTCCAGGGAGTGAGATTCCTTCAGTGGTATTCTGTATCTTGTCTAGTATATGGTCGATCACTGTGTTGAAAAGGAAAGGAGACAAGGGATCACCCTGTTTCACTCCCCTTTCGAGCTTTATATTTATGCTGGTATCTTCTGTTCCCCGTATGGTGGTGGTACAGTCTGAATACATGGATCTTACTATTTCTATTGCATGTTCCGGAGTGCCCTTGACTCTTAGAGCTTCATATATTGCTACGTGTCGTACCGTATCAAAGGCTTTGGTAATATCAATCGATATCATTACTCCCCCATCGTTGCTTTTCATCTCATTAATGGCATGCTTAAGGATGGTAATGTTACTCAGGCACCAATTGCTGGCTACGCAGCCTTTCTGACGTATATTGTGTTTTAAACTTGATCTCAGGCGTGCGTCAATAAGTGCCGAAAAATAGAGTTTTTAGCCTCTTTTGTGTCTTTTCCTAATTTTGGAATTAAAATTGTCCGGTTCTGTAACCATGGTCTTGGGATGTATCTTTTAATTAATAATATATTATATATTTTTGCCAAAATACTATCAATATAATTTCTTCTCAAGTGTGCTACCTTTATACCATCTGGTCCCGCAGCGGACTTATTCGATATCTTTGCGATCCTTTCAATTATTTCTTCATTCTTTATTTTTCTTATTATTTGTTCTGTTGGAATTTCCGCTGTTGCATCAGTTGTAATTTTAATTTCTTCCGGGCCCTTTACACCCCATAGATTGTCATATAGTGTTTTTATAGCATTTATATCCGGTAGCTTTTGTGGTTTAATGGTGCATTCTAAATCCCCTGAGATTACCGCGTCCACTAAATTTCTTGGGCAATTTTTATACCATTCTTGACAGCGCGCATATTTTGTTTTATTTCTGTTATTTTTATTGTTCTTAGCTTTAAAGTTTTTATCTAGTTTTTTATTGGTTGTTTTAGCGCGTAAGTTATACCGGGATATGCTGTCTTTATTAGTATTAGTTATTTTTGTTGCCTGTTGTGCTACTACCGGGGATTTACCGATGCAAGGGTCGTTAAATAATACTCGCCGTACGATCCTGTTGGGCTACGACACTCAGTTTATTTATTCAGGTGTACACTATAGAGACACTCTCCCGACAACCTCACTCTCCGGCGGTCGCTTAATTACTAACTCCGGGGTCTGGCGTCCCACCCCTGGTCGCCTACCCCATTGTCGCCGATAGGGTCCTTCCCCCTCTCTGCGGCCTCTTCTTCAGCTAGCTCCGATCTCCACAATCCCTCCTTCTTTTTCAGTTTAAGCTTTTGGGTCTTTAATTGCGAATTTCCATTATCTTCGGGTTGAACCCCTTTTTTTGATTCCGCGTATGTCGCCGTACTACTGCTAGGAACCCTAGTAGACGTGTTTGTTTTATGATCGGCTCAACTTTGTTTTGGGCTAGCTGGCAATTTCTTCACATGTGTCGTGTGTCTTCTGAATGTTGTTCCGTCTTTTTCTAACGTAAGTTCATCCCCCTTTTTTCCTATCACTTTGTATTCGGCTTTTCCGAACCTACATTCCAGTTTGTTTGAGGCTGTCATATTTTGTGCTATCACTTTGTCTCCTGGCTGTATGTCGCTGGTTTTTGCTCCTCTTGCTTTGTCTTCTCTTTCTTTTCCTTTTTGTTTTTCGACCATATCACTATCTTTTGCTTCCGTGTCTCCTTCTGTGGCTATTAGGTCTGTTATCGATGGTATTTTGTCTCTGATGTTCCTCTCCAGTAAAAGTTCTGACGGAGATTTCCCAGTTGTTCCGTGGGGAGTGACGTTGTACATTAACAAAAATTTCTGTATCTCCGCTTGGTAGTCTTTTCCATTAGCATGTGCGATTTGCAAGCGCTTTAGGATTGACTTGTTCATTTTTTCTACCTCTCCATTAGCTTGCGGCCAATAGCGCGGCGTATGGATGAGTTTGATATTGTGAGTATTACAAAATTCCTTAAATTCACTGCTAGCAAATTGCCTTCCATTGTCAGCCCTAATACTTTTTGGAACCCCCAGACGCGAGAAAATTTCCGAGAGATGGCTTATTATCGCAGATGAATTTGTGACTTTCATGAATTTAATTTCTTGGCACCTGGAATAATAATCAATGATTACTAATATCATGTCTTTGTTCGGTAATGGACCCATCAAATCGATGGCAAGGCACTGCCAAGGTCCTTCCGGAAATTGGTGTCTACTCATCAGGGGTGGTTTGTTTGGTTGTGAGACTAGTAAGCAGTCTACAATTTTTAACAAATTTCTCGATCTGCCTATCCATTGACGGCCACCTGACTTTAACTCGTACACGTCTCTTCATTACGGTTTCTCCTGGGTGTCCTTCGTGGGCTAATTCCAATACTTGTTTTGTTAATGTTTGAGGAATTACAATTCTGTTGTTTCTCAGTATTATTGGGCCCATTGACGTCAATTCTGTTCTGAAAGGGAAATATATACTTTTGTCCTGTAATGGCCAAGAATCGTTATTAATTTTGCTGACTGCATCGACTATATCTCTATCTTCTCTGCTTTCTGAGATTATTTGGGAAATTTTCATCGCCTTTGGTGCGCTTCTTTCCACTATTGCGAAGATGTGTTGGTCGCCCTCTGGGTCAAATGAATTCTCGACTTGTAACTTGCATAACCTTGACACGGAATCGGCAATATTCGACTTGCCGGGTTGGTATAAAACTTTAAACCTGAAGGCTTGAAGCCTTAGCAGCCATCTCTCAATTCGTGCGGGTGGTTTCGAGGATGGCCTAAATATCGTTTCCAGTGGTTTGTGGTCGGTCACAAGTTCGAATTCTAATCCAGCTAGATAGAAATAGAATCTCTCCACTGCCCAGACTAAAGCTAGGCTCTCTTTTTCGGTTTGGGAATAGCGTTTTTCTACATTAGAAAGGCTTTTGCTTGCGAAAGATATCATTTTTGGGTTTTCTTGCGTGTCGAATTGCAGCAACACTGCTCCCAGCGCCACTGGACTAGCATCTGCTATCAGTCGTGTACGCCGTTGTGGATCGAAGTATGCTAATGTTGGGAGCTTGGCTAATGAATGCTTAAGCTGTTCAAAGTGTTGTTGATGGACTTCGGCCCATTCAAATTTGATATCCGTCTTTGTTAATTTCCGCAGAGATTCGACCGTTGTTCCTAGGTCCGGTAGGAATTTTCCTACATATGTTACTAGACCTAGGAAACTTCGTAGTTCTTCCTTGTTTTCTGGTGCCCGAAAATGTAGAATTGTTTTTACTTTCCTTTGATCTACATCGATACCTTCGCTAGATAGTTTATGCCCCAAGAAGTCTAATTCGGGAACTTTAAAGAGGCATTTTGTTTCATTCAATGTTACATTGTTTTCTTTTAAGGTATTCAATACAGCCTTTAAGCAACTATCGTGCTCTGTTTCGGTTGAACCAAATACGATTATGTCGTCTAGATAATTAAGACAGTTCACACAATGTGATAATATTGCCTCGAAGGTTCTTTGAAAGATTTCGACTGCCGAATTCACTCCGAACATGAGGCGCTTATAGCGGAACATGCCTTTGTGAGTGATAAATGTAGTGATGGGACGACTGTCCACGTGTAACTGAAGTTGGTGATACGCACTTAATAAGTCCAGCCGTGAAAAATATTTTGCTCTCCTTAATTTTGTTATAAGAGAGTCAAATGTAGGTAGTGGATAGTTTTCTCTGAGGATGGCTTCATTTGCTCTGCGCATGTCTACGCAGATTCTGATATCCCCTGAGGGTTTGAAGATAACCACAATCGGTGATATCCAAGCACTCGGCTGTAGGACACGCTCAATGATGTCGCTTCGCAAGGCTTCCTCCAGCTTGCCCTCAACCAGGCTTTCCACTGAGATCGGTACTCTTCTCACCGCTTGCTGAATCGGCTTTGCATAAGGATCTATGGACAGTTTCACTACCACATTCTTTATCTTCGGAAACGATATTACTTCCACCGGTCCGTTCGCTTGTAATCCCAGCTTTAATATTCCTAGTTGTTTTGCTGTATCTTTTCCGATCAGTGAAATGTCTCCTTTCATCACTACGTAGAATGGTGAGACGATTTCTTTTTTTCCTACCAGATTGATTGTTGTTACAAATCTATTTTTAAGTTCAAGTGGACGTCCGGATGCGTACGATTTTAGAACATCTGTGGTTTCAGTAAGATCCCATATAATTGCTCTATTCCTGGAAAGAAATTCCCAATCTTTGCCTTTTATTACATTCACCTTGGACCCAGAATCTATGAGTACTACTAGGCGTACGCCTCCAATAAGGCATTCGATTAAATCATCCGAGTTATCTGTGATTCCTTCTTCCGAGTCAATTTTGAAGCAATCGAAGTCCTTAATCTTGTCCTGTGCCTCGAATGTTGAGGCGCTTGAATCGACATAGTTGATCCTTGATTTAAATCGTTTCTGTTTCTGCTCGGATCGTTCTGGGGTAGCAGGTCTTTTCCTTTGGTGACGCGTCCTACAACATCTAGCAAAGTGGCCCTGAAAACCACACTTGTGGCATTTCACATCCTTTGCCGGACATGCTTTTATATTGTCGGTGTGTCCGGATTTTCCGCATCTGATACATTGATGAGATTGTCCTCTTTTTTGAAATCCCAGCTTATTTATTGAGGCGTACGTGTTCGATGATGTACTCGGTCCTGGTAAACTTGCATTCATGGCTGTCGATTGATTCGCTATTTGTTCATGTACTTGGCACAATTCGATAATTTCGTCTAGTGTCCGCTCCTTCTCCAGAATCTTCTTCTGTAATTCCGTGGGGCACCAGCTATCGATGATTTTGTCTTTCATGTTTATTTCTATTGCTTCGCTCTCAGTTTCTCCAAAGGAACAACGTTTTGCTTGCTGTCTACTTCTTAGTACGAATTTACGGAAATTCTCTCCTTCTTCCCGCTTGATGTTCCTTGAAAACATCGTTTTTCTTATCGGCGTCCACCGCTTCAATAGCACCGGGCAAACTGTAGGCAACCTCTTGTAGTTGCTCGCCCCCAAAGTGTAAAAGCTTACTTCTTTTTTTTCCATAATCTGTTATATCTTCAGATGCTAGGTAAAGTTCCAGCGAACGGAGCCATTTTTCCCATACAAGTCTGATTACATTCTTGTCTATGTTTTCACATAGAAATGGTTTTACTCCTATTCCCGATATATTTAACGCCATTTCCATAAGCTCACAGCCTTCTCACTGTACACTGCACTTCGGCTCACAGCCGTCCCGCAATACACTGCGTCTCGGCTCACAGCCGTCTCACAATTCAATGCGTCTTGGCTCACAGCCGTCCCGCAATACACTGCGTCTCGGCTCACAGCCGTCTCACAATTCAATGCGTCTTGGCTCACAGCCGTCCCGCAATACACTGCGTCTCGGCTCACAGCCGTCTCACAATTCAATGCGTCTTGGCTCACAGCCGTCCCGCAATACACTGCGTCTCGGCTCACAGCCGTCTCACAATTCAATGCGTCTTGGCTCACAGCCGTCCCGCAATACACTGCGTCTCGGCTCACAGCCGTCTCACAATTCAATGCGTCTTGGCTCACAGCCGTCCCGCAATACACTGCGTCTCGGCTCACAGCCGTCCCCCAATATTTATTCCGTAAATATTGGTATTCTTATACACAAAGGTTCGTAAATATTGAAGGTGAGAAATCCTCGTCGCCAAATGTGCTACTACCGGGGATTTACCGATGCAAGGGTCGTTAAATAATACTCGCCGTACGATCCTGTTGGGCTGCGACACTCAGTTTATTTATTCAGGTTGTAACGGGTATAGCTAAGGCCCGCGACTTCCCCGCCTAACACCGCGCCTACCACCGCCCCACTCCCAGCGAGCGCGCCGAGACCACGGCCGAGCACAGCCTCCTGTCGCGGCCGCAAGGTGGCCACCGCGACGAGCCGGCTGCTCGCGAGTGGAAGTGGGCGGTGGGAAGGATAAATAGGCCGCGAGAAGCAGCAGTCTGAACCAACAAGTGTAACTTTCCTCCTAATAGCAGAAACGGCGAAAAAATTCGGTTTTTCTTGTTTTTGACAAGGACTTCCCACAACAAAAAATCTAAAAAAAATTGACGACACTGCCTGCTATGGTACTTTATCGGGGCACTAAACAGCAAAATAGCATGTTTTCATATTTTTGAGAAATGTACATTTTTCCAATTTTTTTGAGGTTTTTCATTTTTTGCGATCACAGTTTGCAAGAAAAAAATCTGAAAAAATTCTCAAAAATCTGTCTTAGGATCCAAAATATGCCACATTTTTTTCAGAATTTTAGGAAGCATCAGAGTGTGGAAAATGCGTGGAAAAGCGCGAAATCTAATTAACCCTGTAACTACTCTCACGGGCAAGATAGGGGGTTGAAATTTTGCTCAGAGGGGTTTTTCTGGGTCAGCTTTCGAATGGTTCATTAATCATTGAAAAACCTCTAAGGGCAGTTTTGACCATCTTAATCGGCTAGGCCCTTTATCTATTTCGGAGCCATATGTTGATTCATCAGATATTTCCTCGATTTTCTCCCATAGGTTTGCTATCTTGTCGAATATATCTTTGCATTAGTCGGGAGGATTTTCGGGTCTGCTGGATATCGCTTCTTTGATATCCCTGAGATTGGGATTATTTAAGGTGTCAGTGCCCGATTCTGGTCGAGATAGCTCTTGTGGCTCTTCGTTCGAGGAACTATCGGAACCCATATTCTCATTATTATTTATTATGATAGTTTCTCTGCTTTCTGGCTGTAGTCGTCTTCTCTTATCACTGATTTGCCTCAGGGTTTTATTGGGGAGATATTTTATAATTTCGACGTTAGGTTGTTTTAGATGTTTGTACTTATCGTCTAGTTCGACTAACAGCGCTGTTTCTTCTACGGTCCACACTGTGGCTTTCCTAGCAGCTGGGAGCCTTTCCCTTTCATGTGCCGTTTGTCTTTTTCGGTTTCGGACGGAGGGATGCATATGCCTTTCGTGCATTGAGAGTCCCACCAATGTGTCGAACGATTCTGCACATTCTTCGCAACCATACCTCTTAACTTGTTTTACTTCCCCTTTACATCTTGGGAAGTGGCACCGCCAATTGTGGAGGCCGGGCCAAAGCCTTTCACACCTCCCACACTTCCACTTGATTTCCTCAATCAAATGTTCATTTTGGCAGTGTATAACAAAGTTTTTGAGGTCTGTGAACATTAGATTTCGGTTCTTTTCTTGGCATAAGATACAATTCACGCCCTCCTCCGGTGCAGGTACTGTAATCATGATAGATTTCTCGCTTCACCTTTTAACATTAGCCTGGTCGTCAACGGTGGTCTCCTGCTGAACGGATAAATCCGTCATGGAACACCCGAGACCAGGTTGCTCCATGTCCGAGGCATTGATATTATTGTTTGGGCCAACGGTATGTGATCAGGCGGGCTCCCCACAAGACCCTGAATCGCAGAGGCAGCTCTTAGCTTCCCTCCCTAAGGAGGTACTAGACAGCGGGACCCACGAGAAGGGGGCTGCTTTGCTAACTATGACCCTCCGCGGGCGAAACCGGTCGTCCAATCGGCGCCACATGATGGAATGTGGCTCCCATTCCTCCACACCTCCACGAGGTGGGAGCTGGGCAACGTCCACCTGGAGACAGGTGGACGGCTGAGCTGGAGGACGGCACCGATTGAACGACCTGGATCGCCTTAAGAGAGTCATAGTTACTCCCGCCGTTTACCCGCGCTTTTTTGAATTTCTTCACGTTGACATTCAGAGCACTGGGCAGAAATCACATTGCGTCAACACCCGTGGGGGCCATCGCTATGCTTTGTTTTAATTAGACAGTCGGATTCCCCTAGTCCGTGCCAGTTCTGAGCTGAGCGTTGAATGGCGGCCGAAGAGGACGACCGTTCTAGACGGAAGCCTCGCAGCAAGGAAGATCCGCGGGAGGCCAAGGCACGGGACCGAGCTCGGATTCCCATCAATGTGTTCACCTCGCCCAGGCCCGGCACGTCAGCCAGACCCGCTTCCCGACCAAGCCCGACACGCCCCGCTCCTCAGAGCCAATCCTTATTCCGAAGTTACGGATCCAATTTGCCGACTTCCCTTACCTACATTAATCTATCGACTAGAGGCTCTTTACCTTGGAGACCTGCTGCGGATATGGGTACGAACCGGCGCGACACCTCCACGTGGCCCTCTCCTGGATTTTCAAGGTCCGAGGGGAAGATCCGGACACCGCCGCAACTGCGGTGCTCTTCGCGTTCCAAACCCTATCTCCCTGCTAGAGATTTCCAGGGAACTCGAACGCTTATACAGAAAAGAAAACTCTCCCCGGATCTCCCGACGGCGTCTCCAGGTCATTTTGGGTTACCCCGACGAACACTCTTACGAGGGCCCGAATGGTATGCGGTTCCGCTGCCGGGTTCCGGAATAGAAACCGGATTCCCTTTCGCCCGATGGGTGTGTGTTTTGTGTTTGTACATTTGCTCTTAGGACACCTCATCTACATAGGATTTCTCTTAGGGCTTAGGATCGACTGACTCGTGTGCAACGGCTGTTCACACGAAACCCTTCTCCACGTCAGTCCTCCAGGGCCTCGCTGGAGTATTTGCTACTACCACCAAGATCTGCACCGACGGCGGCACCAGGCAGGCTCACGCCCAGACCCTTCTGCGCATACCGCCGCGACCCTCCTACTCGTCAGAGCTTCATGGAGGACGTTTACGCAACAGCGCAAACGTCCAACCCCACTTGCCGCTGACGGCGGAGTATAGGCGCGACGCTTCAGCGCCATCCATTTTCAGGGCTAGTTGCTTCGGCAGGTGACTTCCATGGCCACCGTCCTGCTGTCTTAAGCAACCAACGCGAACGCGCAAAAGAGAACGAGCGAGTGCCAGCTATCATAAGGGAAACTTCGGAGGGAACCAGCTACTAAATGGTTCGATTAGTCTTTCGCCCCTATACCCAGTTCCGACGATCGATTTGCACGTCAGAATCGCTACGGACCTCCATCAGAGTTTCCCCTGACTTCGTCCTGACCAGGCATAGTTCACCATCTTTCGGGTCCCAACGTCTACGCTCTGGGTGCGCCTCTCCTCGCAATGAGAACGAGACGCCCCGGGAGTGCGAGGCCGCATCGTAACGCGGCCCATCCTCCCTTGGTCGACGCAAAGGTACGACCTTCACTTTCATTGCGCCTTTAGGTTTACATGTCCCAATGACTCGCGCACATGTTAGACTCCTTGGTCCGTGTTTCAAGACGGGTCCTGAGAGTACCCAAAGCAGTAGCGTCGCTGACCGGTAATTCGAAGCTTGGCCAGTCCGAGGACACCGCCTGCTAACAGCTGGTTAGGCCCGAAGCCGGCACCAGGTCCGTACCTTCGGGTAAAACTAACCGAGCTTGCGGCGGGCCTGACGCACGCACATTCGAGAATGGATTGGTTGCGGCCCGATACCGTCAGAGTACCGTCACGCAGCCGGCCAGGCGATCGAGCGTCTGTCGTGTGCGCACGTAGCGACACGACAGGCAACAACTCGGGCCGTAGACCGACACGCAACGGGTCGCGACGTTCTACTAAGGGAGAAGTGCACGACTATGCGACCGGAACATTTGCCGAAGATGGTGTACCCTCGCACTGGAAACCACGAAGGCCCATACGGGGTATCTGCGCACCAACGGAAGCCAGCCTCGTCGACGATGAATCTCCCCATTCGATCTTTTGGGTTTCTCAGGTTTACCCCTGAACGGTTTCACGTACTCTTGAACTCTTTCTTCAAAGTTCTTTTCAACTTTCCCTCGCGGTACTTGTTCGCTATCGGTCTCGTGGTCATATTTAGCCTTAGATGGAGTTTACCACCCACTTAGGGCTGCACTCTCAAGCAACCCGACTCTAAGGAGAGGTCCTCCCGAAACGCGTACCGGTCGCTACGGGCCTGGCACCCTCTACGGGTAAATGGCCCCGTTCAAGATGGACTTGGACGCGGTTCGACGTCACGGGATAAATGGACCCTCCTAAACACTACATTTCCCAACGGCGGAACCGCGGGATTCAGTGCTGGGCTCATTCCTGTTCGCTCGCCGCTACTAAGGAAATCCTTGTTAGTTTCTTTTCCTCCGCTTAGTAATATGCTTAAATTCAGCGGGTAATCTCGCCTACTCTGAGGTCGTCAAACGTGAAAAAAAATGTTTCGTCTATTTCACCGAAAGCATTAAAAGTACGCGAGAACGTACAGAGGAGCACAAAAAAAAAACAAAACCATATATCTTATGCGCCACACCAAAGTGTCTTTTCTCTATATAATATATATAGAGATTTCTTCATTTTGTTCGTCGATCGGAAACTCTCGCTAGACGATCGGCCGGTTAACTTTAACGTCCGTCGAAAAGAACTTCCGGGGACTGGACGACCGACAGATCGCGCGGTCTCGCGATCGACAATGAAAAAAAAAGACATGGGGCGACCGACAAAGGTTTGTTTTCACCTTCACCTTCTCGTGCTCTGCGTGACAACACGTTGTGGTGACAACGATGTTCGAAAGCCACTCCATAGAGGAGTATATATATATATATTTTTTTTCAACACCCGGTGGGGTTTCTCTACTACACTAGACACACGGGGGTACAGAAACGCTGCACGACGCGATATCATCGATCAAACCAAAGAGACACGAGATCTCGGTCGTCATTCAATTCAACGAACGTGGCGATGGAATCCGCAACGGATTAGCGAGGACACGCGGCGACGGGGAAATTATTCGACCCGATACAAGTACGCGTGCGCATCCCGCACAATGTCAAATGTTGCTATGTCCATCAGTCATCAAAGCGTTCGTAGAACGAGAGACCACTGTCTCGCGAACTCTAAGAATATGTTTGTCGAAGTCGCTGGCAACGACGACCGTCCGCCGCAATTATGTGTAGAGAGACACATCCACGCACAGTCGTTTTTTATTTTATATATCTCCCTGGGGCTTACGTTGCACACCACAGTTGCGCACACAGATTTTACACGGGTGTCCGGTATCT
The DNA here is from genome assembly GCF_050948215.1 of Halictus rubicundus. Classification (NCBI taxonomy): domain Eukaryota; kingdom Metazoa; phylum Arthropoda; class Insecta; order Hymenoptera; family Halictidae; genus Halictus; species Halictus rubicundus. The sequence continues at coordinate 414,917 of NW_027488652.1, forward strand.
CTTTCTTTATTTATGTCTGAGGCGTCCGAAAGTGTCGTCAGTCCGCCTGTCGGACTTCGCGGGGTCGTAAATCCCGTTTCGCTTGCTCGCGGACGATATTCGGGCCTTGACGGAGTTACGGAGTAGCTACGTCTAGTTGAAATGAAACTCGACGTTTTGGAACAACACTTCAATATATTTTAACTTAACATTCACAAGTCAGTTGGCGAGGTATGACGCGTACAACGAGTTTTCTAGACGCGATCGATTTGTGTTTTCTTCGAGGTATCTTAGCTTTCTGCGGTTCGGTGTCGTGTCGTCTATAAAGTCAACTCGGGCTCTTCTTCTATTGGTTAATGGGTGGTGCATTTGGTCGTCGGAGTGGGGATGCGATTTGGTGGAATTGTGTTTAGATGATCTGAATGGATTAGGTGTGAGAGATATGGGAAAGATGGTCTGGAAAATTAAATGTTTGTGTATTGCCCTTTCAATGGGCTCGTTCACGGAGGTCTCCAAGTGGTGTCCGATGACACTCCAAATCTTGGGACCGTCGCTTCGCCTAAAGTGTTTTGGCTATCGCAGCCGACCGTGTTTATCGTAACTCACGTTCGGTCTGTGTAGGACCGAACAGTGTCCATTCACTGTAGTCTCTTGAGACTCTTATACCTTTCGTATACGCATCATTTCAGACGACGTCGGGAGCGCGTAAAGTGTTCGAGAGTGAAACGCTTCTTCCGCAATGCGAATCGTTCCAGAGAGAGGAGAGAGAGATTTCGATCGTCGGAGCGGTGTTCACGGGCGGTCGTATTGAAAATACGACTCACGACGCCGCAAAACACTCACGCAAGTCCGAATGTGATACCCATTCCTATTTCCTTCTTCTCACGAAACTGTTAGACGCAATGTAAAATTTGCAATTTTCACAGAACCGCGTCAAACGCCGACGAAACGTCCAACGTTCGCTCGTACGTAGCATCTTTGCAACCCAACTCAGAAACGCTCTTTGCGCCCTCCACAATTCGACATGGAGAGGTAAGCGACGGCGGGGACTTACAAGAGCAACGCAAGCAGTATTTTGTTACGTAAACGACCCTCAGCCAGGCGTGGTCCAGGAATTGTATCCGTGGAACGCAATGTGCGTTCGAAATGTCGATGTTCATGTGTCCTGCAGTTCACACGTTGACGCGCAATTAGCTGCGTTCTTCATCGACCCACGAGCTAAGTGATCCACCGTTCAGGGTAATCGTATAATTTGATTTATAATCAATATATAATTATGTCTCTTGTTCTGCGGTTCATAAGAACGCCGATACCTGAAAGCTCCAACCAGCGCGAAGGAGATTCAGGCGTCGTTTTTAAGGACGACACACGATCGTCCGTAGAAACGGAAACCGTCGCGAGTACGCGATGCAATGCGCACACGTATCCGACGGCCGGGCGGAAAATACATTGAAATACCTTTAAAGTGGAAAACACAGGAGGAGAATTCACAAAACGACAGGGATCATAGACAACCCGATACTGGATCCCGACACTTCTCCTCCTCCTCTCTTATTGGAGAATGAACTCGATAACTAGCGGACTTCACAGCCGGCTCTGGCCGTGCGCGATCGTTCGTCCCAAGCTCTTGTGCGCTGTATTATCGCCACACAGAGAGTAGGGTGTCAAAAATCGCACACAGCTTTGAAAAGCAAGCTTCACAGCCGGTCCTTCTCTCATCCTATTCCTCGACGTTCGTGACAGAACACAACGCGTTCACCGCAAGTTTTCCACAGGTACCCTGTTGTTGTCCTCTCTTTCTCTAGAGGAGAGACAACACCACCGTTTCCAATGGACGTATCTCGGACACCACAGGCGGAGACCGAGGAAGCGCGATATGTGGATTCGAATCGACGCTTACATCCCTGTTCTTGCGACCGTAATTGTCCATATAATTGTCGAGAGCCTACACACAGGCAGACCAATGGCGTATATTATAGTATACACATATAGTATGTATATAGTATATACATATAGTATACATAGTATTTTTATCAAAGAGAACACGATCCATCAGGTGGCGGGTGAAAAACATCGATTCGTAACGACGGGTATTTCTATATTCGTGGTTAAGCTATAACATTCAGCGTCCGACGGGAAACCGCACCCTATTGATCGTTCGAGTTTGCAATGTGAACGTCGGTGACGATTCCCGAAGACCCGAAGTAAAGCTCTTCGCACTCACTCCCCAATACAAGTAAACGATGCGATGCTCCACCTTCACGCAAGCACCCTCTGTTTCCTCGTGTGTCATTCTCATTGAGATCTTTCGTCCCATTGTCGAAAGAGTGCATATATTATATATTGCCGTGTTTGCGCACAAATGGTCTGGCGGGCTCTCTGCGCCTTAATTTTGGCCAACAACGTGGCGCGAACGGACGGGAGAATCGTACGCTTTGAGTAACTATGTACTCCATGCGTAACTATGACCTCCACACGTAAGCCGTTGCATGGGGAGTATTTCGTCGCTATACACATCCCCTACTCCCCTTTTTGTTTATTTTCTCATCATACGATGATTACACAGGAGAGTGAATTCCTTTTATTATAACTTTGTACTCTCCTGTTGGTCTTTTCTGTGTGCTTTGAAAGCATTTTTGTATGTATATATATGTCGGGGCGAGGCGCAGCGACGTAGCCCGATGGCAACGACGTGTAATGCTCGTTGTAATATTCTCTTATAACATTTGTTTTATTGTTTTATTTCTTTGCGGATTGCGGAAAGAGAGATGCGAGATAGGGTTCCGTGGAAATATGGCCTGGAGCCCTGTTGAACGTGACCACGGGTGGCGGAATAGCGTCTTTGTATTTTTGAGAATAGTTTCTGTATTTTTGTTGTCGTGTACATCTCTGTACACGCTCCTGATAGCCTGAGCGAATTTGAGTCGTAACAGGCCATGCTCGGTTTCCAGAGCAATATCAAGAAGCGATCGGCGTTGCGTTGTTTGTTTGAATGCTCGTGGCATTCTTCTCGTAACCTCGTACGGAGTCGCATCGCATTTTTTGGAGTCAGATACGCATCGGAGAGACATAAAAGTAAAGACGTAGATATTCTGAGTGACCCGTGGACTCGTTAACGTGTCTCTCAGTCCTTTGCGAGATTTTATATTGTTTAAAGTGTGATCGAGTTGTGCCTCCGCGGTGGAATTTGTTCGTGTGATTGTGAACCGATCGTGTGAACATAGCAATGAGCGCACCGTTTGAAAATACTGCCGACCAGCCTCCGACATATATATATGTCGGGGCGTGATGGCAGCGATGCACCCCGTCGGCAACAACGCGTAACGCCTATAGGACTTAGTTTAATTGTAAAATAACGATTTACCGTACCCTGATAATTGCCCTGCGAAGGGGCAATAAAACAGTCCCTGCGTACCTGCGCTACCCCTCTTCGCGCGCGGGGCAAAGGGAGATGCGAGACAGGGTACCTGGAATGATGGGCTGGGACCCTGTTGAACGTGACCACGGGCGAGAGAATAGTTTCCGGGACGGTAGAGAGAAGACTAGCTTTGAGGAAAGCGACTTCTCGAGAGTAAAAGAACAAAAAGACGTACGCGAACATTCTGTGCGGCCCGTGTGCTCGTTGACGTGTCTCTCGTTGCGCTACGCGATCCGGCATCGCGTGTACGTGTAGAGTCCATACGACGTTCGCGTAAGCGCGAAAGGAGCGAAACGATGGAGAACGACGACGGACAATCTCCGACGGGTCCGAGGACGGAAGAGTCCGCCCAGCCTCCGACATATATATATATATTCATGGATCTGGCAGATGTTTGATTTGTAATGATCCTTCCGCAGGTTCACCTACGGAAACCTTGTTACGACTTTTACTTCCTCTAAATGATCAAGTTTGGTCATCTTCCCGGCAACATCGGCAAAGCCGAAACATTGCCGCGTACTAGTTCGAAGACCTCACTAAATCATTCAATCGGTAGTAGCGACGGGCGGTGTGTACAAAGGGCAGGGACGCAATCAACGCGAGCTTACGACTCGCGCTGACTGGGAATTCCTCGTTCATGGGGAATAATTGCAAGCCCCAATCCCTAGCACGAAGGAGGTTCAACGGGTTACCCGGGCCTTTCGGCCAAGGAAAACACGCTGATTCCTTCAGTGTAGCGCGCGTGCGGCCCAGAACATCTAAGGGCATCACAGACTTGTTATTGCTCAATCTCGTGCGGCTAGAAGCCGCCTGTCCCTCTAAGAAGATTTGTTTGTACGTTGGTAGTAAAAACCCACCGACAGAAGCCGGGGGCCTTCGAGATACCATAGTTACGTCTATTTAGCAGGCTAGAGTTTCGTTCGTTATCGGAATTAACCAGACAAATCGCTCCACCAACTAAGAACGGCCATGCACCACCACCCACCGAATCAAGAAAGAGCTATCAATCTGTCAATCCTTCAGGTGTTCGGGCCTGGTGAGGTTTCCCGTGTTGAGTCAAATTAAGCCGCAGGCTCCACTCCTGGTGGTGCCCTTCCGTCAATTCCTTTAAGTTTCAGCTTTGCAACCATACTTCCCCCGGAACCCAAAAGCTTTGGTTTCCCGGAAGCTGCCCGCCGAGTCATCGAAGGAACTTCGGCGGATCGCTAGCTGGCATCGTTTATGGTTAGAACTAGGGCGGTATCTGATCGCCTTCGAACCTCTAACTTTCGTTCTTGATTAATGAAAACATTTTTGGCAAATGCTTTCGCTTCTGTCCGTCTTGCGACGATCCAAGAATTTCACCTCTAACGTCGCAATACGAATGCCCCCATCTGTCCCTATTAATCATTACCTCGGGGTTCCGAAAACCAACAAAATAGAACCGAGGTCCTATTCCATTATTCCATGCACACAGTATTCAGGCGAAAATAGCCTGCTTTGAGCACTCTAATTTGTTCAAAGTAAACGTACCGGCCCACCTCGACACTCAGTGAAGAGCACCGCGATGGGATATTAGTTGGACCGCCCCGTGAAGAGCAAGCCCACCGGTAGGACGTACCACATAATGCCAGTTAAACACCGCGAGCGGTGAACCGACACTGTGACACACAGATTCAACTACGAGCTTTTTAACCGCAACAACTTTAATATACGCTATTGGAGCTGGAATTACCGCGGCTGCTGGCACCAGACTTGCCCTCCAATGGATCCTCGTTAAAGGATTTAAAGTGTACTCATTCCGATTACTACAGATAAATTTTAACATTTCTATGTTATTTTACACAAAATAACCAACTTTTCATAATTTACCGAACTTTGAAAATTTTTCTAAGTCCCACCATTGCGAGGAAAATTTTTACGTATCCGTCCTAGAAGATTTTCGACGTGATATCACTGTAATATAGACGGTTTCTAACAATATATATCATAACACCAAACTCGCTACTACTATTATTTACCGAGTTATTAGCAAGTAATGGACGGATGTACTACTCCGTCGGTCGTTGGATCTGCTATGCAGATGACACCCTGGTTTATGCCGAGGGGGAGGATTGGAGGAGAACCAGGCACCTGTGTGAGGCTGCCCTGGACTGCGTGGTCGGGCGAATCCGGAGAATGGGGTTGACCGTGGCCGCCACAAAAACCGAGGCGATTTGCTTATATTCGCCTCGGGTGTGGCGGCTACCCCGTGGTCAAGATCTCCGGGTTCGCGTCGCTGAAACCTCCGTCGCGATCGGGCCCAGGATGAGGTACCTGGGCCTGGTCATAGACGGCCGCTGGCGGTTCGACGGACACTTCGAGCTCCTCGCCCCCCGACTAGAGAGGACGGCAGCCCCATTGGCGCGGCTGCTGCCGAATGTCGGGGGGCCGGATTTGAAAGTACGCCGCCTCTATATGGAGGTGGTGCGGTCTATTGCCCTATATGGGGCCCCCGTGTGGCACCGCTCGCTCGGGGCCAGCACGCCCAGCCGCAAACTCCTAGAAAGAGTGCGGCGGCGGCTGGCCCTGCGGGTCATACGGGGGTACCGCACCATCTCCGCCGAGGCGGCGGGACTCCTCGCGGTGATTCCACCCTTCCCTGTGGTGGCGGCGGAGCGGGCGAAGCTATACCACATCGCCCGCTCCTTCCGCCGCTCGCCGGGGGTGGAACTCACGCGCGAGGAGGAGTTGGAGCTCGAGGGCCAGAATCGCCAGGCCCGGACGGAAAGTTTGTCGGAGTGGAGGGCGCTGTTAACGCCCTCCACACGTCCGATTGTCCGGGCCCTCCTGCCCATATTTTATATATGGTGCTGGAGGCGGGGAAGGTTGACCTTCCGCCTCACGCAGGTGCTCTCCGGCCACGGCTGTTTTGGAGAGTACCTGCACAGAATGGGGCGGGAGCCGACTGCGCAGTGCCACCACTACGGCGAAGATGTAGACACGGCGAGGCATACCCTGGAGGAGTGCCCTGCTTGGGCCGGGCCGCGCCGTGTCCTGAGAGCCGCAGTGGGCGGGTGGGACCTCGCGCTGTCGACCGTGGTCGACCACATGGTCTGCAGCGTGGGGTCGTGGAAAGTGGTGGCCTCCTTCTGTGAGGACGTGATGTCCCGGAAGGAGGCCGCCGAGCGGGCTCGGGAACGTGACCCGGACTCGGCCAGGAGGGTGTGGGCGCGGGAGTCTCCCCCGCGTGAACGTGTGCCCCTGGTGGTGGGGCGGAGTGGGGTTGGCGCGGGGAGTTCCCCCGCGCCCTGTTATGCCCCCACCATTGGGGGCGGCGAACTTGGGGGCCCGGGGCGTGAGCTGACCCGGGCCCCCGGGGGGAGCACAGCTCCCCCCCGTGATATGCCGACACCCCCCGGGTTAGTTTCCCGGTGCGGGGGGGTGTCGGTCCGTCCCTCCCCGATTGGGGAGGGGGATCCGTGGGCGGATTTGGGTGAGGAAGGGTCGGGGCGTGCCGGATCGCGCCTCCGACGGCCCTTCCTTCCGGTGGCGGCGTCTTCTTGCCTCGGCCGGGGCTGGTTCCTTCGGGATACCGTCTCCGAGCGGGGCATGAAGACTCCTGGAGCTGTGGGTGGACCGAGCTGGGGCTCCGGAAGCCCAATCCGAAGGCTCCAGGGATGGGGACACCGGGCAGGTCCCTCCGCCCGGGGTCTTATAGCGTAGGCAGTGGGGGAGGTTAACCCCTCCCCCGGGGTATGATGATAGCTGGGAGGTGTCCTGTGGAGTACTCGCGTGATCCAGGCACCTCCCCTTTAGCTTAGGTGGGCGTGGGTTTTTAGTGGGTAGCCTTCTGGGGAATTTTCTCCAGGGGTAGTCCCACATAACCCCGGCTTCCCCCAGGGAGCCGGGGTATGAGAAAAGCATTTTCCCACGGTAAAAAAAAAGGGTTAGGGTTGTGGAATCCCCGATTAATCGTGGGTTCCACTCTCATTCCCCTGGAAAAAAGGAGAATGGGGTCATAGTAAATGGTGTAAAGAGGTTGGCAACTCTGAGACCTGTAACGTGACGAGAGGTCACGAGGTTATGCAGTCCGAAAGGTTTGCGGTGGTGTGCTCGCGCAGTATTTCCCAGAGGACGGCGAGCAGTACCCGGAATCTCCTAGACCGGGTAGTCCCCCACGCTGTGTATCTAAGTGACTGGAGTAACGCAGGATGTTGAAAAATTGACGTGGGGTGTAGAGTAAGTGCAAGGCCAGGGCGTTGTGGGGAGACCACACGACCCCGAGCTGTTGTGGTGCTGGTGCGAATAAAAGGGGACCCCTCCTACCTGCAAACACAGGCGCCTACCGGCCACTTGGGGAGCAATCCCACAGCGGAGGGAAGAGCGGTCGAGCTACACGCAGCTGGTGGCGTCCTCCCACCTGGGAGGAACACGCACCGTCTAGGGTTAAACCCTGTTCTCGGGAGCGTAAAGGAGCTACGGTCTCGGGAGATATCTAGACTTGGTCAGCACGTCACCCGTTAATTCTGGGAGTGTCGGAGGTACCAGTCGTTGACATAGGACGGTCTATGCCCCCTGCTTCTTTCGGGTGTTCTCGCAGGTGATCAAGAACACGCCCACTTTCTTCCCTTCTTTTACATATGGTGGCAACGATAGAAATACTCCATATGCTTACATTGTGTGCACATTGCGAAATTGATACGTAGGGTAATACAGGTGGAATTGTGGTAGTGTTTGCAGTGATTACGGCACGTCAAGATGTTTAAGCGTCGCATGGGAGGATATCCTCCGCAGCATGAGGACAGGCTACAGTTCGGCGGTACCGCTGGATATGTGGACGACATGGTTTTGAGACTCGAGGAAATTCGGGCCCAACTGCGGGGTGAGGTCTACGTCTCCGATGATGAGGATCCTTTCGATCCAAATATGCCCGTCAGAGTGATACGGGCTACGGGGTGGACGAGTGAGGGTGGGTCCACGTCTGCCAGGACCGACTCCGGGTGTATCGAGAGGGACGACAGTATCCCAGCAGTAGTAGGAGAAACCTCGGCCGAGGGGGGTGAGCCTTTGGGACATAGAAACGAATACCCTGTAAGGGGCGAGGATAAGGACGAAGATCTTCCGTTTTTCAGAGGTAACTTAGGGGAAATGTCAGAGCAGATTCTAAAGGTGGCGGCGGAGCAGAAACCAGACGACCAGGCAGAGTGTGATCGGCTAAGAACCTGGATAATGTATTCAGGGGCTGGAGTGGCGCCACCCACGTATATCAATCGGCGTCCCTTAACGAAGTGGGAAGAGGAGGGGAACCGACTAGCCCCTGTGGATGAAGCCAGTGGTAAGAAAGATGGTGAGAGGAGGGGAAGGATAATCACAAATTCGGTCGGGGAGAAAGAGAGAGGAAAGGACGGGCATACCCGCCCGAAAAGGGCCTTGGGAATGTGCGCCAGCGCTATGGCAGACAGAGTGAAGGGTGATCCAATGAGGGTGATGGGCGTACTCGGGGCTGGTGGTAATAACCGTAAGTGGGCTATCCAGGTTGCAAGGGCTATCCTCAGCGGAGGGATAGGGGAAGGTACGCTACGCAACTGGGCTGCTAGGGCCCCAGCGTGGGCGATTGGCAAAGGAGGACTGGAAGACCACGAGAATGGTAGCGAAGCTGGAGAGGCAAGGACTCTGGGAAGGAGTATGGAAGGGGTGCCTACTACGGATCATGGTAAGCAGTGGGATGGGGATGTGGCCCGCGCGCGCGATGCCTTTCCAAGGATGATAATCTCCAGCCCTGTGGCTGCAGGCATACGCGCGGGTGGGTGTGTCCATTCTGCTTGTTCGCCGAAGTGTCCGGTGACGAGGTACCTAGAGTAGTGGAATACGGCGGGAGGGCTTGCCGGGAGTATGCACCGGGCAAGCTGAGGGAGCGTCTCTCAAGTGGCTCGTTAAACTCAGGATGGTCGGAAGCAGCGGCAGCGGCCCTACCCATATTCCTGCCGATACCGATGCTAGTTCAGACGGATACGGGGCAGTTTTACTGCAAAAAGCGTGCGACGATAAGGTGTTCCATCCCGTTCATTATATGAGCAAAAAAACTACAGATGCAGAAAGAAAGTACAGCTCGTATGAATTAGAATTGTTAGCGATAGTAAGAGCAGTGCAGAAGTTTCGGGTGTACCTATTAGGATTAGATTTCGCAATAATTACTGATTGCCAAGCGGTGCAAAAGACTCTGTATAAGAAAGATTTGTGTCCGCGAGTTGCGAGGTGGGCGTTGACTCTCGAAGAGTTCCATTATAAAATCGAACACCGATCGGGTGAACGTCTGAAACACGTTGATGCGCTAAGTAGATATCCGGTGTTTATCGTGGAAGATAGGATGCACGAAATTATCCGGAAAACACAAAACGAAGATGAACGCATTCGAGCCATAAAACAGGTATTGGAAAGGGAAGCGTACGAGGACTATTTAATAGAACACGATTTATTGTTAAAGAGATACGGTGATAAAACTGTTGTAGTACTACCAGCGAGTATGTTTGTAGATACTATTCGACGAGTGCATGAGAATGGACATTTTGGAGTGAAGAAAGTTGTAGAGCAAATTAAGGAAGAATTTTATACCCCGAATTTAAGCGAGCGAGTAGAAAGAGTAATTAGCTGTTGCGTACCGTGCATATTAGCCGAAAAGAAAAAAGGTAAAAAGGAAGGGATGCTCTCCCCCGTTCCCAAAGGAGACACACCATTATACACTTATCATATCGACCACCAAGGCCCGATGGTATCGATGGGAAAAAATTATAAGTATATATTAGTCGTAGTAGACGCTTTTGCTAAATTTGTATGGATTTACCCAACGAAGACGACAAATACAGCGGAAGTACTAAGTAGGTTGGTCGCGCAACAAAAAATTTTCGGAAATCCGAAGCGTATTATTTCTGATAAGGGAACCGCGTTTACGTCGAAAGAATTCAAAGAGTATTGTGCGTCGGAGTCCATCGAACATCATACGACCACAACGGGTGTACCACGCGCGAATGGACAAGTTGAGCGCGTTAACCGTACCATTATTCCGGTGTTGACAAAACTCTCGTTAGATAACCCCGACCATTGGTACAAACACGTCGACCGGTTGCAACGATGTATAAATAGCAGTTTTCAGCGCGCGGTGGGTATGACCCCATTTGAGATACTTTTTGGTGTCAAGATGCGACAAAAAGAAGATGTGAGAATTCTTTCGCTTATCGAACAAGAAACCGTTGAGATGTTCGATGCGAACCGCGATAGTTTGAGGCGTGCAGCAACCGAAAATACTGTTAAGATTCAAGAGGAAAATCGTCGCGGCCATAACCGAAAATGTAAAGAAGCGGTTAAATATAAAGAAGGGGATTTAGTAGCGATCCAAAGGACGCAGTTTGGAACTGGACTAAAAATTAAACCGAAATTTCTAGGGCCGTACAAGGTTGTAAGAGATAAACGGAATGATCGATACGAAGTCGTGCGGATTGGTGAAACTGAAGGGCCGAGAATAACATCGACCGCTGCCGATTATATGAAGCCGTATCTGGGTACATCTTCGGGGTCCGAAGATTTGCAGGATGGCCGAGTGTGGGATGCCTAGATTCCAGGAAAAAACAGGCGAAACGCGCTTCCCGCGAAAAACAGGCGAAACGCGCTTCCCACGAAGAACAGGCGAAACGCGGATTCACAGAAAAAACGGACGAATAACGTCGAGACAAAAGACGAGCGAACAACGTCGACAAAAAATGCGAAGGAGAGACGATCAGGGAAATCTCTCGTCAGCTGTCGCCGTGTACGGTTGTGTCGTTGTACCGATATCTTTGTTCCGTCATTTTATTTTTCTCATTAAATATAGTATATGTTCGTTACGAGTCGGCTCATTAATTGATACCTGCCCACGTAGATCGACTACTTAATTCGATCGCAACATCGTGCAAAATAGGGAAATCCTACATATATATACAGGGTGGCCCACATAACTCTGAACAGCTGAATATCTCGAAAACTATGCCATCGATTTTAAAGTTCTTAGTCTTAAATTGCATGGAACTGAAGGGCCTTTCTGACTACATAAACGTGAACTGGCCCCCCTTCCCTTTTAACGGGGGAGGGGAGGTACCTTTATAATTTTAAATGGAACCCCCTATAAAATGTTACATATTTAGATTCTACCGGAAAAAACAAGTCAATTTTGTCTGAAACATTTTTTTGTTAGATACTTCCATGATGAGATATAACAGATTGAAGTTTCGAGTGGTAGGTACTTGAAGCGCTCGGAAATAGCGTTATGGAATTATACGCGCTCGAGTCCCATGCTTATTCATGAAGAAACACAAACAATAATATTTACAATTCTTGAGTTTGACTCACTTATCTATGAAAACGTTTTCAGTTTAGAGCTGTTATTCAAGCAGTAACATTGTGATTATGGCTACTTTTGACACAGAAGTGAATATGTTATTAACGTTAGGTGAATGCCAAAAAAATTATCGGCGTGCAGCAGTGATGTTTTTTTAACGTTATGGGATCAAACAATGTCATGCAACATTTCATAATTTAGAAAAGCGGGGATATGTAAAGGACAACATTATGTTTGAACCACCGACGACAAAAGAGGATATGAAACAAAGAATACGTGACGCTTGCGCTTGAGTGACTCCCGAAATGTTAAAAAATGTTAGAACAACTTTGATGTTTCGAGTAAATAAATGTTTGCAAGCCCGTGGTGGACATTTTGAACATTTCATTTAAAGTACATTTTATTTCTTCACGAATAAGCAAAGGACTCAAGCGCGTATAATTCCATAACGCTATTTCCGAGCGCTTCAAGTACCTACAACTCGAAACTTCAAACTGTTATATCTCATCATGGAAGTATCTGACAAAAAAATGTTTCAGACAAAATTGACTTGTTTTTTCTGGTAGAATCTAAATATGTAACATTTTATAGGGGGTTCCATTTAAAATTATAAAGGTACCTCCCCTCCCCCGTTAAAAGGGAAGGGAGGCCACTTCACGTTTATGTAGTCAGAAAGGCCCTTCAGTTCCATGCAATTTAAGACTAAGAGCTTTAAAATCGATGGCATAGTTTTCGAGATATTGAGCTGTTCAGAGTTATGTGGGCCACCCTGTATATCACAAAAGATGTGAAAAATTGAAGTTCATTCAGAACTACAGTGATAACACTGAATTTCAACTACGATGTAACTTATTATAATAATGAAATGCTAATATATGCTCCTAACTTTCGATTGCATTAGTTCATCGGTAACAATGTTCATCAAATTTTTTTTTAATTTCCAGTCTGTAGTTGAAATTTTTTATAAATTTTCCTAGAGTGAATAAGACTTCAAAAGCTCATTTCATTACATCACTTCAATTCGTACTAAATATTTCTTTGGAATTCTCTATTATAGCCAGACAAACTTTAATATGAAATGTAAAAACTTCAATTTTACATGACGCGATACGTCAAGTGATGACGAGATGCGAAGTGCTTCATGTTTCGTAAGTAACTCAAAACGTTCAAATTCTTCATTATTATTATTTTTATTGTGTTTTATATATGAGAATACGATATAGCTTCAAACTAGTGTGTTATCAAATCATTTCAACGAAAAAATTATTTCATTAGTTTTTGTCACAAAAATCTGTTTTTTGCAAAATCCTGAGGTCGTAGATAAATTTTGAGACCAGATTCGAAATCAGCGTGAAAAAAAAATCGAAAAAATCTCCAATTTTCTTGAAATTGTGCAAGTTTAACGAATTTTCTCAAGGTTAAAAAACGTTCGTACCATAATCTCGTCGCTCTACCTCATTTCCATCGAAAATTCTTTGATTTTGAATCCGATTTCGTCCAAATTGCCCACTGTGCGCCGCGCCGGGGCGTGTGTATATATATATATATGAAATAATAAATAATAAAAAATTAAATAAAATATAAATGAAATAATTTTTTTTAAACATATGTTGGTTTTCAATAGTATTATGAAGATAAGTATCTGATCATGCTCATTACCATACAATAACTTGTTCCTTTTCGTCCGGCAATCTAGTGTTAACCCTTTCGTTACGAGCGCCGGATATATCCGGCATCCATCTAATGATCTGTGTGTACGAGCGCCGAATATATCCGATATCCATGTGGCAGCCTCTATGTATGAGCCCCATCGATAGTGACATTTGTTAGAAGAAACATTGTTGTATTAAGCACAGTTCTTATTTAACGCTTAGAAAAATCTTCACACAAAAGAGGACTGACCACGCGCTATGTGTGCATTTTCGGAGCGACTCGGCGCGGCGCACAGTGTGACGAATGGCCTTTTTAGCTGGACTAAATTAACTTTCAAATAAACAAAAACTAACTGTGCTAATATAATCCAAAATAACCATGTATTAAAACCCTTGAATATTAAAACTTAAAATTCTTTTGTTGTATGTTTACAGAGCGTGTAAACTTCACCTAAAAGATGAACACCTAACCTATAAATGAATGGGCACATTTCCATACGCGCTAGAAATATGTTAAAATGTACTAAGGAGTGTATAAATTTCCTATATATGATGGATATAACATCTCAAAACATGTATTCTCACTTTGGTAATTCTTATTATATAATAATTTTTGTAAATTAAGTGTCAAAGACGGTACTTATTTTTCCACAGAAACGCCCATGTTACTACTCTTCGTTAATGAATTAGTATATGGTCCACGTAGGTCCACGCGATGATTTTTACATATAATAAAGTAGAGATTCTCTACTTTATTTTAATACCAAAATTGGCTTGCGCAACGTTGCATAACTATACGAATTTTTACAATTAAGTTACGTCGTTTTACGTACACGCTCGTGACAATCATAGCTCGGGCCGGGCGTTTCGAACGCAGCCGATGCTGATTGCCGTTGCCAATTAGCGGTTTGTTTAATCTACTCGTTGAAACCTATGGATTAAATCATTTATTATTCCAATTGACCAGATGACAGAGGAGACGCAAGAAGCGCGACATAAAGATTGTCGTAGATTTAGAGAAAAAAATACACGGAAAACGTCAAGAGTGAATACCAATTTCGACTTAATGTCAATGCTATTAATAACTTCCGACCCACTAATAAATAGTTTTCGCGAAATCCCACAAGAAAAAATTAGTTCACTGTCCCCTGAAGTTCTTGAATCATTAATAGTAAATGAAGACATAGATATTCAAGAAACAGATTCTTTATCAGAACTTGAATCTTCTGATAGAGATTCGAGTTGTGAAGATGTTTCTACGTAGTTTCAGAAGGCAATGTCTTGTTACAACAATGAAAAATATTTACTGCCTGTTATGTATATTGTTTTTTATTTTTATTTTGCTGTAAACCCAAATATTTGTCGTAACACAAATACGTTTAGATATATTCTATTTACATTTGTTTATATTGAACAATTGGTTGCAAAGGAATAACTGACCGTAACGGATAGTTATTCCTTTGCAACCAATTGTTCAATAGGTTATGGGCCCAGAGAACGCAATCTCTTTGGACAGATAAAAAAAAACGTGTACGCGCGCGAGGCACACACGTTAGAAACACGTGTACGGGTAGCGTATAAGCCGTGCGATTCGGTGAACCGTGTGATTCGGCAGATCGGATAGCAGTGCGTCTCTAAAATTTTTTTTCCTCTCCGTTCGCAATAAGATGTCGGAGGCCATCTCCACGCGAAACGTTGAGAAGTTCAACGGGAAGAATTCCCTAATCTGGAAATTTCAGACGAATGCGATATTCATCGCTTGCGGTATCGACGACGCACAGTGTGTCGTCCAATGGAAAAAAGTCCGAAAATCAAAGTGTAAGATCTGCAAATTTATGTATCCTAAAATGTTCGTAACAAAACGTAGTTTCTAAAACTGCCTTAAATTTTAACTGAATAAATCAATTTGTTATTAAAATTGAGGCTGAAACTTCACTGTCAAATTCCGCGCATTTTTGAAAACATGCGTCCCTCGCAAGCTATTTGGTTTTTTAATTTGATTTTTACAGGGTGTGTTTAGCATTATTAGACCTTCAATCTCCCAAAAAGTTTTTTTAAATTATCGCAGTTTGTCCTAATTTTTTATGTTTAACAATTATCAACTTTGATTAGAGTTTTAAAAAAAGTACATCAAAGTACACCCGTGAATTTTTTTACAGTAATTGGTGGCACATTAAACTTTAATTTCGCATTGGTTTAAATCTGCTCACATTTGCTCAAGCGGAGAAAATAATAAAAAACC
Organism: Halictus rubicundus; assembly: GCF_050948215.1. Lineage (NCBI taxonomy): Eukaryota > Metazoa > Arthropoda > Insecta > Hymenoptera > Halictidae > Halictus > Halictus rubicundus. Next base: position 430,537 of record NW_027488652.1, read on the forward strand.
ATATTAAGACGCTCGCGCACGGCGGCTTTCTGCGGTCTTTCGAAGAAATTTGCTGCAATTATTTTTAGACGCATGCCATTTGATAAGTACTTACATATGTGTTCAATTTTATTCTTATAAATTATATATTTAGTTTTAAAATTGTTTAAATATTTACAATCTTTCAATTCAGTATTAAAGAAAGTACCCCAAAAGGTTCCTTTGAGATTTCGTATTATATTAATTTAAAGCACATCAGACTTGATATGACGGTCGACCTTAAGTGCATAAATATACACAAATGTTAAAAATAATAGAAATGTTGACGTTGAGACGCGTCAAGAAAGAAATAATTCAAGAAGCTAGAGAATTATATTTAAAACATTATAATTGGTATGTGACGCCGGTAACTACGCATAAATTACTTTTCCATGCAGTTGAAATTATTAAAAATACAATTGTTCCTATTGGCAAATTATCCGAAGAAGCTCTAGAGGCTCAACATAAAAATATAAAATATTTTCAGGAACATAATACCCGCAAGACATCAAGAGAAAATTCAAATAAGGACCTATTAAATCGTCTTCTACTGGAGTCGGATCCAATTATTGCCCATTATAAAAAAAAAACATACGACAAAAGAAAAAAAGGATTTTGCAGATATAAGAGACTATTTATTATTAAATGAAACATCCTACTTATCAGATTCCAACTCAAACACTTGTTCTGATGATAGTGAAGCTGAAGTAGTATAGTACGTACACATATTATTTAATAACATATTATCTATGTTAATTTATTAATTAATTAATTTATTCATTTTATTTATTTCTAGGTAAAATAAAGGAATTCTCTTAAGGATTCCTAAGTTTTAATTCCTCCTTGTGAAGATTTGAATAAGTAATGTATACAGTATTGTACTTTTTTTTTAAATTTTCGTTAAAATTGTAAACTACGTTTTATGCAGTAAAAAAACATAAGAATTTATTAAAACATAAGAGTTATCGCAATTAAAAAAAAATTTTTTTTAATAATTAAAAAAAAAATTTTTTTATATACCAATCGATTCGCCTTTGCATTTTATTTCAAAAAGTATTAAGGTACTTTACTCGAAAATTTCATAATTTAAGAGTTATGACTTTTTTCCCGAATTCCCATATACTCGACACACTGTGCGACGTCGTGAACGGGACGCGCGTCAAGCCGGCGGCGGCCGACCGCCGAACAATTGAAAGTGTGGTGAAAGGATGACGCCAAAGCCATGTTTCTGATTTCATCGGCTCTGGAACCGGTACACATGCAAAGCCTCTTAACATGCAAAAGTTCGCGCGAAATGTGGACCAAATTATCCGCGATATTCGAGCAGAAATCTGAGACGAATAAATTGGTTCTGACTCAGCGATTTCACGAATTCAAGATGGAGGCGAATGATCCAGTCGTTCGTCAACCGCTATCCGTTACGGTCAGTTATTCCTTTGCAACCAATTGTTCAATAGTTTATAAGTTATTAGTTTTTCGCAACCGAATGTTCCTATTGAAGACTTTGATTTTGATCTCTGTTATTTCTTTTGTTTTATTTATATTTTCATGTTATTATATTTTTATTAAAATAGTAAACAATAATATGAAACAGAGTTGTTATTTATAAAGTGAAACCTTATACTAAACCAAAGAATAATTCTTTCCCGTTAGAATATATCTGAATCTCCAAAAAGTAACCTTTACTATCATTTTTCCAAAATTTCACTCTTCTTGTCCCTAATTAAAAATGACGTCTTCTTTGATAATATCTACTACTTGTTAAATCATTCTGTGTTACATAGATCCATTACTAACTTTGTTGTATTTTTTATTTAATTATAAATCACTTAAAATATATTGTTCAATTAACAAAAACCAACTAAATGTTGTAAAAAATTAATTATTCATATTTTATACAACTGTAAACATATTAATCGATAAATATAGAAAAATAGGCGATTTAGAAGTTTGTCCAGCTAAAAAGGCCATTCGTCACACTGTGCAGCGCCTTGTACAGCAGGAGTGTCACGGCGGACAGAGCGCTCGTACCGAAAGGGTTAAATAAGTTTAAATAATGGTCATTGATGGTTGATTATTCCAATCATGAAACAGCATGAAATTTTTTTATGGACAAGAAAACTGAAGTAAATTATTGCGGTAAAGTCGGCCTCTCTCAATTTTATGCTAATAATTATTTAATATGTAACTATAATATTTAATTTTTCAAGCGCACTTCGAAGGTCCAGTGAAAAGTTAAACAAGCGTCCCATTCAGCAAGCCTTGAGGCGGACAAGGGCGGTCGTCGCGTCGATGTCCGCGAGCGTAGCTGAGGGAACTGTGACGTCAGCGGGAAAAATATTGTCATAGAAAAAAATAAAAGATATGTTTTATGGAACTTCCACCAACATATTCGCGACATTTTTCTAATGAAAATGATACCAAATATGATATAATTCCGATGATATTTACTTGTATAATGAACGACGAAAGTTACTTCCCATTACAATTACATTAACGGAAAATTACTGTAAATATGATCTGAATGATATTGTGTTTGATATAATTTTCATTAGAAAAATGCCACGAATATGTAGGTGAAAGTCCCACAAAAAATAATGAAAAAGCTTGGGGGCCCCTCACGAGGGAAACCCCGCGGCAGTGGGGATAATTGTGGGACTTTTATCGGCTAGATATTTGGGACAAATATCGAGAAAAGACTGTGCATACATTTGAGCGGGAGTGTCCACAGAACGCCAAAATTATGGCGAGATTGAAATGGACAGATCGCGAAAGGCATGCAGAGTTAACATTGTGCACAGATTAACATTTTTTAAAAACGCCTGAAGCTTGTGTCGACTCGAATTATCCGCTTCATGGATTGAATCGTTTGCCACTGATGTTTCTACAAGTAATAATAACACTTCCTCCACTTGTTGTAACGGTGCAATTCGAGCACCCTGTATGTGTGGTGTGCGCATGCGCTGGCGCGGTTGTAGCGTCTTCGCGCTTGGCGGTTTTTACCTCGCTCACTGTGTGTGCTTTGCCTTCGACACGTGTACTACGCACAATGTTCAATATTATATATCTCTATGTTAATACATAATACAAACAACAAACGCATCAACTCCTGCGTAACTTCTCATTTCATCCTAACACCACTGTATTTAAATAAACATGTCAATCCCCAATTCCTTGTATCTAGTGAATCAGGCCAAAGCTATTTATGAACGTTCCACCCCTAACAAGTGCAAATCCATCACCTACTTTTATCGTTGGTTTAGTACAATTTCGTCGGTATTCCTGCCTGGTACATCGTTGTCTGACATACATTTTACTATCGGGTGTGAGTCTACACCCATTCAAAAATCGTTCGTAAAAAGTACTGGATGTAAGTCACTTTCCACAGCTCCAATTTAAATGGTCTTTCGCAAAATTCATTCTAGCTCGTACATTTTTCTCAAAAATAAATTGCCTCTATTTTATAATTCTCACCTCAGCATGTAAAACCATTGCCGAATACAGTGTCTACTCGAGAATTGTCCAAAACACGGGTCCGGCCAGGGACAATGATCGACTAGAAGATACTATTCTTTTATCCACTGCCGAACGTAGAAAAGGACAGCGAAGCTCGAGGGACTTGGTCGCCGAAGAGTGTAAACATAATACGGGTCGGCTATATCGGTGTGAGACTATATATAATTCGGATTATATTTACACTAATTTTTCGTTAATATAATTGTAATGGTAAGTAATTTTCATTATTCATTACAGAAGTAAATATCATCAGAATTATATCATATTCGGTATAATTTTCATTAGAAAAATTCCACGAATATAATGGTGACAGTCCCATAAAAATAATGAAAAATAAAGAAGTTTTTTTATTGGATTAGTTGTAATTCTCACCGATATACCCGACCCGTATTATGTTCATACTGATCGGCAACCGAGGCCTCTAGAGCTTCTGGGCCCCTCACGAGGTATGCCCCGCGATAGTGGGGATAGTTCTGGGACAATTATAGGCTAGATATTTGGGACATTTATCGAGTAGAGACTATGTTGCGTGTCTGAGCTACCCAAAATTTGGCTACTTTTTAACATCTTCCTTTATGGATTTGTTTCTGAAATGCGAAGATCTTTCAGTGATCCAGTTCATTCATTTGTATTTGTTTCTAAAATTAAAAGTTCTCTCTGTGATCCAATTTATTCTTTATAGAAATTATTGTCCTAGTCAATAGAACGATTTAAAGTTGTGAAAAAAATCTTGCAAAAAAGTGTTCACTATATACATATAACAAAGGTCCATCCTAAAGATCCACAATAATAAAACAATGATTCAGGCATATTTCACTGTTTAGGAGCTTACAAATTAATATTTAACACAATTCGTTACATTTCACAGTGATACACGACCTCGTATATTGCACCTCGTTGAATTCCTCTAAGCAAACGCCATCTTATTATGAACAAAAGTGTATATCGTTTCCTTAAAAAAAAAAAAAGAAATAAAATTGACTTCGAAATTTTTCCTATCACACAATGTTGTTTTTTTTTTTTTTAGAACGGTGCTACAATTATGGCTGTGATTAAATATCACATAAACCTTGAAATCGGTTCGCATAATATTTGTTGTGTAAACCACGTCACATCATGACCAGCAAAACGTTTTACAATTTCGATGACGCAGTTTGGTTGCGACAATATGTATAGAAAATAAAATAGCTTTGCATATCTGTTAAGAAATATATGTATTATGTTAATTCGTCGAGAATTTGGTAATTATCATAAGAGTGTAAATTTTCTTGGCAATTTCAGTCGATTTTGACTACTATTTACATGTGCCAGTTACGCATTTAACAAAAGAATGCAATTTCTTATGTGATTATAAATCAAATGTGAAATGTATTAAATCTTGATGATAATAATAATGTTTACGTTTACATGATAATAATTATGACAAAAATGGATTTGTCAAATAAAAAAGTGTAAAGATATAAGAAGAATTGAATATTACATTGTTTTCGACTTAATAAAATTACTAAATGAGAAAATACATTTTCAATTAACTTCTGGTTCTTGCAATTGACATCGACAGTTTTTATTTTGCATAAAGATCCGCAGTCTAACAATGTAATAATAAATCCTACTGAAGTCAAAACTATAATATTGTGAAAATCTGTGTCTTTACCTACAGATTAATACGTACAAACAAGATAAAATAAAAAAATAATAATACTTTTATCATTATAATTATAAAATATCTGATGTATAATTAATGACTCGGGTGGATTAAATTGATTACAGTGTAACCATTGCTCGAACGCCATTTCCAATACTAATAAGCACTCGTTCTGTTATGACGCAAACGCTCGTAGGAGAAAGACAGAAAATAAACAATTTCAAACAAAGTGAAGACAAGCTTTGACGAAGTTATAGCCCATTAAAATCGTTTGTTTTGCCCTTAAACATAACTTTACTACAAAACATGTACAGACTAAAAACTTGAGATTATGACGACATACAGGGTGAGGCGCTAGAAACAGGCAACCTGACACAAACATTCTCTGCATGGATGGAGGCATAGAGGAGATTTCAAGGTCACCATGATTTTTTTTTAATGGAAATACCTACTTTCTGTATCATGAATCGATAGACTATCGAATTCTGAGTAAAACTGTATTGACCTCCATGTGTCCTAAATCTAATAGTTAACGAGATATTATCGAAATAATTTTCTTTCTTCTTTGGATAATATCTCGTTAACTGTTAGATTTAGGACATGTGAAGGTCCATGCTTTTATACTCAGACATTGATACTCTATCGATCTATGGTATAAAAAATGGGACATTCCATTCAAAAGAAATGAAGCCGACCTTCATATGTCCTTTACGCGTCCACCTAAAAATAAAAGCTACTAACATCAGATTAATGCCCCCTCGAAACCAAGCAAGTTCCATGTGATGCATTTCTTCCTAACACCAATAGCAGCCGAGGTATTCAGGTGGCCTGTTTCTGGCACCTCACCCTGCATATGTTCCGAATAAAAATTCTATGCTTTAAACCAGAGCTGATAAGCGGTCTGCCCGTACGGGCAGCTTGACCTGAACATACACAGAACGGCGGGCACAAATCCACGCCCCTGCGGGCAAGGCTGCATGAATTTGTCACACGAATTGTCACAGCTACGTGGCCAGCTATATCTGTGCTACGGCCTACCCCCACTCCGCTAAGTCACTTGCTCGCTGATAGGCATATCGAGCAGCTCTGCTTTAAACAGAAAGATAAAAGCAAAGTGTATGATCCCTTAATCGTTCATTATTAGTATCTTTTGGTCTGCTTTATCTTATCGATATGTATTTGCTTACTGAAATTTACAACTACAAACTGCGTCACGTTAGTATTTCAACGATTGTGTTATTATCATTTGTCACTTATCTGAACATTTCTGTGCCACCATGTAATGTGTAACAATGAGAACATGTACGGTGGATGTGTCAATATGTACATATGTATGGACTTTTCAGTTATGCTCATCGAATCTCCGATAAGATGATATTTAATTAACCGACTGGGCATAGCAAGCACAATGTATATACGTATGTATATCGATCTAAGAAGAATGATACGACACATACACACTTCGATCGTATACAATGTTGCGCATCTATTCAAAGACACAGAATGTCCAAGGAATGATAAGACTGTTCGATAAAGGGTGTAGCCGGATAAGGAGGTCAGAAATGCCCCCAAACCAAATTGAATTTGCAATAGGCTTTTCGATAATTTATGCAAAGACAATACTTTGTGTAAATTTTCAACCCTATATGTCGACATGGGGGTAGTAATGAGGCGACTGGGAAAATCAGGTTTTTCAGTAATTTCTCTCATTCTTTTCATTTGAAAATTCTGAAAAAATCAGGCATATTTGAATTTTTTCAGTATTGTTAGCTTGGAAACCGAATTTTAAACAATAAAAAAAACGTTGAAATACCAATTTCTTGTAGAAGTTATGAGATACATATGTACTATGTTTATATTTTTCCAGTTTTGGCATCTCGTTATGGATGTTAATACATAATTTTTTCAGATTTTTCAAAGTGAGGGCATATAGTTAAAAAAAAAAAAAATCAAAAACCGGTCATTTTCGAGCGCCCTGTGGCAGAAATCGATGTGAACTCCAAGGTTAACCCGATTTCTGTCAGAGGGCGTTCCAATCTGAACTAATCTACAGGAGCACTTTGCGGTTTTTGCAATTTTACAAAACTAATAATATATAAATTAAGATAAGTGTACATTGTTAAGATGAGTGCTGGACATTCGCGATGTGTTAGGTGTAATTCTTCACTTTGGAAGTCACCCAAGCAAAACAAAAAAATTAATAATCGAGATAAAGCTAAGAGGTGGTCGAACGTTGTGCATGACAGAAACGGAATCCGTCACGTGACCGAGCCGTGGTGAGAGCGTGGGGACATAGCGCGGTAGAAGGGGACATTAGAGTGGGGGAGCAAGTCTTGATCTGACGACTATGGTAAGGGAATGCGTCTAAAATTCTAGAGTATGGAAAATCGTAACCTTAAATGGTAAAGTAAACACTCAAATACAATCATACCAGGAAGAAGACGTCTGATAGAAGGCAATTCAAGAACACAACCGATAAGATGAAAATCGTTACAAAATATTTGGAAGAACATTAATTCATTCGTGGGCTATTACAAGAATTACAAGAAATAATAGAAATAATATAACAATAAATTACAAGAATTAATAGAAAAGACAAGGCTGTTATTTTCAGTTGAAGAATTTAAGAAATACTTTCTCTCTTTTCTGGAACGATTAGCAAAAATGTCTTTCCGGAATGACCATCATTCCGAATATTCACTTATTAATATAATTCATGTTCACTGATTTTTGTAACACGCGTTGGTCACATAAACTGTATCTTTATTTAATGAAAATTCTATCTGTGTAGTTATTTAAGCATTCTTGTACGATATAAATAAAAATTAATTTTGTTGTATTAAAATGAAATATTTACCTCGATTCGATTGTTCACATACTTTTGTTACATACTGTACGATGCGCCGATGAGTATTTACCCAGTGATTTCGTATTTTCTTCGTGTTTCCAAGGATACGAAAATATAAAAAAAGGCAAAAGTTTTTATCAGCTTCTCCCGTGACGAATGCACAAAAGTTTCAGTGCAGTAAGTAGCTCTAATGTGTAGGAGATAGATAGATAGATAGATAGATAGAGAGAGAGAGAAGGGAGGCACACAGATCCTCTACCTGAGGGCCATGGAAATTGCACATGGTCACCAGAAGGAGAAGACGGTGGGTTTTCCCAAAAAGTCGAATACCTAAGCAGCTATAAACAGACGGCTGGCTTGCAATTACGAGGGGCACAGTGGCCAACGGTTTTTAGCGGCTCAGGTCAAAAAAGGGCAACTGTCGTTTTCGGGAAAAGAAGCGGCAGTGTCGAGCGCGAAGTGAAGAGTGTCACATCGAACGAACAGCGAGCTGAGATAATTGTATACACTGGTTTTTTTTTGCAAGTAAAGTTCCGAATCTCCTAACCACCCATCTCTCCAAATATTCTGTTCCTCGCCCCAACAACTCAGAAGTGGGATCTACTAAAAAAAAAGGGGGAATTTTTTTTTCCTTTCTCCTTTTCTCGCCTGTTCGTTTGTTCGCGCTAAGTGAAAAGTAATAAATAACATTGACAAACTCAGTGCGAAAATACAGTGGAATTCCAAGTGTGTTTGCGGTTTTTAAGTGGAAGACCCAAACAGGAAATTAATTTACTCGCATCTGAATTAAAAGTGAAGTTATATCTCACAAAGTGAAATGGCGTTTCAACCTGCAAACTTCACAGTGAATGAGATGAAGGACGCTCTACGAGAGAGAAATTTATCAACAGCGGGTACGAAAGCTGAATTGATTCAGAGACTGTCAGCAATTGGTGACGAAGTGTGGGAAACATTGGCACTGAGGCGGGAAGAAAATCAGCGTAACACCCTTGATGAAATACAAAAAGGGGACATAGAGGAAGTTACGAAAGTGAACGATCCGGTAACAGAAAGGGAGCAGGCTGACCTGATGAAGTACGAAAACCAGCAAGTAAACATATTGCTACAGCGGGAAAATGAATTGCTTCGTCGTGAAATCGAGATAACACGACGTGAAATGGAATTATTGCGAAGAGAACGGGAATGTGCAAACAGCAGCCGAATGAGCCATCATAGCGTCAGTACGTCGTATCCAAATATAAAAGCGATTGGAGAGTTCTCCACCACATTCGATGGATCGAACAGCGATTTTCGCAACTGGAGAGAGCAAATACTCTTATTTAAAGGGACGTACAGACTTGACGACGGAAACATGAAATTATTAATAAGCTCGAAGTTAAGTGGACGCGCTCTAATGTGGCTTCGCTCGAACCCAGAGCACATTACACTGACACCGTCAGAATTATTAGACAAAATGAAAGACATGTTTGACCATCTACCAGGGAAAGTGGCACGGAGACGTGAATTTGAAGGAAGAACATGGACAACCGGCGAAATATTCTCAGACTATTTTCATGATAAAGTCATCCTCGCAAATAGAGTGCCAATACCCGAGGATGAAATGATAGATTACATAATTGAAGGAATACCGGACACAAGGCTTCAAGATCAAGCTCGCATCCAGTGTTTTACAGAACAAAAACAACATGTTGAAAGCATTTGAAAACGTGTCTTTACGTCGACAAACAATGACCGATCGTAATTATAATAAAGATGTGAAAGAAGTAAGAAGAGAACCGACAAGGTGTTTCAACTGTTCAGGCACTGGGCACATCGCCGCGAAGTGCACAAAACCGAAACGGCCGAGTGGGTCATGCTTTCAATGCTATTCGATGGACCACCAACTGGCAGAATGTCCACAACGACAAGCTATGAGGAGACAGCCGCAACAGCAGCACCAACAGCAGCAGCAACAGCCGCAGCAACAGTGGCAGTACCACAATGCAGCATCATCAATTAACGCACTGCAACCAGCTCTTGTCCCCCCATACTCAACCCTGGTAAATTTTTCAATACCGAATGAAATAGGTAACATATGCCAGTACAGTTTAATTGCGATGTTAGATTCAGGCTCGCCAATTAGCTTAGTTAAAGATAGTTGCATTCCATGGCATGTAAAAAGACCGGTTTCAGAAAATGATGGTAATTTTTCTGGAGTTAACGAGTCACCGATACAGATTTTAAGCATATTTCACCAAGAAGTCGAAGTAGAAAGCATTAAAATAAAAATAAAATTCCATGTAGTTCCAGGAAGTACAATGCGATCACCAATTATTCTGGGTAGAGATTTTACCTCACATCCGTTGATAAAAATTATGTTAGACAATGGAAAAGCAATAATTGAAAGGAAAACTCAAGAAAATGCCATCGATAGTTTAAAAAATGAATTTCAAGAAATTCTAAATATTGAACCAATCGAAAAGTCAAAGGACATTGGAAATGAGTTGCAAATTAACGCGGAAATCGGTCATAATAATATTAAGAAGATAAAAAATATGTATGTTGATTACGAAAAAGAAAAAAAGAATAGTCACAAAATATCAGACTTCAAAATGAATATAGTTTTGAAACACGAACAACCCATTAGTTTTAGACCAAGACGTCTTTCTTTTGTATATAAAGGAAAGTTACGTGTACTGTTAGACGATTTAATTGAAAGAAAAGCTATACGACCAAGTATGTCACCGTACGCGAGCCCTATTGTTTTGGTTAGAAAGAAGTCTGGAGAAATCAGAATGTGTGTAGACTACCGTGAATTGAACAAAATTACAGTCAAAGACAATTATCCCAATCAGTTAATTGATGATAATATAGATCAGCTTAGAGAAAAACGTTTCTTTACAGCACTAGATTTGAAAGATGGTTATCATCACGTTAGAATGGCTGAAAACTCCATAAAATATACAGCTTTTGTGACACCATTAGGTCAATTCGAATATCTCGTTTGTCCCTTCGGGTTAACCAATGCACCAAAAGTATTTAGCAGATTTGTATTTAGATGTTTTGAACCGCTCATTAGGTCAAATAAACTTATACCGTAATCGGACAATTTGTTAATTGCAACTACAAATATTGATAAACATCTGGATATAGTAGGCGAAGTTTTCAGAATCGCAGTAGAAAACAAACTGCATTTTCGAGTAGATAAATGCATTTTCGCACATCGAGAAATCACTTATCTAGGGTACCGCGTAAACGTGAACGGTATATCACCAAGTAGTGAACACATCGACACAATAATAAACTACCCAACGCCGCGGAATCAGAAAGAAACATTGCGTTTTATATGCTTTGCTAGTTACTTCCGCCGTTTTATACCTGCGTTCTCAGTAGTTGCAAAACCACTGTATGACCTTGTAAAGAAAAATGCTAACTTCACATTTGGGTGTAAAGAGAATGAAGCTTTCAGAAAACTAAAGGAGTTATTGTCAACAAGTCCCGTATTAGCAATTTACTCTCCGAATTTAGAAACAGAACTGCATTGTGACGCTACCGCATCAGGGTTCGGAGCAATACTCATGCAGAAACAAACGGATGGAAAACTTAGACCTGTGTCATATTTTAGCCAAAGAACATCTACGGTCGAATCGCGATACGATAGTTTTGAATTAGAATGTTTAGCTGCTGTCAATGCGATAAAAAGATTTCACGTGTATGTGTCGGGAATCCATTTCACAATTATAACAGATTGCGATAGTTTTAGATTGACGCTGAACAAACAGAGCATTAATCCGAGAATAGCAAGATGGGCCATGTTCCTACAAGAATACGACTACGAAATAAAACATCGACCTGGGAAAAGGATGAGCCACGTCGATGCGCCACGTCGATGCGCCAAGCAGATGTCACAGCGTTTTAGTAATAGAAGGCAATACGTTTGAACAAACGTTATCCCTTTGTCAAGACAGGGACGAGGACATCAGAATCATTCGTAGCGAATTAGAAAACACTGAAAGTAAACTGTATGAACTACGCGACGGATTAGTGTTGTGACGTTGCACAAACCCCGTCGCCTTAGGCGCCCCTAACAACCGAACGAAGGGACCGGACTGCCCGAAAACAACGTTATCGCGAATAGAACCACGGCTCGATAGGTTAGGAAGCGCTCCCCGAGGAACTCCCGAATCGACAGGAAACTCGCACTTTCACCCTTTCGCGCGCGCCGAGCCCGGCAAGTTTCAGGTAGGCGAACGGCACCCCGGTATCCAGCCGACCTGAGGAAAGGGCACAGCGCTTCGCAGGACCACCTACGCCCAACCATGGCCAATACGAAAATCCGGTGCACCGGTAATAACGAGGAATGGGCGACGCCACACACGGGCCAGAGAACCCGGAGGTGACGAAGCGGGACGAAGGCCCCTGTCGACCAACCGACAATCTATTTCGCGGTCCTACCGTCGCCTCACCTAGCCAATTGCAAGGGGCCTTGGCGAGGGTGGTGTAGGCGCCCCCCCTCTCCATACCGGGGGAGATCGCAGATCTGCCCCGCGTTTCCATTTCGGAATGATTTTCGCGTAAGGTCTGGGGCCCAAGGACCCGACGTAGGCACGATCCTGCGAGTTACGAATTTCGCGCCAGTCGCGCGCCCTATTAGAGGAAAAGCCGGACTAGGGCAAGGAGTGGGGAAGCGAGGACCCTGCCGTAACGCGAACGGACTAGGCCGAATTACTGTCGCGGTGACTTCCGTACCGAATCGCACCCGGAAAAATACCGAACTAGCCCGGACCGCCGTGTAGTTTGTACTACCGTAGTATTAGTTCCGATTATCGTACACGCGACGTGCGTGCAGTTTCCACTACCGCGCTACTGCAGTCCCGAGCTCTCGATCCCGTCACAAGGCCAGAGGATCAAACCAGAGAACATCCCGAACGAGACGGGCAGAACCGCGGCCGAAGGCGGAACTTTATCGGGAAGAACGGTGAGTCCCCTAAGTGACCGTTTTCGCTGGTTTTTCGCGAGTTGGTTCGCCAGGCTCTGTCGGGGAAACGACGAGGTCGGCCGACGACGATTCCGTGCCCTCGCGGCAACGCGAGCTCGCGGATCGCCCGTCGGACGCGTAATATCGCGTCTCCTTCCCCGAGTTTTCGCGCGCCGGGGCGCTTCTCGCCTCGGACATTCCGCTCGTACCGAATTCACCGGTACCTTGAACCGCGGCAGCGAGTTCCCGGAAAAATATCGTGCGGAAGTCTTCCTCGGAGGAGCTGCCGCCGTTACCGTTTGCAACCATCCGTTCGTTACGTTACTTCTCGCGTTATTCCTATCTAGCCGTCGCGTAGCCTATCGCGAAGTTTTCGCCGAGCGTTCGCCGCCCGTCGGAACCGAAACCGCGCCGCGACAGTCATATCGTAATCGCGCCGACCACATGCGTGCCGCGAACCCCTCGCGTCGGCGAGGGGCCATTCTCGTGCCGATCTACCGCACCCCCGCGGCGTATTTTACCGATCGACAACAGCGCGTTGCGAACCCTCCACCTTACCGCAAACTTTGTACGAAGAGCGCGGGCTCTCGGGTGCGGCCACGTGGCCGCGGCTTTGTAAAATCCGACGCCAATAAAATTGTAGAGCCCAGCCCGACTACCGATCTTTTCACCTGCGCGATCCGCCCTGCCGTGAGGGCTGTCCTCGCTCCCTTCCGTGTCCGAACCCCCGACCCTTTTCGCGCCTCTCGACATTCTCGCGGTTCCCGAAGGTTCACCTCCCGCCCCCAGCTTCGGCTAAGGGCGGACTTCGTCCGCGTTTCGCGTGGCACCCTTCCGGTGCCTGGCGCCCGAGCAGCAGGTTCGTTTCGGTTCCCGAGAACCTTCGAGAATCGGTTAGTACCGGGAGGACCGCGTATTCACGGCCGTACGCGGCCCGGCCTCTGAGCCCATAAATTCCCGGAGTGGACCCCGCCCCCGCCTTTCCACGCGGCGAGTGGAGGTCCACGTTACAGTGTATCGGAAAGTAACAAAAAACAAATTACGTTGCTACGTTCCACAAACAACGGAGCATAATGTCATTCGTACTTGCCATGATGACATGGGACACGTCGGAGTACAAAAAGTATTTGATAACCTAATCAAAACATACTGGTTTCCCAGAATGCGAGAAAAAATCCGTGAATTCATATCGAATTGCCTAAAGTGCATTGAATTTTCTCCCTTAAGTGGCAGAAAGGAAGGATTGTTCGGTTTCGAGACGTGACCGTAGCCTTGTAACATCATTCGTTACGCCCGGCCCTCACGCCCTGTCATCTTCAAGGTCCGTGAGGGTCTGAGACACGCGTCGCAGCCCCTTGGGCCATCTGGTTCAGACCAAACACGGGTCCCACTGTTTTAGAAATACGAAATTTCGAAGAGGTACCGGACGTAGAGCACTCAGGAGTCTCGTGTTCAAGGTCTGAACCCGATGGTCGTCCATCCACTCGGGACAAGGGGCCATAAATTTACACCACCATGTGCAGGCCACTCGGGTCTCTTCGTCACGCTGCACCGGGGTCCCGTCGTTCGTGAATTTTCCGAAGTTTCGGTGATTGACCAGAGGGTAAGGACTTCCACCTCTACTGTGGAGGACTGTCCGGAAGATCCGCCTCCCTCGGGTCAATCAACGAATGGGGATGAGTCTTTCGGGATTTTCGGGCCCATCCCTTGGAAAAGTTGGACACCAAAGAGGTGGCCAGCAAACGGACCCCGGGGCAGTCGGTCTGAGTCTTCCGTTCGCAACAAACGCTCGCATAGAAAACGTAGCAGTCATCGCGTTATCATCAGACACTTGCAAGTCGCACACAACCACAGAACAGTCATTCGGATCCCGTTACCCAATATTAAATTGGCGGGTAACTTTTCGGTGACACGGGTATGCGGCGCGTTCACATCGGTGAATCCGAGCTTTACGCCCTCGGGTGGATGTACGATCGAGATCCGCGCGGCAGTATTCGAAGTCGCATCGCAAAACAAGGATTCTTACATAATATTAAGAAAGAAAATGTACCGTTTCACACGATTCATGTAGACCATTTAGGGCCATTAGAAAAAACAAACAGAGGATATAAGCACATACTAGTAATTGTAGATGCATTCACCAAATTTATAAAACTCAACCTCTACAAGCCTGAACGGCTAATAAGCGATCGCGGTACAGCATTCACGTCGACAGAATTCCGTAACTTCATAACGCGCGAAAATATTGAACACATATGTATAGCTGTTGGCACACCACGTACCAACGGACAGGTCGAACGCTATAACCGTGTAATCACGCCAATGCTTGCGAAAATAAGCGAAACCCCCCCAAAAATGGGATCAAGTAAGTCTTATATCGCGCAAAGTTCGCTCTAAATAACACAACATCGAAAACTACAGGTGAAACTGCAAGCAAACTGCTTGTTCGGGAATCGGTGACGAGTTGCTCCGAGCAACACGGGCAGCGGGCCGATCCCGCGACTATACGATTCAAAACCGCGCGCGCTCAGGCGTAGCGCTAATTAGCTCCCGAGCACGTCCGTCTCTGCGAATAAGCCCACGGCACACTAGCCAATCGTCGCACTCGCGAGTGACGACATCCGCGAGCGATTCCCGGAATCGGTCTTCTTTTTCGGCGAACCGTCTAAGCGATCGCACGTGACACAAAACCGTTCCTTTTAAGCCGTGATTTCCGAAAGTACCGCGCTTACCGGGTAAATCACACAACGTATATCGTGTACGCAGGGTTTTAACGATCAAGTCTGAACCTTTATTCCAAACACAAGTGTGACAACGTGTAGTGCATTCTTTTCTTATCGACCGACCACGTGCTCGATCCGATTTTCCTGTTCGCATAGTCCCGGCGCTCGGAGTTTTCGCCCTATCCGTTTCCGACCATCCGCCTCGAATTTCCAAGCCTTCCGATAAGGCTGTCCCAGCCACCCATTCCCAAACATTTTGGTCCTTCGAGCCGGATTGGAATCGAGGAACCACGTGCCGGAAACGCCGCCATTAATACGGAGACTCCCTTGCCGACACCATGAGCCAGTTCGAAGAGCTGCTTCACAAGCAGAACCAAACTCTCAGATCCATCGAGAGGGCTCTCTCCAATTTTAAGAAGCTGGGTCAAGCCAAAATGACTTCAGCAACCACGCAGAACCGGATGGCCGCCCTGAAGGAAGCCTTCAACCAAGCGCAAGACCTCGACGCGAGACTCAACGCTACTGCTGATCCGAAGGCGAAGTCGAGTCACCCCTACTTCGCGGACAGCGTCTTCGAAGCGGCTGAGGACAACTACCTGGAGGCATCGGACTACATGGCAGAGGTACTGAAAATCGCTACCGCCGCCGAGCCGGCATCCAGCAAAGGTGTGAGTACCTCTCCAATACCTACGTCCAGGCCGACCGCGCGTCTACCGCAAATCCAGTTGCCGTCGTTCGACGGATCGTTCGAGGCTTGGGAAAGCTTTCGCGACCGTTTTTCCTCAATAGTCATCGACGAACCCTCCCTCGCGAACGTTGACCGATTACATTTCTTGTGCTCGTCGTTAAAGGGCGAAGCGAGTAACGCGATCGCTCACCTACCAATCACCGACCAGAACTTCGCCGTCGCGTGGGAGCTCATTACGTCGCGATACGAAAATAAACGCCGCTTAATCACGACGCACCTTACCACGTTATTTTCGCTCCCGCATGTAAATTCCGAATCGTCGCGAGAATTACGTGACCTACGAGACCGAATCAACGTTTCTACACAGGCGCTCAGAAATCTAAAACGTCCAGTTGATCATTGGAGCGATATTATTGTTTTCCTCGGCGTTCAAAAGCTAGACCGATCGTCGCGGAAAGCGTGGGAACTCAAATTAGAAAACGCGAACGAGTTTCCAACGTATGCCGAATTCGACACGTTCCTCGAGTCGCGATCGCGAGCGCTCGAAGCCATGGCGCCGATTCAAATTGGAGGTCCAACCGAAACCGTAATCGTGAAACGACCGAAAACGAAGTCACTCGCTACGCACGCGACCGCTGTCTCCACCGCGACCTGTTCTGTTTGTCGACAGAACCACCTTATTTACCGGTGCCCGACGTTCGTCGCTCAATCGCCGTCCGACCGCTACAATATAATCAAAACACAGCGACGCTGTATCAACTGTTTCTCGGCTAAACACGCGAGCGCGCAATGCACTAGCCAACACCACTGTAAGGAATGCAAGCAGCGGCATCACACGCTCTTACATTTTCCACGCGCCTCCGATGATCAGCGCGTCGCAAACCCGAATCCGGCCGTCGCGTCCGATAACGAGCCCACGATCAGCGCCAATCTGGTCTCCGACTCGCTAACTCGTTACGGCGTGCTCTTATCGACTGCCCATGTACAGGTACATTCACCACACGGTCGGCGCACCACCGTCCGTGCGCTCCTGGACCAGGGCTCCGCGGCGACATTAATCTCAGAACGGACCGCTCAGTTGCTGCGCCTCCACCGAACGCGGACACTAATTCGAGTCACCGGTATCGGCGAAACGCAATCAGTCGCAAACTCCACGGTTCGAATCACCGTTTCTCCAGCGAGGAAGGATCAACCTGCATACTCGACGACGGCGGTGATATTAAAAACGCTCACGAATTACGTGCCACCTAAAAAACGAACCGATATTAATTGGTCTCACCTTTCAGACCTGGAGCTGGCCGACAGAAACCCCATGAGCTCGGAGCCGATCGACCTCATCATCGGGGCCGACTTATATAGCCAGGTCATAGTCGGAGGCATACGAAGGGGCTTACCTGCAACTCCAGTTGCCCAGAATACCACTCTCGGGTGGATCCTATCCGGTCCCGTTGCATCCTCTCCAACCCTATCGTCCATCGGTGTCCATCACTGCGCCAACATTGAGCAGCTCGACCAAGCCCTCAGAAGGTTCTGGGAAATCGAGGAAATCTCCACCTGTAGGTTCCTTACGAAGGACGACGAACAATGCGAGAACCACTTTCGTGAAACACATACCCGTGATCCAGATGGACGCTACGTCGTCCGCCTACCATTTCGTCATGAGCCACCTCTCGAATTAGGCGACTCCCGCCTCGCCGCTCTTCGGAGCCTGCAGCGTGTCGAACAACGCCTGCACTCCAACCCTGCCCATGCGGCCCTGTATCAGGACTTCCTGCGTGAGTACGAAGTCCTCGGTCACATCCGGCAAACCCCGGTAGCACCAATCCACTCCTTCGATCAAGCGTACTATATTCCGCACCACGCGGTGTTCAGAGAGAGTAGCTCCACGACGAGCCTACGCGTGGTCTTCAACGCGTCCTGTCGTACCACCAATGGCCAGTCTCTGAACGACCACCTTCTACCGGGTCCAAAGCTCCAAGGCGACTTGATTGCCATCCTGCTTCGCTGGAGGCAGCCTAGGTTCGTCTACGCGGCCGACATCGCTAAAATGTACCGCCAAATTAAAGTCAATGAGCACGATCTCAACTATCAGCGAATCCTGTGGCGCCCTTCGCCAACCGAACCAATTAAGGAGTACCAACTCCGAACCGTTACTTACGGGACATCCTCAGCTCCCTTCCAAGCGCTGCGAGTCATCCAGCAGCTTGCTGTCGACGAAGGGCAGCGATTCCCCCTGGCCGTTCCGGTCTTGCAAGACCAAACCTACGTCGACGACTGTCTATTTGGTGCCGACAGCCCGGAGCTCCTGCGACGAACTCGCGATCAGCTGATCGCGCTGCTCCAAGCAGGCGGGTTTCGACTCCGTAAGTGGGCGAGCAACACATCGTCCCTGCTCGAGGACATTGACCCAGCGGATCACGGACTAGCATCGACCAAATCGATCACCACCACAGACACGATCCCAATACTCGGGATAGCGTGGATCCCCGCGCTAGACCGATTCCAGATTCGGCTCCATCACTCCACCGAGCCAACCAACACAAAGAGAGCGGTCCTGTCAGCCCTGGCACGTCTATTCGACCCGCTAGGCTGGATCACCCCGGTCGTTGTCACGGCCAAGCTGATAATGCAGCGATTGTGGGCGGCACGGTGCGATTGGGACGAACCTATTCCCGACAGGCTTCGCCACGAATGGCAAACCTATCTCGGTAATCTTCCGGACCTTGAGGCGATCCAGATCCCTCGTCCCATAGCGTCGGGCTCGGTCCGAAGGCGAAGTCTTCACGGCTTCGCCGACGCCTCCTCGACGGCCTACGCTGCAGCAGTCTATATCCGCAGCGTGCTTCAGGATGGCCGAGTAGAAATCGAACTCCTTATAGCGAAATCACGGGTGGCCCCCGTGAAAACCATTAGCGTGCCTCGCCTTGAACTGAGCGCCGCGCTCCTACTCGCCAGTCTAGTCGCCTTCGTCCGCTCATCGTTACGGTACGAACAGTGCGACACCCACTGCTGGACCGACTCGAGCATCGTCCTCACCTGGCTCAGCCAATCTCCGGCGAAATGGAAGACCTTTGTCGCCAACCGAGTCGCAAAAATCCAGGCGTCTCTTCCTGACGTGCTCTGGCATCATGTCCCAACGCAGGACAATCCTGCCGATTGTGCATCAAGAGGCATATCTCCACGCGAATTGCAGAGTCACCCACTCTGGTGGCACGGGCCAACCTGGCTTGAAAAACCTTCTGAGGCTTGGCCGACTCGCACCTTCGACTCCACTTCGCACACAGAATGCGAAGCGCGACCTGTCTCCATCGCCAGCATGGTCTCAGTTCCCGACAAGGTCAATTTGGCTTCACGCTACTCGTCGTGGCCGAAGCTGATCCGGGTGACCGCGTATGTGCAGCGCTTCATCAAGAGGCTGCGGTCGCAACCTCGCGGCTGCACAACGACGGCCCTCCTCCCGGACGAAGTCGCAGAAGCAAAACGCCACTGGCTCAAGCAAATCCAAACCGACACATTTCCTCAGGAGCTGCGTACGCTCGCCGCTCACAGGACCGTTCCCAAACAAAGTCCGTTATCATCCTTGAACCCGTACCTCGATTCGGACGGGCTCATCCGAGCCAAAGGACGGCTGTCGAAGGCGCAGTCTGAAACCGAAAACGCACCGATCATCCTTCGCTCCCATCCTCTCCTGTCACTCCTCATACACCATACCCATCTCACGAACCTTCATGCGGGACCTCAGCTCACACTCGCGTGCCTCCGACATGAATACTGGATTCTGCGAGCACGTGCAACAGTACGAGCTGTGCTGTACCGGTGCGTTCCATGCACCCGGGAGCGGGCTGCTATTCCTCACCAGCTCATGGGGGATCTGCCAGCCTCACGCGTCACTAAAGCTGAAAGAGCATTCATTCACACCGGCGTCGACTATGCAGGTCCGATTCAGGTTCGAACCGCTCGTGGAAGGGGACACAAGTCACAGAAGGCGTACATCGCCGTATTCATATGCCTCACCACGAAGGCAATTCATTTAGAAGTTGTCTCCGATTACACATCAGCAGCGTTTCTCGCCGCCTATCATCGGTTTGTCTCCCGAAGAGGCCTCCCGCGCTCTATGTCCTCCGATAACGGCACAACCTTCCACGGGGCGAATCGCGAGCTAACGACAGCGTACCGCGCCGCCACCCGCGACCCCGACGTCCACAATAAACTCGCTATCGACGGGATAACTTGGCACTTTCTACCCCCCACAGCCCCTCACTTTGGAGGACTGTGGGAGGCAGCGGTCAAAAGTGTCAAGCACCACCTAAAACGGTGTATCGGTGCGCACACGCTTACCTTCGGGGAGTTGTCGACGTTCCTCTGCCGCGCCGAAGCGTGCCTCAATTCCCGCCCGATCGCTCCGACGTCCGAATGCCTCGACGACTATTCCGCCCTGACACCGGGGCATTTCTTAATCGGTGCCGCCCTCGTCGCGAGTCCGGAACCCAGTGCCCTGCACCTGGCGGAGAATCGGCTGTCCCGGTGGCAACTCATCCAACGACTCACGGAGACCTTCTGGAGAGCCTGGATGACCGACTACGTGCAGACACTCCTCCAGCGTCCAAAGTGGAAAACAAGGCAAAACCTAACCAAAGTCGGCCAGATAGTCCTCCTCCGGAACACCAACACTCCTCCGTGCACGTGGGCACTGGGCCGTATCGTCGCGTGCCATCCGGGCGATGATGGGCTCGTTCGAGTCGTCACCGTAAAGACAGCCCAGGCTGAATTCAAACGCCCGATCGCGAAACTCTGTTTCCTCCCGGTCGCGATAAACGAGGCGAGCGACGCGTCCATTAGCACGTAAAGCCACGTCCCCCTGCATAATTGTACATACCGCGTAGCTCTAAGTTAGATTTAATTAGCTTTAAGTTGTATAAAGTACATTAGTCACTTAACTGTACGTGACATTCGAACAACGACACCGATTGTCAGCCAAATTACGCAGTTCGGCGTGTGACAGCGGGCGACCGACCACACGCGAACATTACCGACATCAGCCGAATCTGCCGATCACTCGTTCCGTCCGCCGATGAAGCACGTACGTGCGAAAATTGTAATGCGCTTGCGCCACGGCAATCCCGTGTTGAACGCACCCGTTCAACGGGGGGGCGGCGTGTTCGGGAATCGGTGACGAGTTGCTCCGAGCAACACGGGCAGCGGGCCGATCCCGCGACTGTACGATTCAAAACCGCGCGCGCTCAGGCGTAGCGCTAATTAGCTCCCGAGCACGTCCGTCTCTGCGAATAAGCCCACGGCACACTAGCCAATCGTCGCACTCGCGAGTGACGACATCCGCGAGCGATTCCCGGAATCGGTCTTCTTTTTCGGCGAACCGTCTAAGCGATCGCACGTGACACAAAACCGTTCCTTTTAAGCCGTGATTTCCGAAAGTACCGCGCTTACCGGGTAAATCACACAACGTATATCGTGTACGCAGGGTTTTAACGATCAAGTCTGAACCTTTATTCCAAACACAAGTGTGACAACGTGTAGTGCATTCTTTTCTTATCGACCGACCACGTGCTCGATCCGATTTTCCTGTTCGCATAGTCCCGGCGCTCGGAGTTTTCGCCCTATCCGTTTCCGACCATCCGCCTCGAATTTCCAAGCCTTCCGATAAGGCTGTCCCAGCCACCCATTCCCAAACACTGCTATTTGGTGTAGATCAAATTGGAGAAATAAACGATTGCGTTAAACTTGTGATTAATGAGGATAATGAAAGAGACTTACAAAAACTAAGGGAAAATGCTGCCAGTAATATAATAAAAAGTCAAGCGATGAGCGAGGAGAAGTATAATGAAAAGCGGAAATGCGCAAATGTGTACAATGTTGGTGATTACGTAATGATCAGAAACATAGACACATCAACAGGAACGAACAAGAAACTAATTCCAAAATTTAAGGGTCCATGTATTATAAAAAAAGTGTTAGACTACGATCGTTACGTAGTTGCCGATATTGAAGGATTTCAGATTACGCAAATACCATACGAAGGAATACTAGCGCCAGATAATATAAAACCATACATACAATACTAAAAAATAAGGAAGGAAATATCGTAACATTAAGCTAGCGATAGAATAAGTAGAACGTATGTATATACAATTGTCATGTATGCGCGACGGTTTAGCCGAGACGGCTAAATTGTCAGGATTGGCCGAGCTGTAGGAGATAGATAGATAGATAGATAGATAGAGAGAGAAAGAGAGAGAGAGAGAGAGAGAGAAGGGAGAAGGGAGGCACACAGATCCTCTACCTGAGGGCCATGGAAATTGCACATGGTCACCAGAAGGAGAAGACGGTGGGTTTTCCCAAAAAGTCGAATACCTGAGCAGCTATAAACAGACGGCTGGCTTCCAATTAGGAGGGCACAGTGGCCAACGGTTTTTAGCGGCTCAGGTCAAAAAAGGGCAACTGTCGTTTTCGGGAAAAGAAGCGGCAGTGTCGAGCGCGAAGTGAAGAGTGTCACATCGAACGAACAGCGAGCTGAGATAATTGTATACACTGGTTTTTTTTGCAAGTAAAGTTCCGAATCTCCTAACCACCCATCTCTCCAAATATTCTGTTCCTCGCCCCAACAAATGGATCAATATCGGTGAGCACAGCCATCACGTAAGCTGAATATAGATGTACGAAAGAAGTACAAGGTGAAGTATAATTATTTGTTATTTCCACCAAGCGATGAAGCAAACTGATTCAAATTATGAAATAAATTTGAATTTATCCCATGATGTCCGCGTTACCACAGCTTTTACCGCTAGAAATAAAGTATGGAGGAAAGTGTGACAACCTTTCTTCTTCTCTGCAGATTTAATCGGTAATTATTACTTTAAGGAGCGACACGTTTAATGATTCTTGTTTTACCAAACCATGTCAGGTCGAAAGGCTTGATATTTTGTTAACGTTTGTCCCTTTTTCTTTTAACTCTAATATCATTTTTATTTCGGTTGGATTTAATTCTTCACCGCGTCCCATTTTCGTAACTTATAAACAATATAAAAAGACAACGATTATCTTTAATTCACTATTAGGACACAGGAAAGATTTTTCACGTGAATAGAACCTCGTCTGTTCACTGTCTCTGGGACACTGACTGAAACACCATAGCATGTCCTATCGTTCAGACGTACCAGTTTCTCATGTAAACAAATGGGACTCCTAGAACGCAAAGTAAGTAGGAGCTGTTTCTTCGTATGTTCCAAACAGAGGACACTCATCTATACCGGGGGTTCCAAAAGTTTTATCTAAATGAATAAATTCCAGAATATTTCGCGGGCCAAAAGTTCGACACAGGGGAAAGATTTATACTAATTTTCTAACATAATCGTTCTATATTTATAACAACAATTAGTTTCTTTTTTACAAACCGTTTATTAACACAATTCAGAAATATAATTCTCGGCTCGCGCTTTGGAAACCCCTGCTGTATACAGATCTACATACTGTACAAAATTTGTGTACACATTATTGGTATTGAAGAACGTTAGAAATTCAGGGGTATCCTATCGATATGTCGTGGAGTGTATATTTTATATTGGATGATTGCAAAAGTTTGTGCCCAATTTTCAGAGACTTGAAGACAAAACATCTTCTTTTAAAGAAAAAACCACGCTATCTTTGCGATAAAAGAAACCTCCTAGCTAGAAGAAGGAAGTTATTTGACCGTTCATAGACCTAATCGATTTTACATTTGCAATACATTTCCTGGCTAAACTTTACTTCAGGAAACCAGAAATTTTTAACTTTTTTTGTAATCCTGTAGATTTTGGTGAGAAAATGTCGTAAATCCAGGTTTTAATGTTAGGAATTCGGAATAAAGATGTCGATTTTCAGCGTTTTTGACAGATAAGAACGCCGCTATATTGGTATGCAATCATCTAATAACATGAAAAAGTTGCACCATCTACGCTAGATATGCATATTGTTCTGAGGAGCATTGCCCTAGCTCCGTAGAAATCGAAAGTAACAAAACCATGATTGCTCACTTCACCATGTACAGAGGGGCAACAAAGTATTCTAATTTAAAGATTGAAGAAATTATGTACAAAAAGATTGGCGATTATTTATGTATTATTTGTGAATATAAAATGTACTAGTCTATAGTTTTATGTTTTCCACGAATAGATTATTACGTAATAAAAGTAGTACGAAAAGGTTAAACACCCTACCCCCACCCCCCGCGGTTGTTTGTATAATGGATGAATTTTCCATTAAATAAATATTCATTTATGATTCATACCAATTGATCTCGTATTGTACTTCTTTATATTCACGCCAAGTGAACAGTATACCGGAATTTCACTGAAAAGTACGTTTCACTAAAGATACGTTCCTATGAATTGTTTACATCGGTCTCAAATAACATACTTTTCTTACGTTCAAAACAAAACTAAAGGTTTTTATTTTTCTTCACCTTGGACGGTGTTTCGCCCAATGCACAAAAACTTCTATGATGATATATTGGGTTGAAACGAAAGTTTCTAGCGTTCTCAAATTAAAATTCAAAGATAAAATGAAGATATTTAATCATCGATTTATTCAATAACAAATTTTTCATTCGGTCCTATTACTTTTCGTCATTTTTTAGGTAACTTATGTTATTGTAATAAACCTCTGAATAAATATCTTAATTTTATCTTTGTATTTTAATATTAAAACGCTACGAATTCTTGTACAAGCTCAATATTAGCAACAAATTGTAACTTATTGCAGAAATTAATTCATTTTTTCAAACGCACGCCACTCGTGGAATATCGGTTTCTTTAGTTTGATTTTTATAGGCTGAGTTTAGGGGGATACATCGAAGCTTGAAATTATTGATAAAATAATAAAATTGTTTTCACGCAATTGTTAAATAAAATAAGTTTAATTTATGAATTATTCGGCTAGATCTTGACTATACTTCCGTTACATTTTATTATTTAAAATTACAAAATGGCGGCGTTAAGTTAATCATGAATAAATATATTTCAATGTAGCGTACGAGTTTTTAATAATTCAAAAAAGTAAAAAAATAGCGGCCGTTTAAAGAATGCAACCTTTGTCCCTAAGAATAATTAAGATTAAATATTTATAAGGTATCAAAAAAATCGTACGCTACATTGAAAAGTATTTACTCTTGATTAAAATTATATAAAAATGTGTAACCTTCTATGCACAGTGGTCCAGAAGTCCATATTTGTGGCCAAAACTATTGTAACGTTATTTCAAGGTTTAATATTATGTTATCATAGATCGTTGAATTCGTATCGATACCAGTTAGAATATTATGAAGTACAAACTATGTATTAAGGGCCCGAGCTGCCAAAAGTAGAGTGACTACGTTACCGACAATATATGGTTTTACGGGGATCAAGTTTTAGTCCTTAAAAAGGAATATTTTGTCGCTGGTAAAGGGCTCATTCGAAAGAGGAACGTTCAATCTAATGCGGGCTGGTCATGAGCTGACGAGATTATGGAGATATTTAGAAATAAGAGCGTTAGAAGTAGGCCAAACCACCGACGAGATATACAGGGTGGCCCACATAACTCTGAACAGCTCAATATATCGAAAACTATGCCATCGATTTTAAAGTTCTTAGTCTTAAATTGCATGGAACTGAAGGGCCTTTCTGACTACATAAACGTGAAGTGGCCTCCCTTCCCCTTTAACGGGGGAGGGGAGGTACCTTTGTAATTTTAAATGGAACCCCCTATAAAATGTTACATATTTAGATTCTACCGGAAAAAACAAGTCAATTTCGTCTGAAAC
Source organism: Halictus rubicundus (assembly GCF_050948215.1). Lineage (NCBI taxonomy): Eukaryota > Metazoa > Arthropoda > Insecta > Hymenoptera > Halictidae > Halictus > Halictus rubicundus. The sequence goes on from NW_027488652.1 coordinate 456,725, forward strand.
ATTTTTTTGTCAGATACTTCCATGATGAGATATAACAGTTTGAAGTTTCGAGTTGTAGGTACTTGAAGCGCTCGGAAATAGCGTTATGGAATTATACGCGCTTGAGTCCTTTGCTTATTCATGAAGAAACACAAACAATAATATTTACAATTCTTGAGTTTGACTCGCTTATCTATGAAAACGTTTTCAGTTTAGAGCTGTTATTCAAGCAGTAACATTGTGATTATGGCTACTTTTGACACAGAAGTGAATATGTTATTAACGTTAGGTGAATGCCAAAAAATTATCGGCGTGCAGCAGTGATGTTTTCTGAACGTTATGGGATCAAAAAATGTCATGCAACATTTCATAATTTAGAAAAGCGGCTTCGCGAGCACGGTGAATTGTGTAAAAAAACTCGCAATAAACCTAAAGCTGTCACTAATGAAAATAATAGTGCCAGTATTCTTGCTGCAATTACATTAAATCCTCATATTAGTCAAAGTACACTTGCACAAACATCACATATTAGTCGCTCATCAATTCAACGAATTTTGAAACGGCAAAAGTATCATCCACATCACATGGTTTTATCACAAGAGCTTTCGATAGCAGATTACTATCACCGCGTAAGATTTTGTGAGTGGCTGCAGGGTGTTGTGGAAAATGACTTTTTGTACAAAATACTTTTTTCCGATGAGGCCACTTTTATGAACTCAGGGCATGTAAATAGACATAATCCGCATTATTGGTCCGTGGAAAACCCAAATTGGATCCGATGTGTTCCCTTTCAACATCGATGGTCTTTAAATGTTTGGTGTGGCCTAATAGGAGATTTTGTGATTGGACCTTATTTTTTTCAAGAAACTGTAACATCTGCAAGTTATTGTGATTTCTTAAAAAATCATTTGCCTGCGCTTTTGGAAGATGTGCCACTGCACGTTAGAAGAGAAATGTGGTTCCAACAAGACGGCGCTCCTCCACATTCTGCAATCATCACCAGGCAATTTTTGAACGAAAAATTTGGGAACAAATGGATAGATCGTGGGGGACCTCGTCAATGGCCTCCTCGATCCCCCGATCTAACACCATTAGATTTTTTCTTATGGGGATATGTAAAGGACAAAGTTATGTTTGAACCACCGACGACAAAAGAGGATATGAAACAAAGAATACATGTCGCTTGCGCTTCAGTGACTCCCGAAATGTTAAAAAGTGTTAGAACAACTTTGATGTTTCGAGTAAATAAATGTTTACAAGCCCGTGGTGGACATTTTGAACATTTAATTTAAAGTACATTTTATTTCTTCACGAATAAGCAAAGGACTCAAGCGCGTATAATTCCATAACGCTATTTCCGAGCGCTTCAAGTACCTACAACTGGAAACTTCAAACTGTTATATCTCATCATGGAAGTATCTGACAAAAAAATGTTTCAGACAAAATTGACTTGTTTTTTCCGGTAGAATCTAAATATGTAACATTTTATAGGGGGTTCCATTTAAAATTATAAAGGTACCTCCCCTCCCCCGTTAAAAGGGAAGGGAGGCCACTTCACGTTTATGTAGTCAGAAAGGCCCTTTAGTTCCATGCAATTTAAGACTAAGAACTTTAAAATCGATGGCATAGTTTTCGAGATATTGAGCTGTTTAGAGTTATGTGGGCCACCCTGTATATAAAGACTGCCAGCCTTACGGGAGAATGTGTCGCTCGAAAAACACGGTGTCTTCTACCGCCCTCTAGGATAGATTTTGGCTGGAGTAAGAAACAGAAGGTCAACGACGGTATCTCGACGGTTGCAGAAGACCACGAAGGAAATTCTCGTCGGTGAGAAGTAGGCCTGCAGCCAAGCTCGCATATGCGAGCCGAGCTCGGGTCGAGTCGAGCCGGGACTCGCTTTTCGAGTCGAGTCGAGTACTCGCACGATGCGAACTACTCGCACCGATGCGAGCTACTCGCAACGATGCGAGCTACTCGCACCGATGCGAGCTACCCGCACCGATGCGAGCTATCCGCACCGATGCGAGCTATCCGCACCGATGCGAGCTATCCGCACCGATGCGAGCTGCTCGCAACGAAGCGAACGGCTCGAAATAAAATCAGGCGTAAAATGACATGATGCGAGTTACAGCGGGAAGATCAGCACATCGATATTATCAAGCATTTTAGTATATTGACAATGCTAAATGTTTGCGATGTTCTATTATATATTTTGATAGTGAAATGTTGATTCAGAATTTGTATAACCCTTATTGAAAATAATTATGGAATAACAACTATTTCCTAGATTTATGTAAATAACTAGATGTGAAGAACGGTATTTTATATATTCCTTTATATTATACTCCGGTTCAGTGTACAGTCGTAAAAATGTATTGTCGCAAAATTGTTTATAATGTTGAAAATTAACGTTAAACTTCGTTAAATAGTTTTTGAAAGGAATGGATATATAAATATTGTATAATATTGATATGTATTTGTACGCATTCGTGCCAATATGTGCCAGTCTACAACCTTTCACACAAGTTGGAAGTTCCAACAGCCTGTCATTCGGTACTGTGCACGTATAGGTGATAAGATTTAAAAGGGCATAGCCGATTAAGATGGTCAAAACAATTGGAACCGCAAAAAGATTCCATTTCAAACAGTATTGATTTCTTGATTTTCTGGAAATGACAGAAGTGGATTTCAAAATTCTTTTCACGGAATCTTACCAATTTTCACAAGCAATTTCATATCTGGCGGAAATCGTGGACGAACACAATAATATAAATATTCATTGCCTAATCAATGTTACTTCAATATTTTTAGAACATTAAAAAAATATTGTTAAAATCACATGAATAAATAATATAAGAAATTGAAAAAATAAAGATGATGTATGGGAAAAAACATTTACCACCGACGGGATAAGAACCCCAGCGTATCCGCTCCTTAGTTCGACGTCTGGCGATGTTACAAAACTTTACGAACATTCTGGTATATATCACACAAAATACAATTTACTCTTTCTCTTAAATCACATTTCTTAGGTCAAACAATTACTTGTTTCAATTTAATAATGCTAAAAATTACTTAATATATATCTGCGATAAAACCAACAAATGTAACTTTCCTCCTAATAGCAAAAACGTCGAAAAAATTCGGTTTTTATTGTTTTTTGACGATGATGTCTCACAACAAAAAATCTAAAAAAAATTGACGACACTGCCTGTTATAGTACTTTAACAAGGAACTTGTTACGTATGGAGACGTTCTCCACGTTTATTTCGATTAGAATTTCTAATCTCTTTTCTGAGAACGAAAAGCGTCCCAACAGGCTCCCTTTTATTAACACAAGATACTGTATGCCTTCTTTATATCAAAATCTCTAGACACTCCCTTCTGGCATCCGTTAATTAATATTCTGATAGGAAATAGCCCGGATAACCTTCATTAACCCCTTTTAACGAAAATCTAACTGAGGCCTGCTTTTCATTAGAAATGACAAAAAATGTGACTGTGACCCTACGTGACATTAAATCTTAAACAGAGTACCCCTTTCATTTTCAAGGTATATAAACCCGTTCATTTTCATCCTCTTCGGTTAGTCGAGAAGCGGTTCAGTCAAGATTCAGAAACGGTTCCGTAACGTTATAGTAATCGTGCAGTCACGTCGCGTTACAGAGTCAAGTCTAGTGAGATCGGGTTAAAGTCCCTTTCGAATCAATTCATAACCTTATAGATTCCGTTAGTTCGGTATATATTCTATTTGGCATTCAACAATCGCCATCTAACCCCGCATTGCCAGTGCGTCAACACCGTGCAACATAGGTAAACAATTCCTCTAATTGTACATTTATTATATTCATTCGCGACACAAACAACAACACTTGTAGTAATTTCAATTCAGAATAAATTGTCTTGTTTGTTAACTCGCGTACCCTTAATTATTGCCTAAAATCCTAATATAATAATTGAACGTTCCCACACGATACAATCTAACCGCTCGGATTGTATCAATTAAATTATATAGAAGTTACGAGGCTTACTAATACTTAAATTCGATTCAACGAAGATTTCTCCAACCTAGTGGCTCCTCGATTTCGCATTGAGTGCGTCCACGAAATTATACCATCCTAGGCGGATCCCCGATTTCGCATTGGGTTCTTCCGCATCCTAGCAGCTCCCTGATTTCGCATCAGGTGCGTCCGCGCTCTTATACAACCTCCTTTCGTATCGGGTTCGCCGCGTGTTCCCTAGTGACTCCTCGATTTCGCATCGGGTGCGTGCACGAAGTTTCATCCTCCTAGTAGCTCCTCGATTTCGCATCGGGTGCGTCTGCGTTTGACACCAACCTCCCAGAGGTTCCCTGATTTCGCATCAGGTGCGTCCTCGACGTCAACTATCCTAGCGGCTCCTCGATTTCGCATCGGGTGCGTCCGCGTACCTAACCAACAATTGAAACCATATTCCTGGGGTAAAAATCCCCTCGCCGGCCTCTCGCGCTGCTCATAGCCCTGGCTCGTAACAAAACTGGTGACAGCGGTGGGATCCATTCAATTATTTTAGGATCGCTTTAATTTTGGGTTTTTAACAAGTTAAATTACTCGTAACTGAGTATCGACAATATACTAGTTTTCGCTAGTTACGTCGTAATATTATAAGCAATATACTAGTTTTCACTAGTTACGCTTTTACTAAATAAAAATTATATACTAGTTTTCGCTAGTTACGTTTTTAAAAATGCCGAACGGAATAGCAAATACTTCTAACGCTGACATAATGAACTTGACGGTATCACTTGCAAATTCTATGTCACTGTTGACGCAAAGGACATGTTTACAAAACGTTACTTCGACAATTCCGACTTTTAATGGGGAAGACCTACCCTTGTCTCGTTTCGCGCAGACTATAGAGGACGGGTTAACGTTGATTCCTGAGGGTACGGAAACCGAGTATCTAGCAATTGTTCTTACTAAACTCGTCGGGCCAGCACGTAGGAGTACTTTAGAACACAAGTTTACGACCGTAAAGGCATTAATTCAGCACCTAAAGAAAAGATTCGCGCCTGGCAAAAGTCTGTCATATTTCCAAGTGGAAATCGCGAAGTTACGCATCCGCGAAGGTGAGAGCCTACGACAATACATCGATAGGACAAGCCACCTAGTCTATTGTACGCGTGGAGCCATTAAGGAAAAATACGAGGTCCACGCTGAAGAATTCATCAAAGAAATGGAGAAGGATGTTCTGGAAAACTTCATCGATGGATTACCGGATCGTATTGCCTTGAAGGTGTCGGCTCTCCTAAAAGATCCAGAAAATCTGGAGGAAGCTTACGACGCCGTGCTACAAATAGAGAAAAAATTAAGAAATCGAAGACGATCGCCTCGGCATGAATCACCATCAAGGTGGTCCCGCCGAGATTCTTTCGACCAAGATCCTCGTTATCGCGAGCGTGAAGTGTCGTATCCTCTATCTCCGAGCAGATATGATCGACACAGAGATCGACGCACGAGACCATCTGGTTTTGAGGAGGAAAGAGAAGAACGCGCTTCTGCCTGGACCTTGCGTCACAGGAGCCCCTCTCATCCCCCCTCTAATCGCTCCGAGTCATCAATGGGAGATGACGGAGAAAAACGGTATACGATTCTAAAGGGTACCGATAAAAATCGCATGTCAAACATGTATTGTTGGCATTGCGGAACTTCCGGGCACGACGGGAAATTCTGCAGGAATCGTCCCCGTAGCCCGCGATTCCGACGAGATTCGCGAGATTCGCGAGATTCGTCCGTGGAATCGAAGAAATTTTTAAACTACGATCGCGCTCACCGTACAGGCGACACGATGAGCGAAAAGAAAGAAGATCGCCCAAGATCCGTCCGCTTCGAAGAGAAACACTCGTCAAGGAAGCACCTGCACCACGGATCAAAATTACGATCCCAGAACTGGAATCAGGAACGGGAGAATTTTTAATTGACGGTGGAGCGTCCGTAAATTTGGTGGTCCTCGACGCTCTAGAAAGAACAGCAGAGATTTCACGAGAGGAAATCGAAATAACTGGACTCACCACAACCCCGATTTTCACCGTAGGAACGACAATTCTTCATATCCATGAAGCCCCAGCAATATTTTACGTAGTAAAACACCTGGCCATAGAAGCAGATGGACTAATCGGAAGCCCATTCCTAAAACAAGAACAGGCTGAAATTTCCTATTACCATGGAACACTGGTATTAAAGAACAAACCTATCAGGCCTATTCGATTTTCAAATTATTTGGAAGCATCAGAAAAAACAACTAAACACCACATTCCAGCAAGAACCTCACAACAAATCGCTATTCATATAGCTAATCCAAAGATCAAGGAAGGCTACTTGCCCCGTATAAAAACACACGACCGATTGTACATAGGAGAAGCAGCTGTCATAAATAATCAAGGAAGGTGTCATGTTATGGCAACCAACACCAGCGAAGAAGACCTGAACGTAGAAATAGAACCACAAATTCTGGAACCCTATGACATTTTAAGCACTTCAGACGAAGATATCTACTCAGAGGTACAAGGTCACGCTAATTTCAATAACAGAGAAGATAGGACACAGGGAATCTCCCAAACATTAAATCTCAAGCACTTGAACAAAGAGGAACTGTGCAGCATCACCGCTCTGATAAAGGAGTTTCCCGACCGATTTTATCTCCCCGGAGATAAGCTAGGGAAGGCCTCCAATTTCAAACACTCCATACACACGACCGACGAAATTCCAATCAACACGAGACAATATCGTTACCCTCCGATACATCAACACGAAATAAAAAAGCAGATAGACGCATTATTATCCGAAGGAATAATAACTCCGTCGAAATCACCATATAATTCACCCTTGTGGATTGTACCAAAGAAACCGGATGCACAGGGAAACAAACGTTGGCGTATGGTCATAGACTTCCGTGCGCTTAATGATAAAACAATTTCCGATAAATACCCGCTACCACAAATTACAGAAATATTAGATCGTCTCGGTGGAGCTAAATACTTCTCCGTTTTCGATCTCGCAAATGGTTTTCACCAAATAGAGATGGACCCGAAAGATAGGCAGAAAACAGCCTTTACCACGCCTAATGGACACTATGAATTTTCACGAATGCCGTTTGGTTTAAAGAATGCACCACCCACCTTCCAACGCCTCATGGATCAAGTTCTAACTGGACTTCAGGGAACGGACGTGTTCGTTTACCTGGATGACATCGTGGTTTACGCATCATCATTACATGAACACAACGTTAAAGTCAGGAAATTACTCAATCGCTTACGAGAACATGGCTTAACCCTTCAGACTAATAAATGCGAATTTCTACGAAAAGAAGTCACATACCTTGGACACATTATTTCAAGACAAGGAGTAAAACCTGACCCCAGAAAATTAAAAGCCGTCAAGGATTTTCCAAGACCCACCAATCAGAAGAATATACAGCAATTTTTGGGATTAGTAGGATACTACAGACGATTCATATCAGATTTCACCACTAAAGCAAAACCGTTGATTAGTCTCTTGGGAAAAGGCATAAAATTCAAATGGACCGAAGAACAGGAAAACAGTTTTAAACTATTACGCGAAGAATTATGTCAGGAACCTATTTTACAATACCCCGACTTCAGCAAACCATTCATCGTTACAACGGACGCATCAGAACATGCCATTGGAGCCGTGCTTAGTCAAGGCGAAATAGGAAATGATCTGCCGATTGCTTACGCATCACGCAGCCTAAATAAAGCAGAGAAAAATTACTCAGCTACAGAAAAAGAATGTTTGGCCATGGTTTACGCCGTTCAATATTTCAGACCGTATGTTTACGGAACCAAATTCACTCTGGTGACAGATCACAGACCACTAGTTTGGCTACACTCTGTAAAAGATCCGACGTCAAGACTCATGAAGTGGAAACTGAGACTTTTGGAGTACGATTATCAGGTTGTCCATAAATCTGGAAAAACGAATAAGAACGCTGACGCGTTATCGCGTAATCCTACCTCCATCTGTCTACCACTTATCCCGCGAGAACACAGAGATCCTGATTTCAAAATCCAGATACCGAAAACAGACACTGGCATTGATGCAATTGGACAACGTATCAGACAATTACGTCGAGACCGAGAAAAACGACCGAGATATCAGGAAACAAGCAGTTCAGATGAAAGAGAAGAGCCCGCTCTTGGAAAAGTGCGACACTCTCCCATAATAAATAAAAACCGATCTCTTCCGACCTTATCTCGAGAGGTGATGATGCCGGATGAAGACCAGGACACCACACACCATTTTTTACCCGCAGCAAATTCAACAGAAATTTTTTCTACAGATAAGAACCAAAGCTTATCTGGCGATTTAATTTCATTTGAGGAACCGCTTGAAAATACAGTCATCGAAAATACCAACAATTTGCAAGTGGATCCACCTAATATACCGCAGGAACCATTATACAGAACAAGCGGAATTTTACAACCCACCATAATTCAACTACCCACAAGCGAAACAAGTGCAAGGCAGCTACCTGACCGTACAGCAGACCCTTATCCATTCTTTGACACCGCTACCGACAGTTCTTCTACCGAAACTGACCTGGAAGCGCCGCCAGAACCAAAACAAAAGATCATCGTTTCTTCAAACACCCTCACAGCAAAAGAAGACAACTATGTGCACTTTATATCAGCCGATTGCAATTTAATAACCCCCATCGGAAAATTACTTTTGGACACTGAATTAATAAACAAACAGGAATTCCTAGCTTCAGGACCGAAGAAGGGACAAGTTGTAATTTCAAACAACGGATTATTTAAAACATTCAGTATAATAATTTCCGACAATTTTTATGATAAACCAAATAGAATGGACATAGTCAACGGATTGAAAACTCTCCAACCAGCGTTAAAAGGAAACAGGATCGAATCTTTTCGAATATCAGCCACCGGAGATTTGCATAAATTACCACTCAACGAATTTCTCAAGACACTAGAAGAGACCTTCACCGAGCACCTTCCCCAAATCACAATATGCAATTGCATTATCACTACTCCTTCTGTGGAAAATAGACACGAGATCATTCACGAAGCACACGATAGTCTAATCGGAGGACATAAAGGCGTCACGAAAACCTACAATCGTATTCGAGCAAGATTTCATTGGCCACACATGCGTAATGAAATTCAGGATTACATCCGAAAATGCAAAAGTTGTCAGGAACAGAAATTAGTCCGTATAAAAACTCGCCAGCCTATGCTGATCACCGACACACCTTTGGACGCATTTGACAAAATTTCCCTGGATACCGTTGGACCATTACCAGTCACACCAGGAGGAAATCGATACATCCTTACCATGCAGGACAATTTAACCAAATATTGTATTGCAGTAGCAATACCCAACATCCGAGCCACTACCATTGCCGATGCTTTCGCAAGGCATTTCATCGCAGTCTATGGAACACCTCGAGCCATACTAACAGACAAAGGAACCAGTTTCATCGGAAACCTCATGAAAAATTTATCCGAGATTTTCAAAATCAAACAGATCACCACCTCAGGATACAGACCGCAAACCAATGGATCATTAGAACGAAGTCATATTGTACTCACGGAGTATCTCAAGCATTACATGGATAGCTACGAGGACTGGGATTTGCTAATTCCTTTTGCAATGTTCTCTTACAATACCTCAGTTCATGAAGCCACCAATTTCACACCATACGAATTAATTTTTGGTAAACAAGCTCGGGAACCAACCTCATTCCCAACTCGAACGAACTTGGAAACATATGGAGACTATCTAACAGAGTTAATAACTAACATAGTCCGAATACGTAATCTGGCAGGCAGTAAAAATGGTGCTGAGGGGCATCCGCCCACGTAACAACAGAGCCATCCATCGAATAAACATCATCTTCGGGCTAGTAATGAAGGACCGAAGCGGCGACGCTAGCGGAGTGACCATCACCAGTACTGGCCACGCTGAGGGCCACCTCCTATTGGACCGATTACCTGATCAACCCCCACTGGATGTTGCGGAACACTGGACTCAAATGGGCTACACAATCGAGACCACACCTAAAAATAAGTACACTACACTACACTACACTACACTACACCCGACATTTTGTTTATCATAGTTTCCAGGACGTTTTTCTTTCTCAGATCGAAAGCATCACGCGAACCGCGATGTTTCATTTAAGGGGGGAGATGTTACGTATGGAGACGTTCTCCACGTTTATTTCGATTAGAATTTCTAATCTCTTTTCTGAGAACGAAAAGCGTCCCAACAGGCTCCCTTTTATTAACACAAGATACTGTATGCCTTCTTTATATCAAAATCTCTAGACACTCCCTTCTGGCATCCGTTAATTAATATTCTGATAGGAAATAGCCCGGATAACCTTCATTAACCCCTTTTAACGAAAATCTAACTGAGGCCTGCTTTTCATTAGAAATGACAAAAAATGTGACTGTGACCCTACGTGACATTAAATCTTAAACAGAGTACCCCTTTCATTTTCAAGGTATATAAACCCGTTCATTTTCATCCTCTTCGGTTAGTCGAGAAGCGGTTCAGTCAAGATTCAGAAACGGTTCCGTAACGTTATAGTAATCGTGCAGTCACGTCGCGTTACAGAGTCAAGTCTAGTGAGATCGGGTTAAAGTCCCTTTCGAATCAATTCATAACCTTATAGATTCCGTTAGTTCGGTATATATTCTATTTGGCATTCAACAATCGCCATCTAACCCCGCATTGCCAGTGCGTCAACACCGTGCAACATAGGTAAACAATTCCTCTAATTGTACATTTATTATATTCATTCGCGACACAAACAACAACACTTGTAGTAATTTCAATTCAGAATAAATTGTCTTGTTTGTTAACTCGCGTACCCTTAATTATTGCCTAAAATCCTAATATAATAATTGAACGTTCCCACACGATACAATCTAACCGCTCGGATTGTATCAATTAAATTATATAGAAGTTACGAGGCTTACTAATACTTAAATTCGATTCAACGAAGATTTCTCCAACCTAGTGGCTCCTCGATTTCGCATTGAGTGCGTCCACGAAATTATACCATCCTAGGCGGATCCCCGATTTCGCATTGGGTTCTTCCGCATCCTAGCAGCTCCCTGATTTCGCATCAGGTGCGTCCGCGCTCTTATACAACCTCCTTTCGTATCGGGTTCGCCGCGTGTTCCCTAGTGACTCCTCGATTTCGCATCGGGTGCGTGCACGAAGTTTCATCCTCCTAGTAGCTCCTCGATTTCGCATCGGGTGCGTCTGCGTTTGACACCAACCTCCCAGAGGTTCCCTGATTTCGCATCAGGTGCGTCCTCGACGTCAACTATCCTAGCGGCTCCTCGATTTCGCATCGGGTGCGTCCGCGTACCTAACTAACAATTGAAACCATATTCCTGGGGTAAAAATCCCCTCGCCGGCCTCTCGCGCTGCTCATAGCCCTGGCTCGTAACAAACTAAACAGTAGAATAGCATGTTTTCACATTTTTGAGAAATCTGCATTTTTCCGATTTTTTGGAGGTTTTTCATTTTTTTACGACCACAGTTTGTAACAAAAAAATCTGAAAAAATTATCAAAAGTCAGCCTTAGAATCCAAAATATGTCACATTTTTTCAGAATTTTAGGAAGCATCAGAGTGCGGAAAATACGCGGAGAAGCGCGAAATCTAATTTACCCTGTAACCAACCTCATGGGCAAGATAGGGGATTGAAATTTTACTCAGAGGGGTTTTTCTTAGTCAGCTTTCGAATTGTTCATTAATCATTGAAAAACCTCTAAGGGCAGTTTTGACCATAAATCGGCTAGGCCCTTTTAAAAGGATCTGATGTCTACGTTCAACACTCGTCATACTTTCTGTTTAGTTAATATTTTAATGTTTGTAAAAAGTTTACCGATTCTCATCTCGAAATCTTTTTTCAATTTGCAATTGTTGGCTCTTCTCCGTGGATAACAGTCGATCTTTTATACGATGGTCCAAAATCATGCTAACTACCAAATAATTCGTAGTGGCAGCAAAGTTAAATCTACTTCCTAGCTCGACAATTAACGCAATTATATAACGCAATTTTTCCTGAGTTTTCATTACATGTCATCTAGTAGCTGTCTAGAAGCTGAAGTCGTTTGGTCGATTTATAAAAAAAGTTATTCTGATTTAAAGTGTCTGCCATCAATTATGAGACTGACTGCATAATGTATAACGAGAAGCGGCCGCACGTTTCTCGCTAAGCAACCTGCGCTATCTCCATGTTTATAATTGTGTAGTGTGACAATGGTTTACTGCCTTTTTGGTTCGTTATCTCGACCATTTCTTCTAAAAAGTGTACTTCCGTACAATGGGACAGTAGGGCTCTCATCAGCGAGCAAAAGGTTTATGACCGGCTCGCCTGCACGCGCCCACTTAGGTCACCCGCTCTGAGTATTTGATCTACCTGCACGCGTATGCGTTTTGCTCTTCCCTCCCCATCGAGCCACTAGCTAGTTATTCATTATCGAAAAATATAAAAGTCTAAGACAATCTATTCTCAGGTTAGTTAGCTCAGATTCTGTCAAACAGTTTTTCTCAGCTTACCAGAATTCAGTCTTTTGACCTTTGGTGCGAGTACCAGTGTGGCGGCCTGTGCAAAGAGCACGCCGACGAACCGCCAGCATACATTGTAGACGCGGCGGCGACCTCGTATAAATACACATCAATATTATACAATATTTATATATCCATTCCTTCAAAAACTATTTAACGAAGTTTAACGTTAATTTTCAACATTATAAACAATTTTGCGACAATACATTTTTACGACTGTACACTGAACCGGAGTATAATATAAAGGAATATATAAAATACCGTTCTTCACATCTAGTTATTTACATAAATCTAGGAAATAGTTGTTATTGCATAATTATTTTCAATATGGGTTATACAAATTCTGAATCAACATTTCACTATCAAAATATATAATAAAACATCGCAAACATTTAGCATTGTCAATATACTAAAATGCTTGATAATATCGATGTGCTGATCTTCCCGCTGTAACTCGCATCATGTCATTTTACGCCTGATTTTATTTCGAGCCGTTCGCTTCGTTGCGAGCAGCTCGCATCGGTGCGGATAGCTCGCATCGGTGCGGGTAGCTCGCATCGGTGCGAGTAGCTCGCATCGTACGAGTACTCGACTCGACTCGCACAATCGAGCCGAGCTAAGCTCGGCTCGCATTTTCGGGTACTCGCACATCCCTAGTGAGAAGGTGAATCATCACGGAACCATATCGATTATCAAATGTTACATTCTCTGCCAAACGTATTCAAATTAAACAGATATTTTTTTTTAGTGTTGCTTTTTAAGATTTAAAATATTAAAAGTAAAACTAATATCAAAGACGAAAAATTCGTAAAAATATTTTACGTAAGAAATGATTAAAGCATAATTTTAGGAAAATCAATTTCTACTTCAAATTTCATATGAGGTACCTTAATTTGTAATTTAAAAATATTTCATGAACAAGCATTATTTCCTTACACTTTTTTATAGATAATTGTTCCAAGAATCGATCTGTGCGAACAGAAATATGTTGAAAACCAGAGTAGCGTTTATTTAACGTACTATTCCGAATAGTATAGAGTTTGAGAGAGAATCACGTGGATGAATTAATATAATATAAAATAATATAATTGTAGGAGCAAAGATGGGCAAATTTTTATTGAAATAGACATTTCAAACAGCGAATAAAAGATAAAAAAATTATTTGTTACGCGTCAAATAAAAATAATTATGTTATCTCTATTCCACACGTAATGAACTTATTCGACGAATAAAGATTTTTTTTTAAAGACCGACCAACAGCCTACAATGTAAGCAGATGGAGAATCCAGCGTTATTGGCAATTTATGCTTTTATGTTTTTAATCAGAACAATATTGTTAATAGGAATGAGTTGTAGAGCTCATCCCGATCAAAATGAGTCCAAACACGACATCATTTGGACTGTCTTTAATGAGATAGTAATTTTTATCGTAACATTACGTATCAGTGAAACATGGTCGATTACACCCGAATTTGACCACATTTTCATCAGGAAAATCCCCTCCATTCGCTCGTCACAATTTTATGAGGATATATTGAACAATCTAAAAGTTTAAACTTTCGTTCGTGCGCGATTCTCCATCCGCTTACATTGTATGTCGTCTGTCGTCGCTGGGTTTTTGAAGCTCGGCGCTCGCCAAAAGTTATTCGAACATTTATTCGAAGCCTTCGAATAAAAGATACAGATGAAAGATGAAAAAATTTCTCGAAGTTTGAATAAATCCGCTTCGAATAAAAAAAAGTATCTGTATTCGTCGGATAAATTCTCGTCGAATAAAATTATTTATTCAATACTCGTCGAATAAAGATACCTTTTTTATTCGAACCTTCGAATAACGAATAAAGATTGAGTATCTTTTATTCGAATTGTTATTTCAATAATTTTTTATCTAAATAATGCCCAACTCTGGGCACACCAAAATGACTGGTATTCAAACGGAGAGAATATCCGTCTCCGATATAATGTTGCACGGAGAAGCGGACAGCGAAACTCGAGAACCGCCGCGTCGTCGTCGAGGAGTGGGCCGCACATTGTCGGCTATATCGGTGTGAGACCAGAAGACCACTACTAATCCAATTACAAAACTTCTTTATTTTTCGTTATTTTTTTTTTAACTTTTACCAACATACTCGTGGCATTTTTCTAAGGAAAACGATACCAAATATGACAAAATTCCGATGATATTTACTTGTGTAATGAACGACGGAAGTTTCGGACGCAAAGAAGGACAGCATATGAAAACAAAGAGACGCGGCGAGTCCTTCCCGTCTCGAGTTCGACAGCTTGGTTTTCGCCGCGGACAAATAGATGTGGTTACTAATGTATATGTATTGACAATTACTCACAGAAAATTAAATTTAACAATACCATTAATGATTATACATAAAGTTTATTGCTGATAAAATATAAAGAATATTAAATGTAAAGAAACAATTCTATAAGGTATAAAAAATAGCAAACAATAGAATTATAATTAAAACTTAAAATGACAGACACTTTTCAAAACTTTTATCTCTACCTCTATGTTAATGATACACAAACTGAAAATTTCATCGAAATCGGTTGACGGAGAAAAAAACAACGTGCATTGCAAGATATCAGAATCTGTGTATCTGTGTGTTTGTACAAATAGCAATAATACTGCCACCAAATAGCTTTATATGGATAAGATCCGCCGAAAGTTAGTTTCATTACATAACACTTTTATTTCGTTACTACCTTTACTTAAATAATTGCAGTCCAGCATTAGAAGTGGTATTATCGGTTAAATAAGTAAAAAAATTAATTTTCTGTTTTTTACTACGGATCACAATAAGAACGATCGAATTTTGTCAATACTTCAATATAGTATTTATTCTTTTTTTTATTCTATAACTATTGCAGAATATATTTTGTTGAATAATCATTATTTTATAAATATCGCAATAAGTTCTGTGGGAGTCGGGTGAAATGACTGAGGCCGTGTTCGCGGGTATACGTCTTTATTCGTCGGTGGACCGTCAACCGTCCTATACCGACGTTCGCGAGCGAGTGTCGATCGCATGCCTTCGACCGACCGATTCTCCCTCGCGTCAGTCGATTGTTTAACAGATGGCGACCGTCCCCGAAGCCGATCTTCACGTGTTTCTCTGCGGCTTTCCGAGGACGGTCGCCGCCGCGTATACAATGTATGTTTGTCGGTGGTCGGCGTGCTCTTTGCGCGGGCCGCCACATCACCCCCCTTGGTGAAATTAGGGGTTCGCTCGCTTTTATTTATCGCTACAAGTTTACTATTTACAATACTATATACATTGTTGCTTACAAACTACTTACACTAATGACTAAATCTAAGGAGTCGCCGCATAGCGGTCGGGAAAATGAACGCGCCTTCTCGATCTCGTCGAGCGTTCGATTCGGTGCCCCGTACTGGGGACCGGAGCATCGCTGTTGACCCCCCGCGGCGAGGGCCTGTCCGGTGTACCCTGCTCGTCGTCGTTCAGCAGGTACGCGGGTTTGAGGCGATCTAACGACACCGGAACCACTCGATCTTTAACACGGATGTTAAAGTGTTTCGGGTGCCGCTCAATCACCTCGTAAGGACCGTCGTACGCAGGCTGCAAAGCAATTTTCAGTGCGCCGTGCCTCACGAACACCTGCGTCGTCGTATTGAGGTCCTCGAATACAAATGTTTTCTTTTTTCCGTGGCGCGTTACAGGCGTCGGACGCAACCCACGGAAATGTTCGCGTAATCTCGCGATGAACGCCTCGTCGTTAACGTTCGCGTCTCGCCGGTCTAAAAGAAGCTCGCCCGGTAGGCGAATCGGTTCGCCGTAAACCATTTCGGCGGAGGTCGCTTGAATGTCCTCCTTCCAGGCGGCTCGAATGCCCAGAAGGACGATCGGCAACGCGTCGGCCCAGCTGTCCGCGTGGCAAACGATTGCCGCTTTCAGCTGGCGGTGGAATCGCTCCACCATGCCGTTTGCCGCCGGGTGGTACGCGGTCGTACGGAGGTGTTTCGTACCGATAAGGTGCGACAACTGCTTGAACAACGCAGATTCAAATTGTCGCCCTTGATCGGTAGTGATTCGGTGGGGTGTACCGTATCGGGCGATCCACCCCGAAAATAACGCGTACGCCACCGTCTCGGCGGTGATGTTTTCGACGGGGAACGCCTCCGGCCAGCGCGTGTAACGATCGACGCACGTCACGCAGTATCGATATCACCTCGACATCGGCAACGGGCCTACTATGTCCACGTGGACGTGTTCGAAACGCGCCGAAGGAATTCGAAAAGTACCGACCGGAGCAGACACGTGTCTACCCGTTTTCGCCCGTTGGCATGGTACGCACGCTCGTGCCCAGGCTTTGCAATCTTTTTGCATACCTGGCCAAACGAATCTTTGTGCGACCAATTTCGCGGTCGCCTTGGCACCGGGGTGCGCAAGATTGTGTAGCGACGTGAACACGTGTTCTCGGAACTCCCTCGTTACGAATGGTCGTAACGCGGAAGTCGAAATGTCGCAGTACAACTCGGTGTTGTCGCTCGGTAAATCTATTTTCTTGATATTAAGAGAGGAGTCGGGTGATCGCAGGAGCGTTCGGAGCTCCTCGTCCTCTCGCTGCGATTTCGCGAGTTTCGCGTAATCTATCGCGGTAGAGATCTCCGCTATCCGGGACAGAGCATCGGCGACCACGTTGTCTCGACCGGCCACATGCCGAATGTCGGTTGTGAATTGGCCGATGAGGTCCAGATAGCGGAACTGTCGCGGCGTATGTTTTTTCGGGGCGCTGCGCGAACGCGAAAGTTATGGACTTATGGTCGGTAAAAACCGTGAATTCGCGACCCTCGACCATATGCCGAAAATACCGTACAGCCTTGTATATCGCGAGCAGTTCCCGATCATACGGACTGTATTTGCGCTCGGCCGCCGTTAACTTCTTTGTAAAGAAAGCCAACGGCTGCCATCCGTCGCGTGACCGCTGCTGCAACGCAGCGCCTACCGTGAAATCCGATGCGTCGCTGAAGATCGCAAGGGGCAGCGTGGTGTCGGGATGGGCCAGAAGAGCTGCGTGCGCCAGGCTTTCCTTGCACCTCTCGAAGGCCTCGATTCGCTCCGGAGTCCATGTCACCGGTGCTCGTCCCTTCATGTTACCCTGGAGGGCCGCGTTGAGTGGCGCCTGCATCTCGGCGGCCGTTCGCACGAATCGTCGATAAAAGTTTATTACGCCCAGAAACTGTCGCAGCTCTTTCACCGTTTCCGGGCGCGGGAAAGTTCGAATCGCTTCGACTTTCTCTGGAAGCGGTCGGGTACCGTGCGCGGACACTGCGTAGCCGAGAAACGTCACCTCCGGCGCACCGAACACACACTTCGCACAATTGACGAGCACCCCGTACTCGTTTAGGCGGGAAAAAAGTTCGCGTAGGTGCTCTTCGTGTTCCTCGACTGAGCTCGATGCGACCAGAATATCGTCTATGTAAACGTAGCACCAGTCGAGGCCGCGTAACACTTCGTCCATAAACCGCTGGAATGTCTGCGCTGCGTTTCGAAGTCCGAAAGACATCCAGGGGAATTCAAACAGACCAAACGGGGTCGTGATCGCGGTTTTCGCGATGTCCTGCGGGTTCACCGGTATCTGATTGTATGCGCGCACCAAGTCTATCGTAGAAAACACGCTTTTTCCCCCCAAGCGCTGCGCGAAATCTTCGATGTGCGGCACCGGATATTTGTCCGCGATTGTTCTCGCGTTTAATGCGCGGTAATCCCCGCACGGTCGCCACTCGCCGCTTTTCTTCGGTGTCAGGTGTAGGGCCGATGACCAACAGCTTTCGGATCGGCGCGCTGTTCCGTCCCTCACCATCGCCTCGAATTCCGCCTTAGCGATGCGGAGTTTATCCGGGGCCAGCCGACGGGGCTTGCACGATACCGGCGGGCCTGGCGTCGTCCGGATGTGGTGCTTCGTCGCGTGTTTGGCCGTGCGGTGTCCTCCCGACGGCCGCGTGAGGTCCGGGAATCCCGCGAGGATCCTGTGGTAGGTGGACTCACCGGAAATCGCCTTCACGCTATCGACAGAACACGTCACTATACGACCAGCCGCCGACAGCGTCGTGACACCGTCTATTAGTTTTTTCGCGCGCATATCGACTAGGAGTCCGTAATGGCTCAAAAAATCGGTGCCGATTATCGGGGTTGTAACGTCCGCGATCACAAACCGCCACGAAAAGTCCCGACGCAGGCCGAAGTTCAACGCGAACCTCACGGAGCCGTACGTTGTGATCGTTGAACCGTTCGCGGCGTAAAGTTATATGCCGTCCTTTCGCGTGCACCACTCACACGCGAACGCGGGAAAACGCACAGGTCGGATCCTGTGTCCACCATGAAGGTGATTTTTGTTGTCCGATCCGTCACGAACAGGCGGCTTGTAGCCGGCGCAGAGTCGTTCGCCGCCATCAACGACCGTCCCGCCGGTTTTCCGTCGCCTGGGAACACGGGTTGCGGCACTTCCTCGCGGCGGGACCGTGCTTCCAGTGGTACCAGCATCTGCCGTCACCAGGTGGTACCTCGTCGCTTCGGCTTCGCGACTTCGACGCCCTTCTTTCGCGAGGACCGCGCGACTTGGACCGCGCGCGGCGGGTGTCCATACCGACGCGAAGGGCCGCGATTTCGCGGCGGAGTTCCGCTATCAACGCCTGGGTCTCGTCCATTCGACTCGTCGATGCGGCGTTGACCTGCGAACGAGACGACACCTCGATGACGGCATCGGCGAGGGCTGCGAGGTCGGGCAGCGGGTCCTTCCGTCTCGTCACCAGCACAGTTTGTACGTTCGTTGGCAGCCGCGCCATCCACAGCGTCTTCAGGAACTCGTCTGTCACGGCACCGGCGGCGAGGCCCTGCAGGCGTCGCAGGAAGACGGAAGGCTTCCGGCCCCCGATCTCCTCGTGTTCCAGCAGGTTTCGGATGTCCTGTTCCTTGGAATCCGCGATTCGCCGTATGAGCTCCGTCTTGAGCGTTTCGTACATATTGCTTTCCGGCGGGCTGCCGATAATGTCGACCACTACGTCAGCGTACTTGTTCTCCAAGTTCGCTGTGACGTAGTGGTACTTTGTGACGTCCTGCGTGATCCCAGATAGGACAAACTGGGATTCCAATTGCTGGAACCATATGCGCGGGTTCTTTTCCCAGAACGGTGGGATTTTTATAGCCACTCGTGCTACGCCCGCCAAGGGTGCGACGTTGGCGCTACCGGGCACTGGCGGATCGTCCATCGCTGCGTTTCGTAATTAATTTTTTTATAAACCCGAACTGTACACTACCGCGGTTCGCTCTGCCTTTGCGCGACAGATCACGTCGAGGTCACCAATTATGTGGGAGTCGGGTGAAATGACTGAGGCCGTGTTCGCGGGTATACGTCTTTATTCGTCGGTGGACCGTCAACCGTCCTATACCGACGTTCGCGAGCGAGTGTCGATCGCATGCCTTCGACCGACCGATTCTCCCTCGCGTCAGTCGATTGTTTAACAGATGGCGACCGTCCCCGAAGCCGATCTTCACGTGTTTCTCTGCGGCTTTCCGAGGACGGTCGCCGCCGCGTATACAATGTATGTTTGTCGGTGGTCGGCGTGCTCTTTGCGCGGGCCGCCACAGTTCCAAATTAATTAACTACACCTATAAACTATCGATTATAAAATAATGATTACAATGGTGAATAATATGGAAAATAAGAAGGCAATAACATTGTAATGAAATTAAAAATATAATTATTTTCATTCTACGCATTATCCGTTTATTTATTGCCTATGTCACTGACGTTTCTTCCGTAATTCACGAGCAAATGTTCTATTTAGGTAGCGAGCGCGGCATGTTTAGCGATGTTGGTATTTGAGATCAGTGATAGTTCCACGTTCTTAGTTCCACAACCGACGAGAATATCTCGACATTGGGGCCGTTACCGACCGATCCCAACACCCACCTGGCACCCACTTTGAGACTAGCAGTTTAACACGGGGGCTGGCAGTCTTTATATATATCTCGTCGGTGGCCAAATATTGACGATGCACGTGCCGTGGAATTTAATCATTTTTCTGCCATTGGATGAGTTTTCTGGATGATGTCGAGACCAGCCCGCATTAGAAAATATCTCCAGCTACAAATTGAGCTATAATTTGTCTTGATTCTGTTGCGAAATAAAGGCGAAAACTTGTTTCCCGTTTCGGCATGGCTTTCTAGCGTCAGAATTCATGATATCGATAATATAGAGCAAAAAATGTGACAAGTTTAGTTGAGCTGGAGCTCGTCAGGTGGCGCCTAAGTAGAAGGACTGTCGAAGTGGGATTGGAGGAAACTGCAAGCGTAGATTGTGGTTATGTTCGACGCCTATTCGCTCATCGGCAACGTGCGTCTGTATATGTGTGTATATGTATATAATTTTCCTATACATGCAAATAATCCGCTAGTTTGATGTTTCGGACTCATGCAAGCAATGTGCAGTTGTCCATATACGCATATAGCATAGTAGTAGCTGCAGCTTCATGTATCATATGAAATTGCGATCACATTTGTATACCGATGAGCTTACATACAGTACCACATTATACAAAAGAGAAAAAGAAATTGTTAACCCTTTCCACTCGAGTGGTGACTCTGAACCACCACTAGAAATTGTTGTGGCATTATTTCAACGAAATTACAACAAATATTACAATGTATTTGTTACATTACAAAATTTGAATTGAACAGATTACCCAGTTAGCCAAATGCCTACTCGACCAAATCCTGCTCGAAGCAAAAGAGTTATGTATTTCATACCAAACCCTGCTCGAAGCAGAATTTGGAGCTCCTGTGCTTTGATTGTGACACCAAAGTGTGTCGTGAAATTCCTAACGAAATGCGGCGGCAGATGTTTGTCACATCCATGCGAAGCCTACAGGTTAAATTCCATGCGGCATCATGCGGCATGGGAGCCAAACTTTGGCTTCGTTATAGAGGGCAGGTCCGTCGCACTAAGAACGGACGTAACCTTGTTCTAACAGTAAATATCGGGAAAAATTGAAGTAAATCTTCCTGTGTAGGGTGGGAAAAGGTATTTTATTTAAGTTTCAATGCGTAATAAAGATAAAGTGATGCGTAAACGACCACAATGTGTCGTGAAAGACAAAGCGCCGTGTTGTGGAAGGCGAAGAGCGTACGTACGAGAAAGAGAGAGAGAGAACGTGCGCAAAGAGTGTGCGTGCGAGAGAGAAAGAAAAGAGCGCGAAGAGTGTGCGTGCGAGAGGAAGTGGATTCGAAGAAGATTGAAAGAAGTATATGGAAAGGGATGACGGAATATTTTTAATTCATTAATTTCTTTTAAAGCCATAATATGTATAATTTTTAATTTATGATGCGCGTATGTTATGTGTTGCGCGTTACGCGATCATGCGCAGTGCAGTTTGCGACACCAGACTGGGAATAACAGCTCTCACGACGAAGGTGTCGGTGTTTCGACACGCGCACTGATTCCGTCTTGTTTGATTAGTGATTCCTTTGTTAGTTAATTACTAATTATTAAGTTCGTAAATTAACTCTGAAGCGGTGAAGACTTGATGAGCAGTGGATTCGAAGGAAGGAAGGATAGAAGCAGAGAAGACGCCAGATAAGTATTGCCACGTGGTATTGTTACCAATACACGTAACAAATTATTATATATTTTGTATATTCTTTATTCAGTTTTCTTTTACCCCCATGGATCGTAGAGTTTTGAAGAAGTCGGTTTCGCGAAAACCGTATAATAAATTAAGCGCTAGGCAGAAACGAAATATTCTGCGCGAAGTAACCTCAAATTTGAGGAAGTTTTCACGTGACAATAAATTACAAAGTCCCCCTAATCTTGATAATCTGCAGAACATTCCCAGCACGTCTTCTTTATCCGTGCCTGTCAGTAATAATAGTAATGAAAGTCTTCTTAATATTCCCACCACATCTTCATTCACGCATGATTCGTCTTCTACCTTTTCATGCGATGATGTGGTTTGGGAATCTGCTGGTACAGTTTCAGAAGTATCATTTCGTGATGGTTTAGCATCTTGCTTTGTGGACAATAATTTAACGCACACTCAGGGGAACAACATCTTATCTCTTCTACGTACCCATTAATGTTTTTCTAGTTTGCCGAAAGATATAAGAACGCTCATTAGTATACCATGTACCAGTGTCGTCACCTCTGTGGTAGAACCAGGAGAGTATGTTCATTTTGATGTAGAGTTGGAAATAGTTAAACAGTTATCTCAATGTTCTCCAATAATTCCTGGAGAGTTGCACTTATATTTTCATGTGGATGGATGTAGTTTAGATAGTTCCAATACAATTCAAATTTGTCCTATTTAAGTCAGAATTGTAAATATCTTAAATAGTAAACCCATTGTAGTAGGGATTTATAAAGGCACTCAAAAAACCGAGGATTGTAACAATTATCTTCAAAAATTTGTCTCTGACATAAACTTGATAATCTCAAATGGAGGCATTACGTTCCACGAGAAAAAAATTCCAGTCGTATTAAGGTGTTTTATTGCTGATGCACCAGCGAATCGTCGATGGATGAAGAAGACGGTAACATATTGGGAATGTCCCAGTAGGTTATCGCTGTGCTGGTTCATTTTGAAACAGTATAGTTTATTCCAAGTTGCACATTGTACATTACATATTTCTTGTGTTATGATAAATTGTATTGTTATTATATATAGATACGCATGGAAAACAAATAACTTTATGTTATAATCAATAATATCTTCTGTGCAGTATTGTATAGTATTATTTTAGTACTCTAGACTTTATATAGTACTCACAAATATTTTTAATTATTTCAGATACCTATTTTTCCAAGAATGCTTTACTACCAGGATTACCACCGTAAGTAATTTGGAACAAATGTCAAAACAGTATTATTTTGAGTTGATTAATGAATTGAAAGTGAGTATATACATTATTCTAGAATTTAAAAAAATTTTTCTTCGAAATATATCTATTGTACAATGAGAACAGAACATATAGTGCGTCCTAATGTAAGGCCCTTTTTGTTTGTAGGAAGGAGAAACTAAAAGAGTGGTGTGCTGTCCGTGCTGCCCATGCCTAATGACCTATATTATGTATTATAAATTAATTAAACTCTTCTTAAGCGCCCCCATACCTTATTTTCCATTCGAGGGTTTTATTTCCATTATTTTAAGATTTGAATATTTATTTTTTATTTTATAACAGTTTTGTTATGATAATTGAATTTTATATCATTTTTATTTCCTTCGTGTAACTTGTACAGTTCATTTTTTTAAATTTTATTGTCTATTCGTTTTCTTTCTTAAGATTATAAATATGAAACAAATAAATTTATATAATACAAATATATGTAAAATAAAAATAAATACGTTTGTAAATTCAATTTTCCCTCTCGTCGTTTATTCCGATTTTTCCCGATATTTACTTTCAGAACAAGGTTACCCCTTTCTTATTGCGACGGACCTGCCCTCTATAACGAAGGCTGATCGAAGCGAAAGTTTGGCACGAATATGGCTTGGCAGATTTTCTACTGGAATACATATGGTAATGCGGCGGCAGATAGATGGCACTTCCGTGTCAAATTTTAGTGGCAGATTCAAAGCATTTTGCTTACTGGGTACTAAACATTTAAATATTATATGTGGAAATCGGATCAGTTTCGTATGAATAAAATGAAAATATTCGACCTTGGCCCAGAACTCACACAAAACATCCTTGCTTCGATCGATTGTACGAGAACTTGTTTGCAGCAAGCTTGTACTTGATAGAATTTGTAATCGTCAATTAAATGTGATGCTAATTATATCATGTTCGGTGTAATTTTTATGAGAAAAGAAAAGAGCTTATTCCGATGAAAATGAGTCCAAACACGACATCATTTGAACTATCTTCAATGAGATTGTAATTTTTATCGTAACATTACGTATCAATGAAAATTGTTCGATTACACTCGAATTTGAACTCATTTTCATCAGGAAAATCCCATCAATTCACTCGTCACAATTTCATGAAGGTATATTGAAAAATCTAAAAGTTTGAACTTTCATTCGTGCGCGATTCTTTATCTGCTTACATTGTATGCCATTTGTCAGTCGCTGGGTCTTTGAAGTTCGGAGCTCGTCGGACCTCGTCACCGTTTATTCGAGCTGGCAAAAGTTATTCGAAGATTTATTCGAAGCCTTCGAATAAAAGATACAGATCAAAGATGGAAAAATTATTCGAAGTTCGAATAAATCCGCTTCGAATAAAAAAAATTATCTTTATTCGTCGGATAAATTCTCGTCGAATAAAATTATTTGTTCGATTCTCGACGAGTAAAGATTTTTTTATCTTTTATTGGTTATTCGAAATTTTTATTTAGATGAATATTTTGCCCAACTCTGCTTTCAAGTGCTAGAGCTCGATCGCGGTCGCTCGTCGTAGTATGTCTATCTTGTTCACTCTCGGGATGGCTCTTCGCTATCCTTGTCGAACCTTTAGAGCTTATCCAGATGAGGCGATTTACGCACGTTTCAAACAAAACAAACAAAAAACCTGACCGCGACATACGCTAAAGAGATAAAAATAAAAAATATTATTAATAAAACAAAAAATCTTGCTGCGAAAAGAATTATTGATAATTTATACTTTCTATTTATTTTTTATTTTATTTATTATCAATATTTTATTTGATAAATTAGTTTTTTGTTTCTTCTCTTTTTAATTCTTTTCGCAGTCGGGTTTTTTTTGTTTTTTTATAATATTTCTTATTTTTATCTTTTTAATATCTTTTAATATTTTTAATATTTTAATCATGCCGTGATTGTTTATACCTTTCATTTCCACGTCGAAAAATAATACTCTTCGTATTAAAATTCAAATCAATTATATTGATGTGTTACCATTTGTTAACAATATATAAAAAACGTAATTTTTAAAACTATACTTTTGTTCTGTAAATTTTACATATACATATATTCGTGTTACATTCGTATAGAAAGTTTAAAAAATTAAGAAGATTTTTAAACAAGTCAATATTCAATGATCGTTTAATACAATTATTTACAATTGAAAATTCCATATTTTAAATTAAGAAGGAATAAGCCTCCAAATTTCGACAGATCCGAAAGGAAGAAAAGAAACCGCTCGAACCAGCTCGAACGCTTTCCATGCGATCATCGACGGTGTTTATATGAATATGATACGGCAACATTGCCCTTTTAAAAGCTGACAACGCAGTAAAATCTAGCTTCCTCGTCACACACCTCTTGTGTTGCAACGTCAATCGAGTTCTCTTTCTGACTCATAATAGAATACGACGATAGCTCCATCTCGTATTCATCAGTCAGCTACACATTTGTAGGTAATACCATTTCTGTAAAGGAAACTGTACGGCAGATACCGACCACCGAATCTCGAAAAGTCACGTGACTGACCCGGGCCCTTAACGGAGGCGGACCGAACCTGTCCCCGACAAAATAATGATCGTCACGCTATGAAAGAACGGCCGCTAGAAGAAGCTAAATAGTAACATTTCTGTTCAGTAGGGGAGCTAGGAACGTTTTCAACAGTTCAGTATCGAGCAAAAAAAATTATATTATATCACAGACGAGGTATAGGAGTAGACCAATCACCCAATGTATTTTTCTGTCTCACGCTCGGGGGGCTCTAGAGCCCCCGTACCATTCCGTGTCACATCCTACCGTATCATCCAGAACTAATATTGTGGAACCAATATTCTACGATGGCGCTGTTGCTGATAGAATTTTAAATCTCATGTCGAGGATTCTAGTTCAGACTCCGCGCGGATGCTATGCCTAAATGATGAATGAAACATAAGAATGTTGTTTCCTTTTAATTCTATTGCGCCTGTTACGCGAGTGCGTCGAAGGAGACGTAATGTAATAATAATAATAACGTAACGTCTCCGGCTGAGAATATTTTGGTCCCGAATCGAATCCCGCACGGAATGATTTTTTTTTCGTTAAATACTTTTTTCTTGTTCTTTCTAATACATTAGTCTTCTTCCCTGTGCAATTACAATTACAACAGTGTAATGACATAATAATAAGAAATCAAATTAGTTCAATATTAGTCAAATTAAGAACGTACGTTAAATTTAATTTTAAAAAATACGACGTTGATATCACTAATCTCATTTGACTATTTATTTAATAAGTAGTTTCGAACATTTTTTAAGGGTAATTAAATTTAAAAAAAACAAAAAGAATTATTTAAAAATACAAAATATATTTCAGTATATACCATTAAACCCGATTCTTTTTAATTTTTTCAGTCTAAATTTCATTTTGGTATCTTTTTTAGTTCAAAAGTTATAGCAAAATGTTCGCCTCGACGAAACCGGGATTCGAATGCGTTACCTTCACACAGAGTTGGGCACTATTTAGATAACAAATTATTTAAATAATGATTCGAATAAAAGATGCGGAATGATTGAAGCGGATTTATTCGAACTTGGAATAATTTTTTCATCTTTTATCTGTATCTTTTATTCGAAGGCTTCGAATAAATCTTCGAATAACTTTTGCCGAGCGCCGAGCTGCAAAGACCCAGCGAGGACGGACGACATACAATGTAAGCGGATGGAAAATAGCGCACGAATAAAAGTTTAAACTTTCAGATTTTTCAATATATCCTCATAAAATTGTGACGAGCGAATGGAGGGGATTTTCCTGATGAAAATGAGTTCAAATTCAGTTTCACTGATACGTAATGTTACGATAAAAATTATAATCTCATTAAAGACAGACCAAATGATGTCGTGTTTGGACTCATTTTGATCGGGATAAGCTCTAAAACTCATTCGTATTAGCAATATTGTTCTGATTAAAAACATAAAACCATAAATTGCCAATAATGCTCGATTCTCCATCTGCTTACATTGTAGGCTGTTGGTCGGTCGCTGGTCTTTGAAGTTCCGAGCTCATAGAATCGCGAGATATCGGTGTGAAACAACTACCAATCCAATTGCAAAACTTCTTTATTTTTCATTATTTTTTTATGGGACTTGCGCCAACTAATTCGTGGCATTCTTCTGATTAAAATGACACTAAACGCGGTACAAATTGGACGGTATTTAATATTTTTATCCGTACATTTATTCGAAGGCTTCGAATAAATCTTCGAATAACTTTTGCCAGCTTGACGAATAAACGACGACGACGCCCGACGAGGACCGTCGAGCGCCGAACGGCGAAGACCCAGCGACTGCCAAACGGCATACAATACATATAAGCGGATGGAGAATCGAGCATTATTGGCAATTTATGGTTCTATGTTTTTAATCAGAACAATATTGTTAATACGAATGAGTTGTAGAGCTTATCCCGATGAAAATGAGTCCAAACACGACATCATTTGGACTATCTTTAATAAGATTGTAATTTTTATTGTAACATTACGTATCAATGAAACTTCTTCGATTACACTCGAATTTGACCTCATTTTCATCGGGAAAATCCCTTCCATTCGCTCGTCACAATTTTATGAGGATATATTGAAAAATCTAAAAGTTTAAACTTTCATTCGTGCGCGATTCTCCATCCGCTTACATTGTATGTCGTCCGTCGTCGCTGGGGCTTTGAAGCTAAATAAAATTATTTATTCGATACTCGTCGAATAAAGATACTTTTTTTATTCCAACCTTCGAATAACGAATAAAGATAAAGTATCTTTTGTTCGAATCGTTATTTATATAATTTTTTATCTAAATTAGGGCTGCTTAACTTCTTTTCTACAATCTCCTCGGAATGACAGCAAAATCGATTGAAAACAAAATTCTAAACAAATGCCGAGAAATCTTGTTGTCTCATTCTGCCGCGCTTGCTTTCTTCGTTGCGCCCAATCCCCGCCTCCAACGTCCACCGCGTAGAGAAAAACATGAGCGAAACGGAGCGCGGCAGAATGAGACAGCTACGATTCTCCTTTCCCCTGTGACTGCCTAGCTTGTGGGACGACGTCGTACGCAGTGGGGGTCTCTTGTCGAAAAAGGAAGATAGTGGAAAGAACCACGAGCGGCTCATAAGCCACCAGTTCAGCAGCCCTGATCTAAATAATGCCCAACTCTGCCTATGGCATACCAAAATGACTAGCATTCAAACGGAGAGAATATCCGTCTCCGATATAATGTTGCACGGAGAAGCGGACAGCAAAACTCGAAAACTGTCGTCGCTGAGGAGTGGAAACTTCTTTATTTTTCGTTATTTTTTTATGAAACTTTTACCAACATATTCGTGGCATTTTTCTGGTTAAAATGAAACCAAATATAATATAATTCCGATGGTATTTACTTGTGTAACAAGCGATAAAAGTTTCGAACACAGAGAATGACAGCGTATGGGAAGGAAAGAGCCGCGAAGAGTCGCGGCCGCCGGCACAGATCAAAATCCGCGTGAGCGCAGGCCTTTAAATGAAAAATTCAACTTCTTTATTATTAATTATTTTTTTATAGGACTTTCACCAATATATTTGTGGCATTATTCTGATTAAAATGATACCAAATGCGATATAATTCGGATCACATTTACACTAATTTCCCGTGAATGTAATTGTAATGGGGAGTAACTTTCATCGTTCATTACACACGTAAATATCATCGGAATTATATTATATTATATTGAAGCGTCGAATATAAAAAAGTATTTTTACACGATGGATAAATTCTCATCTAATAAAATGATTTATTCGATACTCGTCCAATAAAGATGATTTTTTTTTATTCGAACCTTCAAATAGCAAATAAATATAAAGTATCTTTTATTCGAATTTTTATTTAAATAATTTTTTATCCCAAATAATGCTCAACTCTGCGAGGGCCGCTAGCGGCGTGAAAGATTTACTTAATATTTAATTTAATTTAATTATTACAAAGAGTGTATCATGAACAAAGAGTATGCACTTGGAACTGTTACAGAAGTATGTAAGATCACCCTTTCGATGAAGTATCGAATGCGGTTTATGACACGAGCGATTGGAATCCGCTTCTTTTGAGTTTAGTGCACACTGCATATTTAGCCTTCCTTTAATTAGTTTTGGAGGCAGATCTCTGGAAGTTGTGGATGCATTCGCTTGTTCGGTCTGGCTTGCGACTCAATAGCGATTGTTGGCGTACCATAAAACTACAGATGTGCCACAGAACACAGGTAAAGGGTTGAAATGTGCAAACACTTTTGTTCTTTCAATGATTGTCACAAAAAATTGTTCTTTTTTAAATATGGGTGGTATGTACTATGGTATTGAGTTGTAAAAGAGTGTTAAACAGAGCTGCGATGCAGCTCATAAAAAATTAGTAGAAGGGAGGGAATAAAGAGTAAACTAGAATGTTTCCGAGTAAAATTATTTAAAAATAGTTCTAATATGTTTTTAAAGTCATCTAGTGAAAATCTTATGGTCCTGAGGTGGAAAAAATATTCATTCATGAAAGAAAATTTTTTTTAATTACTAATAACAGTAGCTAAATATATGAATAAATTTAAGATAGTGTTGATGACAATAGCCCATTATTAAATTAATATTCAGGATGATCGCTTTAAAACCTCGATATGAAATTTGTATTTGTTCGAATTTTTCCGAGTTTTCCATTTTTCACAACTAGAGTTTGCAACTACAAAATTGGAAAAAAATAAAATACGTATCATTACAATTAATAATATACTTAATTTATATTAATTTGAGATTTTGTACACAAGATTTACGTGTTAGTTACATATTTCATGTAAAACAATTAAGCTGTACGTTCTAATCCTGGTTAAAAAAAAAAAATGCTTTCGGTTTTATGCTAAAAGACGGCCCGGTTCTGTTCCAGGAAAGACGGCCCGGTTCTGTGCCATGCTAAAGCGGCGATGTCACGAAAGTGGGAACGCTGAAACCCCGGGCGTGAGCACTCTCCTATCCTCTCTGCCATAGAGCTTCTGAAACCTGCGTTCGGTCTTGGGGACTTGCCGGCCGCAGCAACCCCTGGCACCTCCGTTGTGCCCGCCGATGCGTGTACGCCTGGCCCTTCTGGCTCATCGCGCCCCGTTCTAAGAACGTACGCGAAAAGAAAGTCGGTGCGCTTCATGCCGACCGCGCAAAGCAGTTGTTAACACGCGTCCGTTGCGTATGCAACACTTGTATATATAGTTTTAGTCTTATGTATTATAATTGACGCCGCTTAGTATATTAAGTTGTGTATTGTGTTGTCACGTCCGGTGGTTCGACCGCTAAAGACTAAAAGATTATCACGAAAATCCGATAATGCCACACGAGAGGTAAAACGTAGAAATAAGATAGTATAATAAGCAAATATATATAACACAAGAAATTAAAACCCTGTTAGCTTAAGCGCGCAATACCACAGCATAGCAACAAGAAATTATAGCAACTACGAAACACGCAAATGAAGATCGGTTTACATTCCGAAAAGCCAATAACAATGGCATCACGCCATGCTGAGTAACGAGGTAAAGATGCCGACTCCTTAGTAAGAAGACCCTGACGACAAGGAGCCGACCAGTCAAGAGAAAACTAAAATATGCAAGGTGGAGACTTTTGGGTCAGCATTCTGGGAAACATTGAATTGGCCATCTTATAAATAGGGAGACCAACCCCTCAAAAGTCAGTACAAATCCAACAATCGTAAACCAATAAACTCGCGCTAATTCGGCCCGCTAGTAAAAATCGGAAAATTGTCGTAAATCGAAAAGTCGTGATACCGCGCAACTGGGCAGTATTCACCAGTGATACGAATCAAGGCGGACATTACATCTACCTCACCGCCCGAAGAGTTACACCTCGGTAATATCATCACTACTATTGTTACCATTGTCTTTGTACCAACACGATTTGTACCCTCCCTTGTATATGCGTTCTTTGTAAGCAACCTCTGTAACCTCATAATAATCTGATTCAGTTCCTAATCTTGAATAAATTATAAGTTGTTTGTTATAAAAAGGGTTCAACCTTCATTTAAACAATCCTCAATTACCCGAACCGTAGCCGGTGAATGCAGGTAGGTTCGAAACTGCGTCCTATTCCCTAAAATTGTAATTCAGCCCACTTGGGACGTAACAATACAGTTAATTAATTTATTTTTTATTAATTTGACAAAAATGGAAATTTATTTATTTATTGTTTTATTAATTAATTAATTAATTATTTGTTTTTAATTAATAAATTTATTTACTTATTTTTTATTAATTGACCCTTATGTTACGTATGGAGAAGTTTCCTCCACTTTCATTTCGATTAGAAGCTCTAATCTCTTTTCTGAGAACGAAAAGTCCCTTTCGAATCAAGTGACTAACCTTATAGATTCCGTTAGATCGGTGAATATTCTATTTGGCATTCAATAATTCTTCTCTGACCCCGCATTGCCAGTGCGTCAAAACCGTGCAATATAGGTAAACATATTCAATTGTAAACCATCCTTAAACTCATTCGCGACACAGACATTTGTAACAGAACTTATTACAGAATATATGTGTCTTGTTGTAAAATCGTGAAATCTATAAACCCTTAATTATTGCCTAATATCCTAATCTAGTAATTGAAAGTTCCCACACGATACAATCTTACCGCTCGGATTGTATCGATTAAAAAAAATATATATATAAGTTACGAGGCTACTAACAATCATAATCGTTAATCCAGCAAAGATTTCTCCAACCTAGTGGCTCCCTGATTTCATATTGGGTGCGTCCACGAAAGCTATACTATCCTAGCGGATCCCCAGTTTCGCATTGGGTTCTTCCGTATCATAAATATGGTTTCAGCATCCTCCAAACAACCAGGCAGGAAGCCTCGTTGGACAGAGGACGTCATGGAACAAGCCTTGAACGAAATAAAGTAATATTCCTTATTTTAAATTAAAATCCCGGAAGGAATCGGTTTTTGAAACTGTTGCGTTCCGTTTCCATGTTTCAGAAAAGGATCAAGCATTCGCGGAGCGGCGGCACCTTTTGAAATCCCTTACACGACGCTGTACAGGCGGGCGAAGGGCATTGCAAGATAAAGATAAAGTTATTATAGTTATTGTTGGATTTTTCATATCTAATTTGTATACAAGCAAAAATAATCTCTGTGTTGAGAAACACTTTAGAGTGCCAGGAACGCGGAGCCTGATTATTATCCTTAGCAATGGGACTCTGGCAGTACCCCGACTCTTAAGAGTCGGGGGGTGTCATAAACGCATTTCAGGCCCAGGCCTTTTCTTTCGTTTCTGGTTTCAAACCTAAGCAACGGTTTTCCGTTGCACATTTTTCGTTAGTCTCGTCCAGAGTGTCGAGGTATCAAGAGTTAAAAGAATCCTTCCGAGTCTCTTTGAATAAATTAGTTTTCTTATTAAAATCAACTGTGTGTTTTTTATAATAAACCCCATATCCCAATAGGTTATGGGCCAAGTTACCTATTAAACTCAGTTTAATTGTGTACTATCTGCGTAGTGTATTAAGTGAAATAACAGACCGTAAAGGATAAATAAAATAGTTATAAGCAGTATATATATACATTTGTGTGTGTGCATAGTTTTAAGTGTACAGTTAAATATGAAGACAATAAAACAATGGCAAATTTAAATAGAAAGAGAAACATTCAACCATTTAATGATGAAAAGTACAGTGTATGGAAATTTAGAATTCGTTCATTGTTAACTAAACTAAAGGTGATCAAAGTTATTGATCAGCCAACTCCTGATATGCTAACTGATGAATGGGTCGTAGCGGAATTATTCTGGAATATTTGTCAGATTCTTTTCTTAGCTTTGTGCAATCAGCAAATAGTGCTAAGCAAGTGCTACGCGATTCGGACGCTGTTTATGAGCGACAGAGTCGGGAGATGTTCTGAAAGAAACTGACAAAGTGTCAAATTTATTAATGACTTTACCTGCTTCCTATGATGGTATAATAACCGCGATAGAGACATTATCAGATGATAATTTAACATTGGCGTTCATAAAAACCAGATTACTGGACTACGAAGTGAAGCTAATGAACGAAAATCGGCACACAAGTTTAAAAGTACTTAATGCAGGCTTTCAAATAAATAAAACAAAGAAAAATAATTATGAAATTTCGAAAAATTTTAAAAATCAATATATTAATAATAGAAATAAATCGTCTAAAGGCTATAGCCGGTTTTGGGGGTCAAATCTGCCCTGGAAGGGATTTTATTCCAATTTACGCCATTCGATAGCCTACCAAAAAAGATACCTTTCAACCAAGTTTTAGCCCTATAGCTCATCTGTAAGGGTAGTTATAGAGGAAAAACGAAAATCCAGTTTTTGGCCCATTTTCCCCATTTAATGACAATTTTAAATTCTGAAAAAAATGTGACACATTTCTGACACCAAACCGCATACTTTGAATCGTTTTCAGATTTTTCCGTTGCAAACTTTGGCTGTAAAAATCGAAAAACACGAAAAAAATCGAAAAAATGCAGATTTCATATGGAAATCGAAGAGACACTAGAACAGAATTAATTTAGCAATGAGATATTGTCCTAAGTATTATGCTCAATTTTTTTCAAATTCCTGCGATTGGTGCGTCATAGTAGGAAAAAATAAAAACCACTTTTTTCGGCGTTTTTTCCGTGAAAAACTAAGTTATAATTATCGTAAAAATATATTATGTAATATTAAACATCCCTAAGTTCAGAAAAACATCGTCCAGACTTTAAAAATTGCGTAATACAAAAAATGACAATTATACTACGCAGGATATATCCCAATATTTCGAAGGTATTTTCAACGGCACCGGTTGGTGCAGTAGCTATGGTCTCCGACTGCGGAACCGCTGAAGACTTTTTGGACGAGGTTCGAATCCCGCCCCGGTCCAATTGTTTTTTTTCTTTAATCAGATGTTTCTTCGATTTCTAACCGTATGATTGTTGTTACGCTGTTGTAAAAACATTTTTTAACTATGTTTAAACTATTTCTTAATAATTTTCCGGAAAAATATTTTTGGAGTACTTTCGGCCTTTAGTCATCTACGGACTTATCTACTTAACATTTTTTTACATGGAATAAGTGCATCGACTTGTCTATTAAATCTTTTATCTTTAGTCGGTACATTACTTATTGTTAATAATAAATCTAGTGTTATATTGGGATCGGGAGGTATTGTTGTATCTGTTTCTGTCAAGTAAAAATATTATTAGGGATATTCGGAAAACGAGGTTTATGCTTCGGACAACTATAACCATTGTTGTCTGGAAAAATTCCTGATGAAGGACATTTTCGATTCAGGACTTTGGGCATTTAACTGAAACAATTGAGCCGTGGGCATTGCTTTATTGAGGTGTTCCAATAGTCTTTGCTGTTTTTTATTATATCTTTTACAAGCAACGGGCAGCTGTCGCAGAAAAACGCCGTTTAAAAACATATCTTCCACTGATATTTTTGATTTTCCGGAAATGACAGAAGACGATTTGAAGATACTTTTCACGGGATCATACCAATTATCTCAAGCTGTTTCGTATTTGGCCGAGATAATGGATGAACACGATCATAAAATTAATGTCCGTTATTTAATAGAAAATAATAATATTGTAAAATTCGAAGTAAAATCGCGACATATCAACCGCAAAACGTACAAATGCTACATAGATTATATACCAAACTCAACTGGTCATTCCGGTATAAAACGGTATTGTTGTGAATGTGCCAATGGTAATCGCACTATTGGATGTTGCTCACATGTAGCTGCTATCATTTATTATTTATCTTATGCTCGATACGACACAGACATAGTTCGGGTAGCAGAGTTGCTCACCAGAATTTTCAATAACGACCAAATAACGCCGACAATTGACGAAGATAGCGACTGTTTGGCGTCGACCGAAGGTCGGAGTCGCCGGGGGGCCGGGACCACTCAGAAATGAGCGCGCGAGGAGGCAAGGAGAGACGGGAGAATTAAACCCTTGTCCTTCGGGAAAATGCACTTTATTTTACTTTGTCACGACGCACGAGGTGCGAGGCACTCGAGAGCGCGAGAGAGAACGCGCGCACGAGAATCGCGAGCCGGCGAACGTACGGAGATCTTGCGCGTGCAAACTTCTGCCGTCGGATCGCGAAGAGGAAATCTTGAGCGGCACGAAAAGCGTGCCGCCGCGAGACGGAGATCTTCTACGCGGACGCCGGAAATCTTGTCGCGAAACAGAGTGCACGTAACGCGGCGCGGGAGATCGCGAGAATACTGCTCCCGAATGATGCGAAATCGCGAGAGTCTCAGAGCGCGAGAAATGAGAATCTCTACTTATCGAGACGAGAGCGGACAGACGAGCAAACGTGCTAGAGCGATACCTTGCGATTGATGAGCGTTCAGAACGTTAAGAGAGCGAGAAGGCATACGCAGGTGCCTTAAATAACAAAGACCGTCGAATGTGGAGCACCGTGATTGGAGCTCGTACATCGGACGATCCTTGTTTGTCTCAATTTGAAGGATTCAAGCTGTGAAATTCGGCCAATGAGAATTGAAACGGTTGCTACGCGGTGTCGAGCAACGGCGACACGCGCTCTTGCCGCGTGTTGGCATACGCGACAAAAACCGTATGAAATAGCGGTCGCCAGTTCGACAATAGGCACCGAATTCCACAGCTTGAATCCTGAACAACGACGAAGACAGAAAACGCCATACATGATTCCACTGCACACCAATCCACCTATAATTATTACAGATAAGTATTCCTAATAATACTTCATGTATATATTTTCTGTCACAAAAATAATCAATCCCTTATTCCATGTAAAAAAATGTTAAGTAGGTAAGTCCGTAGATGACTAAAGGCCGAAAGTACTCCAAAAATATTTTTCCGAAAATTATTAAGAAATAGTTTAAACATAGTTAAAAAATGTTTTTACAACAGCGTAACAACAATCATACGGTTAGAAATCGAAGAAACATCTGATTAAAGAAAAAAAAATAATTGGACCGGGGCGGGATTCGAACCTCGTCCAAAAAGTCTTCAGCGGTTCCGCAGTCGGAGACCATACCCTAGTAGCACAAAATATTGTATACATATTCATACAATATTAAAAAGAGATACAATCTGTTTTTAATATTTAAATATACATATAATATTTATTCTACATTAAGAAACAAATATTCTTTTTGAAATATACAGGAAATATCTATTTCATGTTACGAGAAAAATATTTTTTTCTAAATATAAAATGAATCTTTATTTAATATTAGAAATGGAATATTTTTTTCCTAATATACAGATAATATTTATTTCATATTATGAAAAGAATATTTTTTTCTCATTATAAAATGAATCTTTATTTAATATTAGAAATGGAATATTTTTTTCCTAATATACAGATAATATTTATTTCATATTATGAAAAGAATATTTTTTTCTCATTATAAAATGCATCTTTATTTAATATAAGAAATAGGATTTTTTTTTAAATATGCAGGAAATACTTTTCATGGAAAAATATTTCTTCCAGAATATGGAAGTCATACAACTTTCATATTACGAATGAAATATTGGTTTCAAATATAAAATAAATCTTTATTCAATACTGGCAGTAAAATGTTTACTTTTAATTTACTTTGAATTCGAGTGTGTCACTTAATCGACATACATTTATATTATAAGACATTACGAACTTTTTAATCTTATACAGTTCAATCACGTTGCGTGAGACATAAGAGTTATGATTAATTAATTAATTAATTAATGTTCTTCCAATGTGCGACAAAGTTGCACGAACAATAATCGTAACTCTTATGTCTTACGCAACGTGATTGAACTGTATAAGATTAAAAAGTTCGTAGCAACAGACTCCCCATAGTATTGGAACCTATTCGAGATCTTTCTCGGCTTTGTCTAAACAGAGTCTGGAGATTATACTCGCTGCGCTAGAAAATATAAACATTCGACTGCAGTCAAAGTATTTGGGAGAGGTCCTGGCCTTATTGCAGCGGAGATCATTCATTCTTTAGCGAGCAATCTGTGTTGGGACGCAACGTATACAATGTGAGACCCACGAATGTATCTCTAGAATGAATTTGACACCAAATCTCAAGACTTCGACCACCCGACTAGAAGAAATATATCAGTCTAAGTGTCGAAGGCTCTTGAGCTCGAAGCGACGGGACTCGTCCGATTTTTTGTACGACTTTCCGGCGCCATAACATTTACAGTTTAAGACAACGTCTGGACCATTTTCTAGATCTCACCCCCAATTTTCTCCCACTTTGCTTCATCACCTCCACCACAATTTTTGCGTTCTAGTCTTCAGTCTTCAGCCAGCTCTTACATAACGAACGGTTTGACTGCGGAACGCGACCTATATGTATACATAGTATAATTATAGTATAGAATAGTATAGAAAAGTTATTATAGTATAGAATAGTATAGAAAAGTTATTATAGTATAGAAATACGTAGCGTGCGTGTAGTGTAATAATACAAACGGATACCTCTCTACACCTGCATTTCATCGATCGCAGAAAAGGTAAGTACATTTATGTAATGTATAATAAATAAATAAATATATATATATATTTCATTTTCTAAAGACTTGCAATTAAAGTTTTGGTAAATGTTACGTTTAGGGGAGGCACCTTGGATGACATATGTTGTCAAGGTCAACATTCTGAACAACTTTTCTCTATACCTTTATCCGTCGCTTGGACTTAGTTTGCGAAATAATTGCAAAAAACTTTCGTTAAATTTTGGTTACAAGTACAGTTTATTCTCATACAATCTGTCACTGAACACTAATTGAAATATACAGAATCATATACGAGTTGTTTTGTGGTTAGTTTGGCGGTGAGAGCCGCCCGACTACGCTTACAATGTTCCACATTTTGATTTCGTACATGTGTTTTTATTTCACGCGTACGTTGCCAACCCAAATGACTTTTTTCCTTAATACTTGCTTCATTTCCACGCACATATTAGTCGTTTTTGCCTTCAATACTGAAAATAACTGTTGCATTTTTCAAACATTTTTTGTTCATAACTTTTTAATTAAAAACGAGCAAAAAGGTGACCTTGACAACATATATCAAGGTCAAGGTCATCCGAGCTGCCTCCCCTAAACGTAACATTTATCAAAGCTTTCAAAGATAGTTTTTCATATACCATTTATTTTGCAGTTACACAATTAAATTTCACAATGGCCGAAAAACGTTACAAAAAATATAAATTTATAAAGAAACAGATAGCTTTCAATCAGAGTCAGATGAGTCTTCATACCGAAGAAGAAAGTATAATCATGCCAAATAATTCGACAACAATTAATGACCCCGTCATATCCGATCAGAGTTCACAATTTGATCTTCAAATTACAAATAATAGGAGTAACACAAATTACATTACAGATGATACATCTACTGCTTTTAGAAATTTAAAA
This sequence comes from Halictus rubicundus, assembly GCF_050948215.1. NCBI lineage: Eukaryota > Metazoa > Arthropoda > Insecta > Hymenoptera > Halictidae > Halictus > Halictus rubicundus. The sequence goes on from NW_027488652.1 coordinate 495,662, forward strand.
TTAATTACCTTTTTAAAAACATGGTCCCTAGAAAATAAAATCAATCATACCCAACTAAACAATTTATTAAAAGGCTTGAAGGACTTTTTTCCTGATTATCAGATTCCACGCGATGCACGAACTATATTAAAGACTATGCGCTCATCAAGCAATATTACATCACTTATTAGCAAAAAGAATACGATAGCTCAATATTCATATTTAGGTATAAAGCCGCATTTATTTACTTTATTAGAAAATGAAAGTGTATTGACGGAGCTGAAAGAAACATTTATGTTTCAATTAATTTTTAATGTCGCTGGTATTCCACTTTCAAAAAGTTCAAATAAACAGTTTTGGCCCATTTTATGCAAAATAGTATTGAAACATTGTACGGTGCCCCCTTTTCCAATAGCAATATATTATGGCGATGCAAAACCTAATTCCTTGACTGATTATTTAAATGATTTTGTACATGAATTGAACGATATTTTAGAATATGGATTATTTTACGATGGTAATAATTTTAAAGTAACTGTTATATGTTTTACGTGTGATGCACCTGCGAGAGCATTTTTAAAAAATATTAAAGGACATACGGGTTACAAAGGTTGCGAAAGAAGTACAGAAACGGGTATATATTACAAAAAACGAATTGGTTATGTAAAACGTGACGCTAGCGCTCGAACGCATTCCCATTTTGAAAACTTTCACGACATTGCTCATCATCAAAATAATCAAACAACACCTCTGTTAAATATAATTAAACTCGATATAATAAAACATTTTGCTCTAGATTATATGCATTTATGTTGCTTAGGGGTAATGAAAAAATTACTCGGTCATTGGTGCAAAATACAACTTGGAATTTCAGATAAGAATAAATTATCAAAGAGAATGACATCTTCAGCAAAATATGTACCCAGTGAATTTAATCGTAAATCGCGTCCCATATCGGAGCTACCTCGATTCAAAGCTACTGAGTTCCGACTATTCCTTTTATACTTGGGACCCATTCTGTTAAAACAAATTCTTCCAGATAATTATTATGATCACTTCTTGTTATTTCATGTCGCTATTAGAATTTTATTACATAATAAGTTATATCCAAACGCAGAGTGGTTAAATACAGCTCGGGGAATGTTATTTAAATTTGTTGACAATTGTCCTAGCCTTTATGGCAGAGAATTTTGTACATATAATATTCATAATTTAGTGCACATTTCAGACGACGTAGAAAATTTAAGATATTCTTTGGAGGAATTAAGTTGCTTTCCTTTTGAAAACTATTTAGGAAAGCTAGTAAGCATGCTACGTAGATGGAATAAACCTTTAGCACAAATAACAAATAGATTATCGGAAAATGGAATGCCTACAGTCACGGAAAATATTAATACACAAATAAGGATTACAATCAGCAATAACAGAAAAACAATACAACTTCCTTATTTTAAATTAAAAGCGTATGGATTTTGTGACCGTTATGTCTTTTTAAAAAATGAACATGTCCTACAAGTCACAGACATATTAGAAAACAGAATAGTTGGGAAATTATCAACAAACTTAAAAAATTTTTATAAACACCCTATTAAATCCAAAATAATAGGATTATTTAAATTTGATAAATTGACTGATGAAATTTTGTCTTACGAACTAAATGAAATTTTGTACAAATCATTCGTAGTTAAATGCCATTCATATTTCGTAGCATGTGAACTGCTTCATCAGTATCACTAAATTTAAGTTTAATTACGTTATTTTAAAGTAAATATTAATTGAGGTATTTATAAATTTATATTTTTAAGGATTATTTTATATAATTTTTAAAATGTCGCCAACGAGAAAAGTATCCAAAATTCCAAAACACAATATATCCAAAAAGCGCATTATTTTCGAATCATCCGATTCATCTGATTCTTCGAAAGAAAGCCAACCAATTGAGCCATCGCAAATAGAAACACCAAGTAAGTCGGAAAATAGACAAAAATGCTAAATCTTTATTATAAATATCAAAATAGTAATCAATTATACATATAATAAGATAATAAACTTAAGGTGATAATAATACTTTGTGATATTCTCCACAGATGTACATAGTATAACAACAAATAAGGATGAGGGACAATTGGCCGCATTAAGTCGGCAATATATCGAAATAAAATACGACGTAAAATTAATTTTAAATAAATTAGAGAATATTGAAAGATTATTAAATGTTAGAGTAACGGGTGGAAGCAGCCATGACGAATTAGATAATAATTTTCTAAATCAATTACCATTAGCGTCGGTAGTTGCCATCAACGATTTTGATACGATGATATCAGAACACACAGAAAAATTTAATTCGCTGGTTTGTATTTACTGTTGTTTGGTATGTGGTACATATATATAATCTGTAATGTTGACATCAAATAAATAATGGCATATATTTTTCAGGTACAACTGTTATATCTAGTCGGTGGAGACACCAACAAAAAAATTATTTATAATATGCTTCGGAAAATTATGTCAAATGAAGCAGCTACGAATTATTCCGGATAAGGAAAGAAGAAAAAATTATCATTTGTAAATTTAAAATTATATGATGCTGTAATGAGTAAGTAACTATAATTATTACTTTTATGTATTGCCACGAGCTATACGTAATACATATGTATGTATTTTGTTTCATTTTTAATTTCACAGCTGCCACAAGAAGAAGGCAAACTACAATTACGGAGGTGGAAATAAGACAATGCGTGTCTTTATTTTTAGCGACAGCCAAGTCAAGGCTGTAAGCTTATAAATATATATAAAATATATCTTTATTTCAAGCGTATTCAATAAAAGTTAAATTAATATGCCATCAAATCCGTATTCATTATTATATATGTATCATTTGTTCCTTTGCCTTTTTTCCCTAGCTTCTTTCGCTTTACTAAATTCAATTTTCAGAGAAAGTCATACTTTGATTATAATAAAAAATCTTAAACAATAAAGTTCCATAAGATTCTGTTCACAGCTCCTTCCACACTTTTGAACGGTAGTGTATCTTTTATGGTGCCACTAGTATTGTTAGTGAAAATTGAAATGTTGGCAAAATGATTTCATCTGATGATTCGAAGGGGTAGGAACACTACGTTACAGATCACCGAGGTACAACAACCGCGTAGGCCACGTCACAAGGAGGGATGGGTGACCGCTCCAAGGAATGCCCGCGCCGCGCTCACGTGTGCCTATATTTTCAGTTCGCGTTTGGAATCGAAGTTTTAAAAGATACATATTTAACATTACATAAAAAAAAACACTAAATCCCGATCTAGAGAACCACAATCAGCGCAAGCCAAATATATAAAAGTGAGTTAAATATATTTTTTCAAACATCAAACCAATATTTTTTGAGCCACACATTTTAATATAAAGCAAACATTCGATTCAAATATTGTATACACATACATTAAATGTAAAATAAACGTTTAAAAAATATAGACTAACCATTCATAGAATATAACAGAAATATTTATTTTACATTTTTTAAATATTGATTGTATATTTTCTGAATATTTACATTACGTATTTTAAATATCTCTTTCATATTTGATGAATATTTAATTTACATTTCTTTAACATTTATTTCATATTTCCTGTATCTGTATATAATATTTCAATCTGATATTTATTTCATATTCAAAAGTGTGGCTCAAAAAATATTTATTGAATATCTGAAAAAAATATTTAACCAATATTTTGTGCTACTAGGGTTCCCTCAACGGATTTTGAAACTGGTATAGAAAATCTAAAGATGGTATTGCGTGTTGCGGAGGGATTTGGTCTAAAGATCAATTGGAAGAAATGCAGCTTCTTACAGACTAAAGTAGAGTTTTTAGGGCACATAATTGAAGACGGAAGTGTTCGTCCATCAGAAAGGAAAACAGAGGCGGTTATGAAATTTCCACAACCACAAAATTTCAAGCAAAATCAAAGTTTTTTAGGTTTGGCTGGTTACTTTCGAAAGTTTATCGCAAACTATTCTGTGATCGCACGACCGTTAACAAACTTATTGAAATCGAACGTCAATTTTCACTTTGGGGAGGAAGAAAAATTTGCATTTGCGAAGTTAAAAACTATATTGAGCAATAGTCCAATTTTAAAATTATATAGATTAGAAGCGGAGACTGAACTACATACGGATGCTTCGATGCATGGTTATGGTGCAATTCTTTTGCAGCGTAATAATATTGATAACAAGTTTTATCCGGTATACTTTGCAAGTGGAAAAACGACACCAGCAGAATCGAAATATATTAGTTACGAGCTGGAAGTTTTGGCAGTAGTTAAAGCCCTACGAAAATTTAGAATATACTTGTTGGGTATACCATTTAAGATAATCACAGATTGTCAAGCGTTTACATTAACGATGCGTAAGAGAGATTTATGTGTTCGAGTTGCGAGGTGGGCTCTTTTATTAGAGGAATTTAATTATAAAATAGAACATCGTGCGGGAAATAGTTTAAGACACGTAGATGCGTTAAGCCGAAATCCGTTACCGGAGTGTATGTTAATGAACGAATGCGAGGATACCATAATTGCGAGAATTCGTAAAGCGCAGTGTGAGGATGAGACTTTGAAACCGACTTTCGAAGCAGTGAATGAAAAACGATTAAGTGGGTTCGTAATACAGAATAGACTGTTGTTTAAGGAAATTGAGGGTGACGTGAAACTAATAGTGCCGCGTACTATGCAATCGCAAATTATTCGACGCGTACACGAGAATGGTCATTTCGGGAGTTCAAAAACAGAGACTCTAGTTAGAAAAGATTATTGGTTCACAGACTTAAAATCAAAAGTTGAGAAAGTGGTGCGCAATTGTGTTCCGTGCATTCTAGCCGAAAAGAAACATGGGAGACAGGAAGGATTTTTACATTCTATTGACAAAGGGAATATTCCATTAGATGTGTATCGCATCGACCATCTCGGGCCACTGCCATCCACACGAAAGAGTTACAAGCACATTTTCGTGGTCGTGGATGCATTTTCGAAGTTTGTGTGGTTGTATGCCACAAAAACTACAGCTACCTCCGAAGTAGTAGAACGTTTAAAGAAACAATCAGCGATTTTTGGAAATCCTCGGAAAATTATCTCTGATCGTGGCACTGCTTTTACTTCAAATGATTTTCGGGAATATTGCAAATCAGAAGCAATAGAACACAGTCTGATAACGACAGGAATGCCAAGAGCTAATGGACAGGTAGAGCGTGTGAATAGGACACTTATACCAATAGTAACAAAGTTGTCTGCGCCCAAACCGGATGAGTGGTATCGCTATTTGGATATTACTCAGAAATTTTTAAATGCAACACCTCATAGAAGCATCGGTACAACGCCATTTAGATTATTGTTTGGGACACACCCAAGAATGAAGAATAACACAGATATTCGTGAATTGATAGAGAGGGAATGGATTGATATGTTCCAAAGCAACAGAGAAGGGCAATATTCTAAGTCGGAAGAAATGTTTCATTTTGGAATTGAAATAGCTTCGAGTGCAAAGGGTTAAACAACATTTTTATATAAAACTTAAAAAGTTACATACCTTCATCGCGTAGATCTGGTTCGACGGTTCGACGGCTTCGGCAAGACTAACTCGCAAGCTCCGTCAGCCGGATGACCTGACTACTTCAGTGGGGGGATTTTCGTCGGGGTTTTTGCGCATGCGCGTCCGGCGCAGTAATGGATCTATATCGTGGCGAAAGTAGTAGGGTACTATTATTGGCAGGAAAAACCAGAAGTGTCCAGGACGAGACGACGAAACAAGCGTGTTACATATTTTTGATAAATTATTATTACCATTTGATTGGCATACACATGTTATACATTCATTTTTCATAATCAAATCACTATGCGAAATTATACGGGATGACTAAAGTACCCCATTTTAGCCAAAATTGTACTTTACTCATGCTATAATCGTCGCACCTGCGTCAACAAATCCGATCAATATCCCATCACTAGACCAACAAGGAAGCGAATCATCCACCAATATCTCCTTCTTTTTCCTTCATACGATCATGTCCCTGCGCAGACCAGGACCTTACAGAAGTGGCCCCTTACCTAGGCGGATTGCAATTTCCAGGAAGACCGTCCTGGACCCAGATTTCATTGAATATTTGTGTTTTAATGTTTTGATGATCGCTGATTACGAAATTGAACGCAAAATTTAAAAAAACAAAATGGCAGATCCAATATGGCGAACGTGTACGTTAAAAAATTGTTCGTTCTGTTAAAAAATTAGTATTCTAAGGTTTTCGGGATCGCCGGTTACAGATCTGAACTCAAAATTAAAAAAATGGCGGTCGTGTATTTGAAAAAATTATTTGATTTCCGCAAAAATTTGAAATATAATGTTTTGAGGTCTCTGATTGTGGACGTAAATTTTGAAATTAAAAAATATTACTGATTCAAATTTTTTTAATCACAAGGAAAACTTTCCTTGTAAAACGAATTTCGGTATCGCACGATGCTGAAAAATTACATTAAAAAAACATAAGTCGTGTCTCTGAGAGTAAAACTGTCGCGATTTACTCTCGAGAGAAAAATTCGTCAGTGTTTTATTTTGCAATATAGGAATAGCACTCTCCGATAGCATTGGAGAGCTCAAACGGCCACGCACCCTTAAGGGGGCCGGCATGGTTTGAAATCCATATACGTATGCAAGGGTCAAAATCTAGACAAACTGCCGCTTCAATATTGCAATGAGCAGTTTAGAAGTGATCAATTGTGTTTCCTAAAAGTCCAATCTACGTCTGTATAGAGCCCAAATTGCGAATTTCTACCTCATCGTGGAGTAATTTGTAATATTCGGCAGAAAATTCGAATTCTGAAGCAAGTATGACGTCACAAGATTGCTGCCGCTAAGAGATTCTCTTAATTTCGAGAGATTTAGTGTTCGTATCGAAAAAAAGGCTCTATACAGACGTAGCAAAGACATGTACAAACCCGAATTTAAAATGTCTTGTAACTATGCGAATCCCCTTTCTAATGCAGCTGTGAATCCCCTGTCTCGTTCCCTTTATTGTTACCCCTATACGATACCCCTATTACCTTTGTATGACGCAGATTATGTAAAATTGTTTATAACGATTAAACTTGTTGTTACAGTTTCTTTTTTACATTGACACCTTCTGCTGATCGAGAAGAGAAAAAGATTGAAAGGAACAATATGTCGCAAACAAATAGTTATTGAGATAGAAGCTGTTAAAGTTTTTGCAAAATTGGATTGTGTGGAGTTTACACATATAGGAAATATGAAAGTGATTACTAGGTGACAATCTAACAAAATATCAGAATTTAAAATTACTTTGGAAATTATTGCGATATTTATAAAATAATGATTCTTAAACAAAAAATATTCTGTAATAATTATAGAATAAAAAAAAACAGAATAAATACAATCTACAAGTACTGACAAAATTCAATCATTCTTATGGAGATCCTTAGTAGAAAACGCTGTTTTTTTCTTCGTCAACCGATTTCGATGAAATTTTCAGTATGCGTATCAGTAACATTGATGTACTTGAATAATGATGCAGAATAAAACAATTACGCTGCACAAGAATGTGCTGTGAAAACATGGAATGGCACGGTAGGAGCCGCTTGCTTCCCCTACCAAATCTCTTTCGCGCAGCTCGCATCTTTACCGGGCTGCGGTGCCCCTTCGTCTTTTCCCTCGTACGACTCAGCTTAGCCGACCACGTTGGTGGGAAAAGCGTTTTGCCAGGAGCAGGCATCTGTTCCCACAGATGACCTACATGGCGTTGATCGAAATAAAACATCGAAGTACCTCGAAACGATCAAGTAACAAGATATACAACCCAGATATTTTCTTTGTAGAAGTGTTCTAGCGAGAAATGAAAAATTCCGTCTTCAGGACAAATATTTACCAAATGCAGTTTTTAAATATTCAAGACAGGCCCGAATAAAAAACGGTAATAAAAAGTAACCCTCAAATTTTTCTCTACGATTGTGACCAATTGCAATTTTTTGAAAAAAATTCTGTTGGTTTGTGACACTAATTTTTCTAATATCTCGAAAAGATTAAAGTCGTTTGGTCCAATTATTAAAAAATTGTCTTATTAATTGACTGTATGTCTTTAAACGTTACAGTTGTGGACATTACACGACGCTGTAATACTGGTATAACACTATCATCGAATAGGGGGTAGAAACGCAATTATCAGGTAGCATCCTCGTAACAGGCTCTGCTCTAAAGACAGAGGAAAATATTATTTCAGTAAATGGTTCAATTTATTCCAAATCGTTTGCATACTTGGAGAATTACGCGTTTGATTTTAGTGACTTTTTTGTTATTTCAATAAGTCCTCGTTTGCGAAAAGTCAGAGTATTTTATTTGAACAATAAAACGATTCACTCGTTCGATTCTCACTCTCCTTCAAAATACTATTTCATCGGAACTGTGTAATAACGATCGCGTTACGAACGCTGCAAACAATCTTGTTTTATCTGCATTTCGTTTTTCTTATTTGATTTTCCTCAAATGAATTCACAGAGTCGGTCGTTGAAATTGTCGCGCGTGTATGGCAATCGCGATTTCATTCGTGCAAAAAAATCAAATTAATTTTCCCCACGTAGACATTCAATATTACATATGAAGCATAGAACGATTCAGAGAGAAACTCTTCGCGTTTTTGTAATCATATATTGTTCACATTTCGTAAGAGGATGTGTTGCGTTTGATAAAATGTTACACCTTAAAGAAATATTGCCGAAACAAACGCTGGTAGCGAACGCGTTAATTATTTCTATCGGTTTGTTGTCTCACCACTGTATTAATACGAAAATGTGTGCAAAATCGAGGGTGCGCAACAAGATCCAGCAACTCGTAACAGCGTCCCTGGCAACGGACATAGACGCCAGATCAATACTTGTCGCCGCTCGAATTTCCTCTTCTTTCTTTTTTAAGGGTGAGGGGGAAAATGCCGTACGCACACCCCAGAATGGGGTAGTGTGGGGCTCAGGTCGCAGACGTTCGGCGTACCCATACCCACTAAAAACCTAACCTCACTAGGGATGGTCAATAGACCGCCCCTCTACTTCCACGCTCCTAGCCCGTGGTATGAGAGAGAGAATGAGGCCCCACTGTCCGCATTTCTCTCCTTCACTCTTCTCACGGAACTCTTCCCCACATGTCCTTGGCTCTTTTGAATTTCCTCTTCTACAAGTCTTCTGCAAACAGAGGGTAACTTTGTCCCCTCAATTCGTGCTCTCCCTCCTCATCTAGGGACACTGAACGTGGAACGAACGAGGAGTTCATGCAATAAATGAGGTTGCAACAGGCGAGGTTATACTGTAATTATTAATATTTCCATCGATATTTTACCGATCGTATATGACACCACATTTTAAAAGAGGACGTTTTGAAGAATATCATATGATGAAGCTTGTTGCCAAAACAACCGCTAGTAGCAAACACTAGTAGCAAACGCGTTAATTATTTCTCTCTCCGTCGTCATGTTTTCTATAATCGTATCAATTGGTCACAGATTAAATCTGTGATTAAATCATCTGATTAAATCTGGATGAGTTCAAAAACTGTAAGCAATTCTCCCTCTAAATTCTCCTCCCTCGGCCTGGTTTCGGCCTGAAAGAGTACACCACAGGCCGGTGGAGATATTGTTACCACCGGGATGCTTCTGTTTCAACTGGAGAAAAGAGTGGTATTTGCTGAGAACACGTGGGTGGTGCCCACCGCGACACACATTTTGTGCAAAAGACTTATGTTGCGCAAAAAAATTGCCCTTTCCATGGGCGATGCTTTATTTCTAGAGAAACTGTTTGTCCCTGAGCCTCGTGGCTGGAAGAATTATGGCAGTGGAACTAACAAAAGTGAGAACACCTCTCCTCACCGAAACAATGTTTCTCTTTCCTTGCGTCGCACAGTGTGTCGTCCAATGGAAAAAAGTCCGAAAATCAAAGTGTAAGATCTGCAAATTTATGTATCCTAAAATGTTCGTAACAAAACGTAGTTTCTAAAACTGCCTTAAATTTTAACTGAATAAATCAATTTGTTATTAAAATTGAGGCTGAAACTTCACTGTCAAATTCCGCGCATTTTTGAAAACATGCGTCCCTCGCAAGCTATTTGGTTTTTTAATTTGATTTTTACAGGGTGTGTTTAGCATTATTAGACCTTCAATCTCCCAAAAAGTTTTTTTAAATTATCGCAGTTTGTCCTAATTTTTTATGTTTAACATTTATCAACTTTGATTAGAGTTTTAAAAAAAGTACATCAAAGTACACCCGTGAATTTTTTTACAGTAATTGGTGGCACATTAAACTTTAATTTCGCATTGGTTTAAATCTGCTCACATTTGCTCAAGCGGAGAAAATATAAATATTATTAAATTCCAAGAAATAATTCAAGAAGCTAGAGAATTATATTTAAAACATTATAATTGGTATGTGATGCCGGTAACTACGCATAAATTACTTTTCCATGCAGTTGAAATTATTAAAAATACAATTGTTCCTATTGGCAAACTATCCGAAGAAGCTCTAGAGGCTCAACATAAAAATATAAAATATTTTCGGGAACATAATACCCGCAAGACATCAAGAGAAAATTCAAATAAAGACCTATTAAATCGTCTTCTACTGGAGTCGGATCCAATTATTGCCCATTATAAAAAAAAACATACGAAAAAAGAAAAAAAGGATTTTGCAGATATAAGAGACTATTTATTATTAAATGAAACATCCTACTTATCAGATTCCAACTTAAACACTTGTTCTGATGATAGTGAAGCTGAAGTAGCCCTAGTAGCACAAAATATTGGTTAAATATTTTTTTCAGATATTCAATAAATATTTTTTGAGCCACACTTTTGAATATGAAATAAATATCAGATTGAAATATTATATACAGATACAGGAAATATGAAATAAATGTTAAAGAAATGTAAATTAAATATTCATCAAATATGAAAGAGATATTTAAAATACGTAATGTAAATATTCAGAAAATATACAATCAATATTTAAAAAATGTAAAATAAATATTTCTGTTATATTCTATGAATGGTTAGTCTATATTTTTTAAACGTTTATTTTACATTTAATGTATGTGTATACAATATTTGAATCGAATGTTTGCTTTATATTAAAATGTGTGGCTCAAAAAATATTGGTTTGATGTTTGAAAAAATATATTTAACTCACTTTTATATATTTGGCTTGCGCTAATTGTGGTTCTCTAGATCGGGATTTAGTGTTTTTTTTTATGTAATGTTAAATATGTATCTTTTAAAACTTCGATTCCAAACGCGAACTGAAAATATGGGCACACGTGAGCGCGGCGCGGGCATTCCTTGGAGCGGTCACTTTTTTTTTTTTTTTTGAAAAGTTTTTATTTGCAAGGTATAACAGTATATGTATATATATAACAGGCGCAAATAAAACTACGAAAAAAATAACCTTATAATATATCAGTCTTATGAAGAATGAACACTTTGGTACTTCGCTTCATTACTATAATATTGGGGGGTATTGCACAGTAGGGGGGCTTAATCAACTATTGACAAAGTCTGTTTTGTCGGACGGTAGTTTAAATACAGGTTAAAAACGTTATAAAAAAAAAACCCTGTTAGTTATCTAATATATGTGTGTGTGTGTGTGTGCGTGCGTGCGTGCGTGCGTGCGTGCGTGTGTGTGTGTGTGTGTGTGTGTGTGTGTGTGTGTGTGTGTGTGTGTGTACTTAATCTAAAATACGATTACCTAGCATCTTACGGCTGAGTTGTAATTGTGTATTTGTTGTTTGGCTATGTTTACCTACTACTTATTAGGTCTTAATTTGCACAAGCATAATTGCACTCTTCGATCTTATTTATCTACGAATATTACATTAGTTGGTGCTTCCTTGCTCATCTCTCCTGCGTCTTCGCCTTCTTAGCTCGTCAATAAATTTGCCGTCTTCTACTAACCACCAGTACTTATCTAGTAGTCGGTGAAAATTGTTCCTGTCTCTATCAGGTATCGCGGTAGAGTACTTTATATTTGCGGGGTTCGTGGTGTGGTTATATTTAAAGGTCTTGTCCGCTCTATTTCTTGCAGCATGGTAAATTAACGGGATGTTCATTTCATCCTGAATTAAGCCTATCTTGTCTATGTGTGTGAATGCTTGTGGGTGACATAACCTGATATCATACTCTCCTCTATATCTGTTGTATTTGTGTTCATTATTTCTATAAGGATATCGTTTTCTGTGTTTGGAATGCTAGCATGATAGTCACGTATTAGCTGAAGTATGTGGTTATCAATACGTGGTATGTCGGCTAGGTTGTAAAGTGTTTTATTGTTTATAAAGTGGTTGTTGTAAGTTTTCCTGTATATGTGTAGAGCAGCCCGTATACAATTCCTCTCAAATTTACGTATTTTCTCCATGGTTGCCGCGTTTACGTTCCACCAGATCGGGACAGCATATGTAATTATTGGTCTAACTAATAAGAGGTAGCAAATTATTTTGGCTTTGCGTGATAGTGACTTATGAAAAAAGAGTCTATTGTATTTTCGGAACGTATTGGTGGCTTTTTGTAATTGTGTGGTGACATGTACGTCTTTAAGGAGGTAGTCGAGATGTACTCCTAGATATTTGACGCTTTTTTTATGTTGTATTGAGTAAGAGTTATTATTGTTTTGTATTGCTATACTGAAATGATTAATGTAGTGTCGTTTAGAGCTGTTGAGGAATCTGAGTGGTTTATGGAAAAGAATACTCTCACATTTAGTTGGGTTAATTTTTAAATTCCATTTAAGGTAATGCTGGTTGATTTCCTTGGAGCGGTCACCCATCCCTCCTTGTGACGTGGCCTACGGTTGTTGTACCTCGGTGATCTTGTAACGTAGTGGTGTTCCTACCCCTTCGAATCATCAGATGAAATCATTTTGCCAACATTTCAATTTTCACTAACAATACTAGTGGCACCATAAAAGATACACTACCGTTCAAAAGTGTGGAAGGAGCTGAACAGAATCTTATGGAACTTTATTGTTTAAGATTTTTTATTATAATCAAAGTATGACTTTCTCTGAAAATTGAATTTAGTAAAGCGAAAGAAGCTAGGGAAAAAAGGCAAAGGAACAAATGATACATATATAATAATGAATACGGATTTGATGGCATATTAATTTAACTTTTATTGAATACGCTTGAAATAAAGATATATTTTATATATATTTATAAGCTTACAGCCTTGACTTGGCTGTCGCTAAAAATAAAGACACGCATTGTCTTATTTCCACCTCCGTAATTGTAGTTTGCCTTCTTCTTGTGGCAGCTGTGAAATTAAAAATGAAACAAAATACATACATATGTATTACGTATAGCTCGTGGCAATACATAAAAGTAATAATTATAGTTACTTACTCATTACAGCATCATATAATTTTAAATTTACAAATGATAATTTTTTCTTCTTTCCTTATCCGGAATAATTCGGAGCTGCTTCATTTGACATAATTTTCCGAAGCATATTATAAATAATTTTTTTGTTGGTGTCTCCACCGACTAGATATAACAGTTGTACCTGAAAAATATATGCCATTATTTATTTGATGTCAACATTACAGATTATATATATGTACCACATACCAAACAACAGTAAATACAAACCAGCGAATTAAATTTTTCTGTGTGTTCTGATATCATCGTATCAAAATCGTTGATGGCAACTACCGACGCTAATGGTAATTGATTTAGAAAATTATTATCTAATTCGTCATGGCTGCTTCCACCCGTTACTCTAACATTTAATAATCTTTCAATATTCTCTAATTTATTTAAAATTAATTTTACGTCGTATTTTATTTCGATATATTGCCGACTTAATGCGGCCAATTGTCCCTCATCCTTATTTGTTGTTATACTATGTACATCTGTGGAGAATATCACAAAGTATTATTATCACCTTAAGTTTATTATCTTATTATATGTATAATTGATTACTATTTTGATATTTATAATAAAGATTTAGCATTTTTGTCTATTTTCCGACTTACTTGGTGTTTCTATTTGCGATGGCTCAATTGGTTGGCTTTCTTTCGAAGAATCAGATGAATCGGATGATTCGAAAATAATGCGCTTTTTGGATATATTGTGTTTTGGAATTTTGGATACTTTTCTCGTTGGCGACATTTTAAAAATTATATAAAATAATCCTTAAAAATATAAATTTATAAATACCTCAATTAATATTTACTTTAAAATAACGTAATTAAACTTAAATTTAGTGATACTGATGAAGCAGTTCACATGCTACGAAATATGAATGGCATTTAACTACGAATGATTTGTACAAAATTTCATTTAGTTCGTAAGACAAAATTTCATCAGTCAATTTATCAAATTTAAATAATCCTATTATTTTGGATTTAATAGGGTGTTTATAAAAATTTTTTAAGTTTGTTGATAATTTCCCAACTATTCTGTTTTCTAATATGTCTGTGACTTGTAGGACATGTTCATTTTTTAAAAAGACATAACGGTCACAAAATCCATACGCTTTTAATTTAAAATAAGGAAGTTGTATTGTTTTTCTGTTATTGCTGATTGTAATCCTTATTTGTGTATTAATATTTTCCGTGACTGTAGGCATTCCATTTTCCGATAATCTATTTGTTATTTGTGCTAAAGGTTTATTCCATCTACGTAGCATGCTTACTAGCTTTCCTAAATAGTTTTCAAAAGGAAAGCAACTTAATTCCTCCAAAGAATATCTTAAATTTTCTACGTCGTCTGAAATGTGCACTAAATTATGAATATTATATGTACAAAATTCTCTGCCATAAAGGCTAGGACAATTGTCAACAAATTTAAATAACATTCCCCGAGCTGTATTTAACCACTCTGCGTTTGGATATAACTTATTATGTAATAAAATTCTAATAGCGACATGAAATAACAAGAAGTGATCATAATAATTATCTGGAAGAATTTGTTTTAACAGAATGGGTCCCAAGTATAAAAGGAATAGTCGGAACTCAGTAGCTTTGAATCGAGGTAGCTCCGATATGGGACGCGATTTACGATTAAATTCACTGGGTACATATTTTGCTGAAGATGTCATTCTCTTTGATAATTTATTCTTATCTGAAATTCCAAGTTGTATTTTGCACCAATGACCGAGTAATTTTTTCATTACCCCTAAGCAACATAAATGCATATAATCTAGAGCAAAATGTTTTATTATATCGAGTTTAATTATATTTAACAGAGGTGTTGTTTGATTATTTTGATGATGAGCAATGTCGTGAAAGTTTTCAAAATGGGAATGCGTTCGAGCGCTAGCGTCACGTTTTACATAACCAATTCGTTTTTTGTAATATATACCCGTTTCTGTACTTCTTTCGCAACCTTTGTAACCCGTATGTCCTTTAATATTTTTTAAAAATGCTCTCGCAGGTGCATCACACGTAAAACATATAACAGTTACTTTAAAATTATTACCATCGTAAAATAATCCATATTCTAAAATATCGTTCAATTCATGTACAAAATCATTTAAATAATCAGTCAAGGAATTAGGTTTTGCATCGCCATAATATATTGCTATTGGAAAAGGGGGCACCGTACAATGTTTCAATACTATTTTGCATAAAATGGGCCAAAACTGTTTATTTGAACTTTTTGAAAGTGGAATACCAGCGACATTAAAAATTAATTGAAACATAAATGTTTCTTTCAGCTCCGTCAATACACTTTCATTTTCTAATAAAGTAAATAAATGCGGCTTTATACCTAAATATGAATATTGAGCTATCGTATTCTTTTTGCTAATAAGTGATGTAATATTGCTTGATGAGCGCATAGTCTTTAATATAGTTCGTGCATCGCGTGGAATCTGATAATCAGGAAAAAAGTCCTTCAAGCCTTTTAATAAATTGTTTAGTTGGGTATGATTGATTTTATTTTCTAGGGACCATGTTTTTAAAAAGGTAATTAATTTTAAATTTCTAAAAGCAGTAGATGTATCATCTGTAATGTAATTTGTGTTACTCCTATTATTTGTAATTTGAAGATCAAATTGTGAACTCTGATCGGATATGACGGGGTCATTAATTGTTGTCGAATTATTTGGCATGATTATACTTTCTTCTTCGGTATGAAGACTCATCTGACTCTGATTGAAAGCTATCTGTTTCTTTATAAATTTATATTTTTTGTAACGTTTTTCGGCCATTGTGAAATTTAATTGTGTAACTGCAAAATAAATGGTATATGAAAAACTATCTTTGAAAGCTTTGATAAATGTTACGTTTAGGGGAGGCAGCTCGGATGACCTTGACCTTGATATATGTTGTCAAGGTCACCTTTTTGCTCGTTTTTAATTAAAAAGTTATGAACAAAAAAAGTTTGAAAAATGCAACAGTTATTTTCAGTATTGAAGGCAAAAACGACTAATATGTGCGTGGAAATGAAGCAAGTATTAAGGAAAAAAGTCATTTGGGTTGGCAACGTACGCGTGAAATAAAAACACATGTACGAAATCAAAATGTGGAACATTGTAAGCGTAGTCGGGCGGCTCTCACCGCCAAACTAACCACAAAACAACTCGTATATGATTCTGTATATTTCAATTAGTGTTCAGTGACAGATTGTATGAGAATAAACTGTACTTGTAACCAAAATTTAACGAAAGTTTTTTGCAATTATTTCGCAAACTAAGTCCAAGCGACGGATAAAGGTATAGAGAAAAGTTGTTCAGAATGTTGACCTTGACAACATATGTCATCCAAGGTGCCTCCCCTAAACGTAACATTTACCAAAACTTTAATTGCAAGTCTTTAGAAAATGAAATATATATATATTTATTTATTTATTATACATTACATAAATGTACTTACCTTTTCTGCGATCGATGAAATGCAGGTGTAGAGAGGTATCCGTTTGTATTATTACACTACACGCACGCTACGTATTTCTATACTATAATAACTTTTCTATACTATTCTATACTATAATAACTTTTCTATACTATTCTATACTATAATTATACTATGTATACATATAGGTCGCGTTCCGCAGTCAAACCGTTCGTTATGTAAGAGCTGGCTGAAGACTGAAGACTAGAACGCAAAAATTGTGGTGGAGGTGATGAAGCAAAGTGGGAGAAAATTGGGGGTGAGATCTAGAAAATGGTCCAGACGTTGTCTTAAACTGTAAATGTTATGGCGCCGGAAAGTCGTACAAAAAATCGGACGAGTCCCGTCGCTTCGAGCTCAAGAGCCTTCGACACTTAGACTGATATATTTCTTCTAGTCGGGTGGTCGAAGTCTTGGGATTTGGTGTCAAATTCATTCTAGAGATACATTCGTGGGTCTCACATTGTATACGTTGCGTCCCAACACAGATTGCTCGCTAAAGAATGAATGATCTCCGCTGAAATAAGGCCAGGACCTCTCCCAAATACTTTGACTGCAGTCGAATGTTTATATTTTCTAGCGCAGCGAGTATAATCTCCAGACTCTGTTTAGACAAAGCCGAGAAAGATCTCGAATAGGTTCCAATACTATAGGGAGTCTGTTGCTACGAACTTTTTAATCTTATACAGTTCAATCACGTTGCGTAAGACATAAGAGTTACGATTATTGTTCGTGCAACTTTGTCGCACATAGTAAGAACATTAATTAATTAATTAATTAATCATAACTCTTATGTCTCACGCAACGTGATTGAACTGTATAAGATTAAAAAGTTCGTAATGTTCTTATAATATAAATGTATGTCGATTAAGTGACACACTCGAATTCAAAGTAAATTAAAAGTAAACATTTTACTTCCAGTATTGAATAAAGATTTATTTTATATTTGAAACCAATATGTCATTCGTAATATGAAAGTTGTATGACTTCCATATTCTGGAAGAAATATTTTTCCATGAAAAGTATTTCCTGCATATTTAAAAAAAAATCCTATTTCTTATATTAAATAAAGATGCATTTTATAATGAGAAAAAAATATTCTTTTCATAATATGAAATAAATATTATCTGTATATTAGGAAAAAAATATTCCATTTCTAATATTAAATAAAGATTCATTTTATATTTAGAAAAAAATATTTTTCTCGTAACATGAAATAGATATTTCCTGTATATTTCAGAAAGAATATTTGTTTCTTAATGTAGAATAAATGTTATATGTATATTTAAATATTAAAAACAGATTGTATCTCTTTTTAATATTGTATGAATATGTATACAATATTTTGTGCTACTACGGTAGTTTTTCACGGAAAAAACGCCGAAAAAAGTGGTTTTTATTTTTTCCTACTATGACGCACTAATCGCAGGAATTTGAAAAAAATTGAGCATAATACTTAGGACAATATCTCATTGCTAAATTAATTCTGTTCTAGTGTCTCTTCGATTTCCATATGAAATCTGCATTTTTTCGATTTTTTTCGTGTTTTTCGATTTTTACAGCCAAAGTTTGCAACGGAAAAATCTGAAAACGATTCAAAGTATGCGGTTTGGTGTCAGAAATGTGTCACATTTTTTTCAGAATTTAAAATTGTCATTAAATGGGGAAAATGGGCCAAAAACTGGATTTTCGTTTTTCCTCTATAACTACCCTTACAGATGAGCTATAGGGCTAAAACTTGGTTGAAAGGTATCTTTTTTGGTAGGCTATCGAATGGCGCAAATTGGAATAAAATCCCTTCCAGGGCAGATTTGACCCCCAAAACCGGCTATAGCCTTTAAAGGACAAATTAAAGGATGTTATCAGTGCGGGAGAACAAATCATATTAAAAAGGACTGCTATTATTATAAAAAACAAGTGAAACATTCAAATATTCAAAGTGAGAAAATGGCTGAAACAATTGAAGTAATACAACCATCTGCATCTTCAGGAAATTATAATACATCCTCAACAAATTATGACCCATCACGTGTTGCGTTTATGGTGGGAGAATATGAAGAGAAGGACAAATCTGATCAAGATAAAACTACATTTATCTTGGATTCGGGTGCATCGGATTACATAATCAACAGAGAATATGTAGCCGAAAATTTTGACACACTTCCTGTACCAGTAAAAATTTCCGTTGCGAAGAATGGTACATACATTAGTGCAACAAAGAGGGGTACCATACATATCACCACCAACAGGGGTATACAAGGGACGCTGCAGGATGTATTCTACTGTCCAGATGTACCGTACAATTTACTTTCGGTTCGAAGAATTCAGCAGGCAGGAATGAGCGTGACGTTTGACGAACAAGGAGTAAAAATACATAAAAATGGTAACGTTGTAATATCATGTAAGCCCTTGAACAATTTAACTGCTATTGAATTTATGCTTAATATGAATTTTAAAAATTGTGTTGCTCAAGCAACTAGTGCTGAAGAGATGATTATACATTATGGCATCAGCGCTTAGGGCATATCGGTAAAAATAAATTCTTAGAGTTGAAGAATAAAGAGATGTTTGCGGATATAAAGCAAATAGAAAAAGTTAGAGTAAACGATAATTTATGCGAAGCTTGTGTAAACGGTAAACAAGCACGAGTACCATTTCGAAAAGCTAAAGATAAAAGTCATGTAAGACGCCCATTATTCATTGTTCATACAGATGTTTGTGGTCCAATCACTCCAACTACAATTAATGAAAGAAATTATTTTGTTTTGTTTCTGGATGAATATACTCTCATTATTGCGTTACATATTAATTGCTCGGAAGTCAGATGTATTTTCTGCCTTTCGAGATTATGTTGCCAAAAGCGAAGCTCATTTTAATTTAAAATTAGTAAATTTACATAGTGATAATGGTAGGGAGTATTTGTCAAACGAAATGAAAGATTATTGCGTTGAAAAAGGCATAAGCTACCACGTACTCCACAGTTAAATGGTGTGTCTGAACGTATGGTGAGAACCATAACGGAAAAGGCTCGGGCTATGGTAGCTGGAGCTGGTTTAGACAAAGCTTTTTGGGGAGAAGCTGCTTTAACGGCTACATATTCGTTAAATATAACTCCAACAAGGGTTTTGAAAGAATCAAAAACACCATATGAAATGTGGCGTACGAAAAAGCCTCAATTAAGATACTTAAGGGTTTTCGGATCAACTGTGTATGTTCATAATAAAACCAGAGAATCAAAATTTGAGGATAAATCCTGGAAAGGTATTCTAGTTGGATACGAAGCAAATGGTTATAAAGTAATTTTGTAGTTTCAAGGCCAGTAATGGTTCGATCTGAAACTGATAAATCTAAATCAGTAATCTCTCAAAAATCTAATAATGATAAATTAGATACAACTACAACAAAGGTAGTCGAAACAAATGAAAATGCCAAATTAAGTAATGAACTTAATAAATCTGTAATAGAAACAGATAACGACGTGCAATGAATCTTTCAATAATAATAGTAACAAAAATGATAATAATGATAATGAAACAGGAAAATTGTCTCCCGAATTAAGGAGGAGCGATAGGACCAAACATCGTCCAACTGTTGCTTATAATGAAGAATGTCGTATACGTAATGTGTGCCGTATGCGTGAGTGGTGCGAGCGACTGCGCACGCTAGCCGCGCACGTATTGTGTGTGCGTAATTAGTCGCTATTCGGGCAAGGCCGAGACCACATGGCCGGCAGGTGAAAATACCTTTTATAAGTAACTTGTGTTAATTTCAATAAATATCACATTATACTCGCACGTCGCGGCAGGCCACCTAACCTGATCCTAAATACACCACAAAGAAGAAATGCCAGATGATTATTATCTATCCGTTCGGTCTATTGTTTATGAAGTTCCTAAATCATATCATGAAATCGAAAATAGGGATGATAAAATGAAATGGGAACAGGCTATTAAAGATGAAATTAATTCCCTTTTAATTAACAATACATGGACTCTAGTACCAAAGCCTAATAATAAAAATATTGTTGATTGTAAATGGGTATTTACTATTAAAAATGATGAACATGGAAATCCATTAAAATATAAGGCTCGCCTTGTTGCACGAGGTTTTAGTCAGCAATATTTAGTAGATTATAACGAAACATTTGCACCGGTTGCAAGGATTTCAAGTTTTAGATGTATTTTGGCATTTGCAAATCAGTTTGATTTGTTAGTACATCACATGGACGTTAATAAAACAGCATTTCTAAATGGTACGTTAAAAGAAGAAATTTACATGAGAGTTCCTGAAGGAATTAAAAGTAGCAACAATGAAGTATGTAGATTGAATAAAGCGTCATATGGACTTAAACAAGCAGCAAGATGCTGGCTTGAGGTTTTCGAACAAGCGCTTATAGAAAGAGGTTTTAAAAACTCTTCAGTTGATAGATGCATATATATTTTAGATAAAGGAGATGTATCTCGAAATATGTATATATGTTGTACTTTATGTAGATCTCTGGCAGTACCGCGACTCTTAAAGGTCGGGGGGGGGGGGGGGTGTCATAAACACATTTCAGGCCCAGACCTTTCCTTCCGTTTACGGTTTCAAACCTAAGCAACGGTTTTCCGTTGCATATTTTGCGTTAGTCTCGTCCAGAGTGTCGAGGTATCGAGAGCTAACAGAACCCTTCCGTATCTTTGAATAAAACAGTTTTCTATTATAATCAACTGTGTGTTTATTGTCATAAATCCCATATCCCAATAAGTTGAAACTTCGCAAGGGATAAGAAATTCGACATTTCATATTACACGACCTAATATATTCCATATTCTTTGGTCGTTACAAAAAATGATTTATTTGAATTAGTATTTTAACAATAAATTATTATTGAAATAATAATTCAAATAACTAATATCGAAACAAATTTCTATTACAAAAACTTATTTATTAAAAAAAAGGTTTAATTAATAAATAACAATAAATAACTACTTAAATAATAAATGAATAAGGCCAGCACAATACAGAATTCAGAATGACAAAACTGAAACCGAAACCGAAACCGAAATCCAAAACCAAAGAACAACAGTTATAGAACCGAAATAATATCGATTCTCCAGAACCATGACCGTTACCGATATAAGCTGGAACCGATATTCTCGTAACAGTTACATCATTTCGGTTCTTCATAATAAAGGGTCGCCCCAGACAAGACAGGCAAGATGCCGAAGTTGTTTGGGCGCCCAAAATCGTCGCCCATAAGGGCTGAGCGTGTCTGCTGGCCGCTTGAGTGGCGCACGGGGTGCTCGCAATAAAGTCCAAGTGCCGAAAATCGTGTCATTTGCTACCAGAACCCCAGAACAGTCCACTCCCCTCTACACCCTGAGATGCCAATGATGGAGCGTGTCGGCCACAGGCAGGCAACAGGCCACAGACAAAAGTTAGAAATCTCTGCCAATACAGACGCAGTCACGGTGCGGAATTTACTGAAATAATTCAATATTCGTGTATATCACGATATGAAATACATTTCTTTTGCATAGAATGCGTACGAGAATGGAAATTGTTATTAATAATCATATAATAATCATTTCTATGCATAATACAATTTTGCAATAATTATATGTCAATCATTTTTATTTATTCCTAATTTGCTTTTACTATATGTTTTATACCTATTCGAAAAGTAATATTAATATAAAGATAGATCGAGATTGTTTGGAAGAACGTGAATGGGGATCACATTCAAAGTACTGAGAATGAGTCGGATAGCGAATAACATTCAGTTATTATTAATTTCGTTTTGAATTTGTTAGTTTTTAAAAAAATATATATATATTTATATACACCTGACCTGGTGAAAAAGCGAATATAATAGTTTTTTTTTACATAATTGTTGGAAAGTGTTACTTCGATACTTCCCCTTCGAAATTTCGTTTTTTTTTCAGGTAGCCAATTGCAAGTGAACCGACTGATCGACCGCTATTCACCGGCAGGCTTGAAAAAACCAATGTCCTTTATACTATGGATGGCATTACCTTTACTGTACACTGGGAGTGCACAACACCCTAACAACAGTTTAGGTAAAATATGTAAATGAGATCCCCGATAACTGTTTCAGTCAGAATCGATATATAACAGTCTGAAACAGCTATTTGCAGAACAGTTTCAGTCCCTATCAGAAAAGTATAATTGCGAGCGCCAAGGACTAAATAGCCAGTAGTTATAATCTTTGGAAGTGAGAACGAACAGGTCGATATACACATATAATATATGTATCAATATATCATTTCTTTCCTTGAGACTGTCTACATTCTGAATCCTACATGTATTGGATATTACTTTTTAATAATTTATTACATACATAAAATGGTACTGTTTATTACATCCTGTGTTTCATATTAGGTACTGATCTTTTAATTACAGACAATTAATAAAAATGTGATTATTAATAATCACTGTATTATTTTGTGGAATTAGCTATTAATTCAACCAGAATATTTCATCTCTGTTTAAATACAATGCTTTCTGCTTCTATACTCATTTCAATTTACATAAATAAACTTTTATTTATTGATAGTAAACATAATAACAATTGTCGTTGAAAATTGAGATACCTATTTAGCGCTATTTTTATCTTGTATTTGATTCATATAAACTGTTGTTGGCTTCTTTGAACCTTTTGCTATCAAATACAATTTTCAACACGGACGGAAAAATATTCAAAAGATTGTCACTAAAAATTTTAATGACAGTAGTTATGCGTTGTTATTCCATATTCGTTACAAGTTGCGGCATGTCTGTTATTATCGATAATAATTTCGATATTGTTATTATTGATAAGCAATTGTTTCTAAACTGATAGCAATAATGGTAAAAGATCAGCTAAATCTGAACTCCTGTATGCTTTTACGGTATAACGATAAGTCAAATCAGTAGTAAACAGAATTTTATACAAATTTATTGTTTATAATTAATAAATTCTTGCACAATTTATGAGAATATTTGGAAAAAATAACTAATGATTCTACATGTAATGTCAATATATAATAACAGACACGCCGCAACTTGCAACGAATATGGAATCTCGCATAACAACTGTCATTTAAATTTTTAGTGACAATCTTTTGAATATTTTTACGTCCTTTTGAAAATTGTATTTCGTAGCAGAAGATTCGAAGAAGCCAACAACAGTTTACATGAAACAATTTCAAGATAAAAATAGCGCTAGATAGGTATTTCAATTTTCAACAACAATTATTATTATGTTTACTATCAATGAATAAAAGTTTCTTTATATAAATTGAAAAAGCATTTATTTAGCTTTAAAGTGAGTATAGAGACAGAAAGCATTGTATTTAAACAGAGATGAAATATTCAGATTCAATTAATCATGCAATGGCTCGTTTGGTTTAGTTTTCCAGAATTGGCACTGTAACTTGGAAAGTAACCGAAAATACGCGCTGTGCGTTACACGGCAGTAACGGTAAACTGGCAACTATGCGACGAATATTCTCCGATGTTATTTGGCAACTACGCCCCCGATACCAGTAATTCAATATAATTCCTAAACTCACCACTCTAAATCGTAGAGGGCATAGCAAAACCTTTGAGTTTTTGAAGAGTCGGTATTTCAGAACGTGAGACACGAAGTCCCATAAGATGATAGGTCTATTCTATACCTCGTCGGTGCCTCGGGACAGCAGCGTTAGAATCATTCGCGCATCTGAACTATTCAAAATTAAACACATAGTTAGAATCATTCGCGCATCTGAACTATTCAAAATTAAACACATAGTCAGAATCATTCGCGCCTCAGAAAAACACAGTCCGTTACTTTCCACACTGCTACCACTGTTCCGAATTTAACCAATCACCTAATGTTAACTCGGCATGTGATAGTGCCGTGTATTATTATTAATAAATAAACATTGTTAAAAAACATGACATTTAATCAATTCATCATCCGGCACAAAATATAACACAGTCCGAGTGTAAACACGCGTGTATTATAACTCTATGTGATATTAATAACGATAATATTAGCACCATAAACCAGAAAAATATTAACATTACTCATCAGGCTATAGGCTCAGATTATTAAAATAATTAAAAAGTAAAAGTAAAAACAAGTAAAATAGGAAGATAATGCTAGAAATAAAATATTGTCGAACAGATCAGCAAATAGCATAACATAAGTAACATGTTACAACAATTTTAATAGTTAAGAGGAAGTATTAAAAACAGGGGCCAAAAATGATAGTTATTCTAAAATGTTCAACGATAAAAATCATTAATAAAAAATGGATTATTTTTTAAATTTAAGATAAGGTTACAAATAACAATTATTAGTGCCCAAAAAATTGAATCCTCCTCTATAACTGTTTTCGATGAAGAAAAACTCTTTCGATTGCTCAAAGCGGTTATCGGTGAGAGAAGTTCATTTCGATTTCTCATACTCCTAACAGTTACACTGTCCAACACCAAAAAAATTTTGCAACACCTGTTGGGGGATTCTTATACACTTTGTCATTCTAAAACCAAATCCGCCAACAGAATTGCTCTATCACGCAACGTTTTCAAAAAATATTGGTTTTCGTAAAAATCCACGATTTTGATAAAAAATAACGTGTTACGCAAAAACTAAACACGCGAGAAAGTTCAAGTTTGAGTCAAGAGATAAAGCGGACTTTCCTTTATATACAGCCAATAATATATATAGCCAATTATATTTTTATTAAACATTATTGTTCGAAAGCTTGAAAATGTGCCGACGCGGGTACATTGTAGGCTCTAGTTTTGTGTTTATGTGAAAAATCCTTTACCTAGGAGGAGTTTACTATACAGGAATGCATTCTACATAAGAGTTCACTTAAGGAAATGCTGAATAAGAAAAATTGGATACAAAAGCTTACCTATTTCTGATGTAAACAAATTTTAAAGTGTATCCACCTTGCTTGACTTCCGCCTTGCCTACATTAGCAAATGTCCAACAGTACTCAGCTTTACATCGGCTTCAGCCTTACTTCAGCTTTTCTCTTTTCCTTTGTAACTCCGAAATATCCATGGTTGAAATATCTTGATGAAAGATTAATGCTGGAATTATATTCCTTGTTTTAATTTTAATTACTAACTCTTTTAATCGGGTGTGTAATTGAAATACAATATAATTCAAATATTTTAATCAGGTGTATAATTGGAATACAATATAATTCAAATATTTTAATCAGGTGTGTAATTGAAATACAATATAATTGACATATTTTAATCAGATGTGTAATTGAAATATCATACACTTGAAATACAGCTCTCCAAGTTATGTATAGCTCTTTCTGATTTTTATATTTATGTTTGAAATTAAAAAAATTTGTAACGCAGAAGTTATTTCTGTTCAGATATTATTTTATAAATAATACATTCCTTTCGTTTGAAACCTTCACGTGGATTTTTCAACCTCTTATTACCTATTATTTTATTATTCTTTAATTTTCAATTTTAATTTAAAGAAATCGTAATTCGCAATTAATGTAATTTATTTACAAAGTGTTTTGTAATTGTACTCCATTGCAATTACGAATTACATTGTAATTTAATTGAATGAAGATCTCAATTATAAATTATAATATGATTGAAATACAATGTAATTCAATTACTTTGTAATTATAATTCCTGGAGTAATTCAATTGTAATTCTGCACAACTCTGCCGCTGGCACAGATCAAAGCCCGCGTGAGCGCAAGACTTTAAATAAAAAATTTTACTTTCTTTATTATAAATAATTCTTTTGTGAGACTTTGACCAATACATTTGTGACATTATTCTGATTAAAATGATACATGATAAATGAAAGAAAATATATAGAACTATTCGATAGAAAAAATGTGCATCTCTTACCTTCAGATAAAAGTATTTTCTTCATCACGACGTGCCATCCACGAGCGCTCAAAGAGGAATGGTCGAAAACCGCTCGAGCTGTTGCGAACCAGCTTATAAGAAACCTACAAAAAAAAAGCAGGCAATGTTTGTGTAAAGGTGACAACAAGGTAATTTCTTCATAAATTCCTTCCTTTATATTTTATATACAGAGTGTTTACGAAATCGTGGTACAAGCGACACGGCTGTGTGGTGATTGTACAGGGTGTATAAAAATTAATAGTCAATAGAAAGCTGAAACTTTGTAGAATATGGGAAAAATAAGGAGATTATGGTACGACCGTTTTCTAACCTTGAGGAAATTCGTTTAAATTCGTACACAATTTCAAGAAAATTTTAGTTTTTCTATTTGTAACACAAGTAAAATATTTTATATTGCAGTTTTAAGTTTGTACAGTGTTTTCCCGAATATAGAAATGTTCAATATTACATAATACACCTACAAAATGCTAAAAAGCTTTTGTCAACGACGATGCAATTTATAAAAAAAATTCTGAAAAAATTAAGAACAATTGTTTCAATAATATCTAACTACTGAATTTTTATAAAACTGGTATCTCTGAAACTTCAATCCGAAATGTGCACTTTCTTCAAATGATTAGATATATCAACATAATACATGATCAACTGAAAACTTCGATATAAAATCGGCAATTTTATGCTTTCAGATTTGTTTAAAAATCGATTTTGCAACCAAAAATTCTGAAAAGATCTCAGTCATGTATGATATTAGATAGAATATTCATGAATTTTTTTGTAAATTTTTTTCGAGCATGGTGCGATAAAAAATTAATTTGGTTTGCAGACACTTTTGACCAGCTTATCCGGCTTTATCTTTAAAATCGACAAAAAAATTACTTAAAAAATATAGAACATATTTCAGCATACGACATTAAACCCGATTTAAAAAAAAAATTTCTAGTTCAAATTTCGCATTGATATCTTTTTTAGTTTAAAAGTTGGTCGAACCGGGAATCGATTGCGGATAAGGCGCTCGAAATTTTGGCGACGTGACGACGGTACGTCTGAGTGGGGCCATGCCGGCGGAGGGGTTCATCCCTCTCCCCCTCGAGCCAGTTAGAACGGTGACCCATGATTCCTGGCATCACGACTGGACGAGCCTGATCGATTATTCATATTACTTATATTAGTTACACTGAATGACTAAAACATATTCAAAAAATGTTAAAAAATGTCTATATGTGTGTCTCTTTAATTTCGACTGCAAAAAGCGAATTTGAAGACTATATATATGTGTAAAGTATTGAATCCGCCATTTTGAATTTTGAATTTTTGGTGTCAGATTCGTTATCAGTGACCTCAGAAACACGTGATTACCAACTTTTAGAAAGTTTCAATGACATTTTGAATTTTATTTCGGGCGCCCATGCTCGGGCTGCAACTATCCACTGTGAAAGTGGTACACCCCCCCCCCCTCCGGCAGCCATTGCTTCCCTTTTAGAGTTGCGAATAATGAAATTAAAGTGCACGGGAGTCTTTTCCATCGAATTTAATAAATTAGTGTCGCGTGAAATAATGCACTTCTCGCGTTTATTTCGACATATTTATTATTTATTATTTGTACACTAGCGTTGCGAAATAATGATTCGGTTTGTTTCCCTCCCTACTAATTCAAATGGCTGCTATCGCGATTCCATTTAGTGTTGCGATAAAAGAAATGAAATTGCACGGGAGTTTTCTGTTTTGAAATAAATAAAGTAGCGTCACGATGGACAATGCACTTACTCGCGTTGATTTGAAATGTTTAATACATATTTTTGTAGAATAGTGATGCGACAAAACGGTCCACTCGCGCGTTGATTTGAAATATATCGAGTGGACAACCATTTTCCATATGTATTTTTTTTTATTTAAAATTTTTTTTTTAAATTTTTTGTCGTCTATTAATCTAAGATATAGTCTGTTTCAGATATTTCTTCCCACAACAGCGCAGTGTTAAACAAAGGCCTGTACATCATAGCTAGCCACCCCCTGCAAACTTAAGTACTTAAATGGCCAAAACACAAAATACTTGTTAGGTAGGAAATACATAAGTATTACATTAAAGGGAAAAATCACAAAATATGCATGCAAAAAGATTAGATTTTATACTAGGCAGGTAGTAATTCGGCGGGTAGGCTTTGCAATGAGCTCTTCTTGGTATTCGTTTGTACAGTGATCGAAAGTAGAGCACTGTCAAATCTGTGTTAGTTAGAGTATCTACAAAATTACGGATTTTTTTATTATTTGGTAATTTTGTAACTTTCCGTCGGGTGGGACGATTGTTCAAACATGGCGGAAATTGCGCGCTTTCCGCCATGTCTGAACGATGCCAAATACTATGTGGGTGGGCGGGTCTCCCTCACAACAACCTCCACGTGGTGAGACCTGGATAATCGGTGTGAATTTCGATTTAGAATTTTTTTTTTTTCGCAATTGCTCTATAAAATATTTAAAATCGACAATCACGTCGAGCTAATGGCTGTGACAACGAAATGTTTCTTCGACATGATCTTATTAAAGATAGTCCAGATGATGTGGGTTTTCGGTATACCTGATGTCCATTTCTAGACGTTCTGGTGTTAAGAAGAGCAGACGGAACCTTGGGACATCAGGTATACCGTAATTTTTATCGTAACATTACGTATCAATGAATGAATTGTTCGATTACACTCGAACTGGTACTTATTTTCATCAGGAAAATCCCATCAATTCAGGCGTCACAATTTTATGAAGGTATATTGAAAAATCTAAAAGTTTAAACTTTCATTCGCGCGCGATTCTCCGTCTGATTACATTGTATGCCGTTTGTCTGTCGCTGGGTCGTTGGAGATCGGCGACCGTCGGACCTTCGAATAAAAGATACAGATAAAAGATGAAAAAATTATTCGAAGTTCGAATAAATCCGCTTCGAATGAAAAAAATTCTCTTTATTCGTCGGATAAATTCTCGTCGAATAAAATTATTTATTCAATTCTCGCCGTATAAAGATACTTTTTCATTCGATTGTCGTCGTATAAACAAATGAAATTTTTTTATCTTTTATTCGTTATTCGAAATTTTTATTCAGATAAATATTTTGCCCAACTCTGGGGCCCAATTTTTGTTGCTGTTCGACGACAATGATTTCGGGACTTTAATCTCCTACTTAAGATGACCTAGTTCAAACGGGCGCAATGGACATTGTCTTGCACCAAAAAGAGTATATTGAAATTGTATACTACTTTCAATTGAAAAGAACCTAATGACCCGTTTCGTAGAATGCCAGGAAAAAGAACTCTGGAAATTCCGTTGCGGAACGGAACAGATATATACATTTAATGGAAATGGAATACAGAAAAATAGGATTGGAATAAACGGACGATAGAAATTAAAATGAATTTAACGTTCTATAATATATTTATATTTGAACTTTCTGCTATCAAATACAATTTTCAAAAGGAGGAAAAAGTATTGAAAAGATTGTCAACATTTAATACAGTTTTTAATTACAGTTATGCGAGGTTCCATATTTGCTACAAGTTGCTGGATGTCTGTTATTGTCGATTATTATTATCGATCAAAAATTGTTTCAAAACTGATAGTTATATTAGTAAAAGATCAACTAAATCTGAACTCCTGTATGCTTTTGTAATATAACGATGTCAGATTACCACAAACGGAATTTTATACAGAGTCATTGTTTATAATTAATAAATTCTGGTATCACTTATAAAAATATTTAGGAAAAAGAACAAATAATTGTATATGCAACGTTAATATATAATAACAGACACGCCGCAACTTGCAACGAACATGGAATCTCGCATAACAACTGTCATTTAAATTTTTCTTGACAATCTTTTAAGTGTTTTGACGTCCTTTTGAAAATTGTACTTCGTAGCAGAAGGTTCAAAGAAGCCAACAACAGTTTATATGAATCAATTTCAAGATGAAAATAGCGTGAAACAAGACCATACCTTGTCTTTTTTTTCATTTGTGGGCGTCACTACGGCGGCAGGCGACGTGGCTTTTTTTTCTTTCTACAAGCCAGTACGATAGTTTCCTACAAAAAAAAATAAATAAATAAATAAACCATACTTTTACAAGTGATCATACGGGATCAATGTTGAATGAAATAATATTTAACTTTTGACATACCTCTTCAACATATTCTTCACGCTCTGTATTTTGGATGCCGTCTCCTGAGGGTGAGGATGTGCCAGGCGGGCAAAGTGCTGGATCTTCTACAACAAGATGCAAAAGTTTGGGAAATTGTGAAATTTGTTATTCATTGAATATACGAAAAATAATATTTATTATATTTGTTAAACTTTGGCGCTAATCCGCGAGTCAACACGCATGTGCGTTTATAGAAACGCACCTTTCCTATATAGATAGGAAAAACCACTGCCACGTGGTAGGAATTGTAATTCATTTATTTCGGCAGTCTTTTGTTACACGCGGATCTTCGCTTGTCGCAGCGTCGTCGCGATCGTTGCATTGTACCGCGAACCACGTTCTGTGCCGCACGCATGGCGATACGCGTTTTGTATGTATTTGTAATAAACTAAAACTTATTTAACCACGCACCGAGCGAACCGCGCTCTGTTATTAACCGAATATTTCCTAACAATATTCACACGTATATCAAATATGACGATACAAAGGAGTACTCTTAACAAGAAATCCAGATTGACGAAAAATATAATACTGTGAGAACATTTGACAAGGAATATGAACATACTAACTGAAAGCATGACAGCAGTGTATGCAAAAACCGTGAATGAATGAATGAACGAAACGGTTTGATTAGTATCTAGCTAGTGGGCTTCTGCCTATTACAGTTATTCCAATTTCTAACCTTCACACGTTTCTCATTACCTAAAAATTGCAATTGAGTAATAATAAAATGGAATTAAAATTGTCTTCTTCATGTTCTCTCTATGTCATGTTAGAGGCGAATAATACAATAAAATTAAAATACTCTTCTTCGTATTCTCTCTATGTCAAGTTAGAGGCGAATAATAAAATTATTACCAATTTATAAAAAATTATTACCAAATAAAAAATGTAACTTAATCACAGTTTCATTTTTAAAATGAATACATTGTAAGAGTGCACCGCGCCGCTGGCCGTACCGCGGTTTGTATCAGGTTACGGCTAATTGTAAGTGTTAGAAGAAGGCGCACGCACTGTTTAGGTTAAGGCGCGACGATGCGAGAGGCTGGGACCGAACGACTTTTAGGACGGGAGGACAGTCTCGTCTAAGTCACGATCCAATAAAGACCATTTTCCTCGATAGGCCATCTGTTATTTAACTCCTGACACATTCCCTAAAATTCAGAAGTGGGATTACACGATACGCGACTGTAGTTCGATTACAAAATGCGGAATAAGTTCGCGAAACTAATTTTGGGATAAGTCCACTAGTTAACTTTGTTAATTGTGTGCGGTCGTGAAAGAACCAAGTGAATTAGTGATTTTTAGTTAAGACATTGACATTTAAGATAAACATTATGACGTCGCTTACGGTAGCAGACTTAAAAGACTTATGCCGAGGAAAGGATCTGTCGATATCGGGGACAAAAGCCGAACTCGTGCACCGGCTGCTGGAAAGTGCTATTCCAGAATCGGCGTTGCATCTGACAACGCTGCCTACCCCTCAGTGTACTGTGGCGGGGACTGAGACTCAGGAAGAAGTTCAAACGGGGCCCAGTGAACAGTGGGATAGGCCCTTATCTGAGGCTGATTTGTTAAGAAGGGAAAGAGATTTAGCGGAACGTGAAGTTCGATTGTTACGCAGAGAACTGGAACTTGTCCGGCTTTCGCCTTCGAGTAATATGTCGTCGCGATCACGAGAAGTCCGTTGGAAGGACATCAAAGAATTGATCAGCGACTTCGACGGCAACAATTTCGATGCAGAAACGTGGGTGCAGCAGATGAGGAGACTGATTGCAGCACATAGATTAGACGATTACGCAGCAAAGGCCACGATCTGCAGCAAATTAAAGGACAAAGCCCTGAGATGGTATCAGTCGAAACCAAATTGTGTGGACATGACGTACGAAGAGTTACTCGTTGGTTTAAATAAAATGTACGGGTGTCGACCGAGCACGCTGTCGTTAAGACGTGAATTCGAAAAGAGATTCTGGAAAAGCGATGAAACGTTCACCGACTACGTACATGACAAAGTTGTGCTGGGAAATCGAGTGCCAATTTCAGACACCGAAGTGGTCGACTACATCATCGAAGGAATACCAGACGAAAAGGGTCTAGGGGGATAAGACAGGTCTAGCGGCCCCGGCGGGAATTTTATTGGTATTGTGTGGAAAACCATCATTTTAGGTTGAAAAACAATCCCCTAAAATTTTAAGTCGCTAACCCTTCATTTAAGGGTGATATGAGGGTAAACACCCTCAACTTTAACATTTTTTTTTCTCGGTTGTTAATTAAGATATTGAGATGAAATAAAATCGAAAATATTCGAACTTACTTCCTTCATATCATATATTTTTTTCATAATTGTAATTAAATTATTAAGACTAGAAAAAAATTATTTAATTTTTAATTTTTTTTTAGGCGTGGGGGTAGCAAGCAACCCTTCGAGTGACCACTTCCAAAAAATTCAAGAACAATGTTCTGTTACCTATCTAATACGTTCAAAAGTTTCAAGATCGTCGGATTGGTGGAACATAGTTAAATATTGAAAAACAAATGAAATTACGGTATTATAAAGTAGGGATAGTACTATTGGTGGTACATTTGATTAATGATAATATGTATTTATTATTGATTCTAAGATACTCTGGCTACGATTCTCAGCGTGGCACTCTTAAGGCTCGTACAGACCTGAACATTTCGACGAACATTGCGCCGAACATCGCGCCGAACAGCGTCCGAAACGCAAAATCGCGTCGAAATGAATGTCGACTTTGTTTCGTTCGCTGTTCGGCGCAATGTTCGTCGAAATGTTCAGGTCTGTACGAGGCCTTACACTCATTCGGTTTCTCTGCGACTTCCACTTAAAAGTCCCCAACACTCGCTCGGTCTTGAACCCAAAATCACAAACACCCGCTGCATCGCGCTCGACTGTGAAACAAGCATTAATTATATTTTTATTTAAACTTAGAAGTGGCAGTTCTAAAGTAATTATTAAAAATATATTCGGTCTGCAACATGAACAACAAGTGTCAGGATATTTCCATCAAATAATTAACGCATTTGAAAAGGATGTTTTGGGAAATCACTTCGGAATAAATGCAAAATCCAGAGCCGATCTCATTTTAAATGAAACAGCGTACGCACCAAGGAAACTTTTTGAAATAAAAGATTCTGAATTAGTAGTCATTTTTGATGGAACATATGTTAGACACGAGAAAAGTAAAAATAATGTATATCGAAGGAAATCATATTCTGGACAGAAGAAAACATCATTATGTAAACCGTTTACAATTTGCACAACAAATCGATATATTATTGACACGGCCATGAATGATGCGTCAATCATGAAAATCTTATTAGTAGATCCTAACGGAATAAGTTCACTTTTACAACCCAATGATTTTTGCGTTGTGGACCGTGGTTTTCGAGATGTTGTCGAGCATATGAAAAATAGAGGATATAATGTTTTAATGCCAGCTTGTAAAGGAAATCGAGCACAATTGATAACAGCAGAAGCAAATTCATCACGCTTCGTAACAAAAATAAGATGGATTGTTGAAGCTGTCCATGGCGATATTGCACAGAAATATCGTTTATTACACCACAAAATAGACAATAAACTTCTACCATGTCTTAAATCATTGTGTCGAATAGCATCCTTTCTACACAATGAATTTGGTAAAAGATTAGATACAGATCCAGAAATAGATTTAATTATTGATTATATGAAGAATCAACGGATAAAAACAAACGCTTCAGGAACTAGTAGAAGGAAAAAAATTAAATCGCCGTAGAAAACCATTTACACGAATGACTGCCAACGTTGTAATGGATTTTCCAGAAATGACTGAGAAAGATTTGAAAATCTTATTCACAGGTAACATACTTTCTTGCATATGTATAACATTATCACATATAAAACTATATGCTACTTATGTAATATTATGTACAGGTACCTCAATTAACCCAGGCAGTATGCTATCTAGCGGAGTTAATGAGGAATGATGATATTTTAAATATGGAATATTTAAAGGAAACTAAAAATATTATAAGGGTGAAAGTTCATTCGAGGCATATTAATCGCAAAAGTTATCAATGCTACATTGAATATGTACCACATGCGATTAGTTATACCGGAATTACACGATATACATGCGACTGTGCTAATGGCAACAGAACAGTAGGTTGCTGCTCCCATGTCGCTACCATTATTTACTATTTATCTCATGGGCGATTTAAATCCAAAATTGTAAAACCAGCGGAGATATTAACCAATATATTTGATACGACACATACTGTACCAGTAATTGAGGAAAATAGTGACGAAGATTGAATAAATCTATATTATGATTCCTAAACTTTTCTTTTACACCTACATAATGTCTATTTATATTGCAAATTCGGGAAGACAGGAATAGAATATAATACGATGCGAATAATTGATCAAGGAGGGACATAATCTCCTGATAAGAATTATTAATTAATAATTAGTCGTAAGAAACAGTGCACTACACATTATACTATTATAATGGCGTAATTTCATTTGTTTTTCAATATTTAACTATGTTCCACCAATCCGACGATCTTGAAACTTTTGAACGTATTAGATAGGTAACAGAACATTGTTCTTGAATCTTTTGGAAGTGGTCACTCGAAGGGTTGCTTACCACCCCTACGCCTAAAAAAAATTAAAAATTAAATAATTTTTTTCTAGTCTTAATAATTTAATTACAATTATGAAAAAAATATATGATATGAAGGAAGTAAGTTCGAATATTTTCGATTTTATTTCATCTCAATATCTTAATTAACAACCGAGAAAAAAATGTTAAAGTTGAGGGTGTTTACCCTCATATCACCCTTAAATGAAGGGTTAGCGACTTAAAATTTTAGGGGATTGTTTTTCAATCTAAAATGATGGTTTTCCACACAATACCAATAAAATTCCCGTCGGGGCCGCTAGACCTGTCTTATCCCCCTAGACCCTTTAAAATTACTGGCTAGAGTACGGGGTTTCCGTACAGTCGAAGAATTAGTGCAGGCGTTTGCCAGGTCAACGCTGCCAGAGGAGCCGAGAAGGCCCAGACCAGTGCCACGACGGGATATCAACCCACCAACAACAAAGGTTACCCGGGAGCGGCATCCGAAAGACCTAAAAGATGTTCGATGCTACAACTGCAACGAGACGGGACATTTTGCGGTTGAATGCAAGAAGCCCAGAAGAGAACGAGGGTCATGTTTTAAATGCGGCAATATGGGACACCGCGTCGAACGATGTCCGGCTTCGAGGGACATCAGTTACGTAGTTCCCCACCAAGACGAAGACAGCGATTTTTTCCCTACGGTATTATTGGACATAGAAACTACTGAAAGTAATTTTAGGCAATTAGAAATAAGCGCACTGTTAGATTCGGGTAGTCCCATTAGTTTTATTAAAGAAGCTATTGTACCAAGTAATTTGATACGCGATACCGACAAAGTAATTAAGTTCACAGAAATAAATAATAGCGAAATGCATGTTATTGGAAGCGTTGAGGTCCAACTCGCTTACGACGAGATTCCCTATAATATTATGCTGCAAGTAGTCACGGAGAATACTATGCGAAATCCTCTAGTATTAGGGAGAGATTTTTTGAAAAAAGCAGGAATTTCATTTAAACTTAATCATGAAATCAGACAAATAATGAACATCGAAATAGCTTCAGACGACGATAGTCAAATACCGACATTAAACATTAATCCGGAAGTTATGCGAAGTACTCAAGATCAGATCCGTAAATTGTTTACCGAACGCTATGTGAAACCTATTAGACCAGAACACCCGCAAACAGAAAACGTAATGAAGATTACAGTAACAGATGAAAAACCGTTCCATTATGCCCCACGTAGATTGTCGTATCACGAAAAAACAAAGTTAAAAGAAATAATTGATGACTTGTTAGCAAAAGACGCGATAAGGGAAAGCACTTCCGAGTATGCTTCACCGATAATTTTAGTTAGAAAAAGAAATGGTGAAATGCGCATGTGCATAGATTTTAGATTCTTAAACAAAATTTCAGTTCGTGATAACTTTCCATTGCCCCTAGTAGAAGATCAGCTAGATTTATTAAACGGGAAAAAATACTTCACGCTGCTGGATTTGAAAGACGGATTTTTCCAAATTCGGATGCATGAAGATTCGATTAAATTCACTGCTTTTGTTACACCATGGGGTCAATACGAATGCCTTAAGATGCCATTCGGTCTAAAAGGAGGGCCGTTAAAGTTCCAGCGATACGTTGCACAAATATTTAGAAAACCACTCGAGGCTGGAGATGTTTCTGTGTATTTGGATGATTTTCTAGTGGCAACAGAAACAGTAGAGCATCATTTATTGGTATTAGAAAAAGTTTTTCAATTGTGCGTCGCAAATTAACTAGAATTACGATTAGATAAATGTAAATTCCTACAAACTAGGTTAGAATATTTAGGATATACGATAACAAGCGAGGGTATACGACCCACGGAACGCGGGCTAAATTACGTTAAAAGATTCCGATTCCTCAAAATACGCGAGATGTACAAAGTTTTCTGGGACTTTGTTCATATTTTTGAAAATTTATCGAAAATTTCTCGTTAATCGCGAAACCGTTATATGACCTTACGAAAAAATCGGTTAATTTTACGTTTGGTTCAGAAGAAGCGCGTGCATTCGATAAATTGAAAGAATGTCTAGTAAATAGCCCTATTTTAAGTACTTAGTGTCCGCGCGACACCACCGAATTACATTGTGACGCAAGTTCAGTGGGTTTCGGTGCAATCTTGATGCAGAAAAAACGGGATCAGAAACTTCATCCTGTGTTTTATTTCTCAAAAAGAACAACAGAAGCAGAAACTAAATACCATAGTTTCGAATTAGAGACTCTAGCGATCATTTACGCGTTACGGCGTTTCAGAACATATCTGCTTGGAATACAATTCAAGATTATTACAGATTGCAAGGCCCTCAGCCTCACGTTAAAGAAAAAAGAAACCAATCCACGAATCGCGCGGTGGGTGTTAGAGTTACAAGGGTACGACTATGTTTTAGAACATAGGTCAAGCTCGAGGATGCGCCATGTAGATGCACTTAGTCGACAAATTCTTATCTTGCACGATAATTCTTTCGATAGAAACCTCGCATTATGCCAGGATAACGACCCTGAAATAGCAGATATTCGTAAAAAATTGGAAAATTCAGAGGATAAATTTTTCGAAATGACAAACGGTTTAGTTTATCGCAAAGTGAGAGATCGCGCTTTTTTTTATGTTTGTGGCGGCCCGCGCAAAGAGCACGCCGACCACCGACAACATACAATGTATACGCGGCGGCGACCGTCCTCGGAAAGCCGCAGCGAAACACGTGAAGATCGGCTTCGGGGACGGTCGCCATCTGCTAAACAATCGACTGACGCGAGGGAGAATCGGTCGGTCGAAGGCATGTGATCGACACTCGCTCGCGAACGTCGGTATAGGACGCTTGACGGTCCACCGACGAATAAAGACGAATACCCGCGAACACGGCCTCAGCCATTTCACCCGACTCCCACATAATTGGTGACCCCGACGTGATCTGTCGCGCAAAGGCAGAGCGAACCGCGGTAGTGTGCAGTTCGGGTGCATAAAAAAATTAATTACGGAACGCAGCGATGACTGACCCGCTGTCCGACCTCGCAGCCCTCGCCGATGCCGTCATCGAGGTGTCGTCTCGTCCGCAGGTCAACGCCGCATCGACGAGTCGAACGGACGAGACCCAGGCGTTGATAGCGGAACTCCGCCGCGAAATCGCGGCCCTTCGCGTCGGTATGGACACCCGCCGCGCGCGGTCCAAGTCGCGCGGTCCTCGCGAAAGAAGGGCGTCGAAGGCGCGAAGCCGAAGCGACGAGGTACCACCTGGTGACGGCAGATGCTGGTACCACTGGAAGCACGGTCCCGCCGCGAGGAAGTGCCGCGACCCGTGTTCCCAGGCGACGGAAAACCGGCGGGACGGTCGTTGATGGCGGCGAACGACTCTGCGCCGGCTACAAGCCGCCTGTTCGTGACGGATCGGACAACGAAAATCACCTTCATGGTGGACACAGGATCCGACCTGTGCGTTTTCCCGCGTTCGCGTGTGAGTGGTGCACGCGAAAGGACGGCATATGAACTTTACGCCGCGAACGGTTCAACGATCACGACGTACGGCTCCGTGAGGTTCGCGTTGAACTTCGGCCTACGTCGGGACTTTTCGTGGCGGTTTGTGATCGCGGACGTTACAACCCCGATAATCGGCGCCGATTTTTTGAGCCATTACGGACTCCTAGTCGATATGCGCGCGAAAAAACTAATAGACGGTGTCACGACGCTGTCGGCGGCTGGTCGTATAGTGACGTGTTGTGCCGATAGCGTGAAGGCGATTTCCGGTGAGTCCACCTACCACAGGATCCTCGCGGGATTCCCGGACCTCACGCGGCCGTCGGGAGGATACCGCACGGCCAAACACGCGACGAAGCACCACATCCGGACGACGCCAGGCCCGCCGGTATCGTGCAAGCCCCGTCGGCTGGCCCCGGATAAACTCCGCATCGCTAAGGCGGAATTCGAGGCGATGGTGAGGGACGGAACAGCGCGCCGATCCGAAAGCTGTTGGTCATCGGCCCTACACCTGACACCGAAGAAAAGCGGCGAGTGGCGACCGTGCGGGGATTACCGCGCATTAAACGCGAGAACAATCGCGGACAAATATCCGGTGCCGCACATCGAAGATTTCGCGCAGCGCTTGGGGGGAAAAAGCGTGTTTTCTACGATAGACTTGGTGCGCGCATACAATCAGATACCGGTGAACCCGCAGGACATCGCGAAAACCGCGATCACGACCCCGTTTGGTCTATTTGAATTCCCCTGGATGTCTTTCGGACTTCGAAACGCAGCGCAGACATTCCAGCGGTTTATGGACGAAGTGTTACGCGGCCTCGACTGGTGCTACGTTTACATAGACGATATTCTGGTCGCATCGAGCTCAGTCGAGGAACACGAAGAGCACCTACGCGAACTTTTTTCCCGCCTAAACGAGTACGGGGTGCTCGTCAATTGTGCGAAGTGTGTGTTCGGTGTGCCGGAGGTGACGTTTCTCGGCTACGCAGTGTCCGCGCACGGTACCCGACCGCTTCCAGAGAAAGTCGAAGCGATTCGAACTTTCCCGCGCCCGGAAACGGTGAAAGAGCTGCGACAGTTTCTGGGCGTAATAAACTTTTATCGACGATTCGTGCGAACGGCCGCCGAGATGCAGGCGCCACTCAACGCGGCCCTCCAGGGTGACGTGAAGGGACGAGCACCGGTGACATGGACTCCGGAGCGAATCGAGGCCTTCGAGAGGTGCAAGGAAAGCCTGGCGCACGCATCTCTTCTGGCCCATCCCGACACCGTGCTGCCCCTTGCGATCTTCAGCGACGCATCGGATTTCACGGTAGGCGCTGCGTTGCAGCAGCGGTCACGCGACGGATGGCAGCCGTTGGCTTTCTTCACAAAGAAGTTAACGGCGGCCGAGCGCAAATACAGTCCGTATGATCGGGAACTGCTCGCGATATACAAGGCTGTACGGTATTTTCGGCATATGGTCGAGGGTCGCGAATTCACGGTTTTTACCGACCATAAGCCCATAACTTTCGCGTTCGCGCAGCGCCCCGAAAAACATACGCCGCGACAGTTCCGCTATCTGGACCTCATCGGCCAATTCACAACCGACATTCGGCATGTGGCCGGTCGAGACAACGTGGTCGCCGACGCTCTGTCCCGGATAGCGGAGATCTCTACCGCGATAGATTACGCGAAACTCGCGAAATCGCAGCGAGAGGACGAGGAGCTCCGAACGCTCCTGCGATCACCCGACTCCTCTCTTAATATCAAGAAAATAGATTTACCGAGCGACAACACCGAGTTGTACTGCGACGTTTCGACTTCCGCGTTACGACCATTCGTAACGAGGGAGTTCCGAGAACACGTGTTCACGTCGCTACACAATCTTGCGCACCCCGGTGCCAAGGCGACCGCGAAATTGGTCGCACAAAGATTCGTTTGGCCAGGTATACAAAAAGATTGCAAAGCCTGGGCACGAGCGTGCGTACCATGCCAACGGGCGAAAACGGGTAGACACGTGTCTGCTCCGGTCGGTACTTTTCGAATTCCTTCGGCGCGTTTCGAGCACGTCCACGTGGACATAGTAG
Source organism: Halictus rubicundus (assembly GCF_050948215.1). Classification (NCBI taxonomy): domain Eukaryota; kingdom Metazoa; phylum Arthropoda; class Insecta; order Hymenoptera; family Halictidae; genus Halictus; species Halictus rubicundus. The sequence goes on from NW_027488652.1 coordinate 536,826, forward strand.
GCCCGTTGCCGATGTCGAGGGGATATCGATACTGCGTGACGTGCGTCGATCGTTACACGCGCTGGCCGGAGGCGTTCCCCGTCGAAAACATCACCGCCGAGACGGTGGCGTACGCGTTATTTTCGGGGTGGATCGCCCGATACGGTACACCCCACCGAATCACTACCGATCAAGGGCGACAATTTGAATCTGCGTTGTTCAAGCAGTTGTCGCACCTTATCGGTACGAAACACCTCCGTACGACCGCGTACCACCCGGCGGCAAACGGCATGGTGGAGCGATTCCACCGCCAGCTGAAAGCGGCAATCGTTTGCCACGCGGACAGCTGGGCCGACGCGTTGCCGATCGTCCTTCTGGGCATTCGAGCCGCCTGGAAGGAGGACATTCAAGCGACCTCCGCCGAAATGGTTTACGGCGAACCGATTCGCCTACCGGGCGAGCTTCTTTTAGACCGGCGAGACGCGAACGTTAACGACGAGGCGTTCATCGCGAGATTACGCGAACATTTCCGTGGGTTGCGTCCGACGCCTGTAACGCGCCACGGAAAAAAGAAAACATTTGTATTCGAGGACCTCAATACGACGACGCAGGTGTTCGTGAGGCACGGCGCACTGAAAATTGCTTTGCAGCCTGCGTACGACGGTCCTTACGAGGTGATTGAGCGGCACCCGAAACACTTTAACATCCGTGTTAAAGATCGAGTGGTTCCGGTGTCGTTAGATCGCCTCAAACCCGCGTACCTGCTGAACGACGACGAGCAGGGTACACCGGACAGGCCCTCGCCGCGGGGGGTCAACAGCGATGCTCCGGTCCCCAGTACGGGGCACCGAATCGAACGCTCGACGAGATCGAGAAGGCGCGTTCATTTTCCCGACCGCTATGCGGCGACTCCTTAGATTTAGTCATTAGTGTAAGTAGTTTGTAAGCAACAATGTATATAGTATTGTAAATAGTAAACTTGTAGCGATAAATAAAAGCGAGCGAACCCCTAATTTCACCAAGGGGGGTGATGTGGCGGCCCGCGCAAAGAGCACGCCGACCACCGACAAACATACATTGTATACGCGGCGGCGACCGTCCTCGGAAAGCCGCAGCGAAACACGTGAAGATCGGCTTCGGGGACGGTCGCCATCTGCTAAACAATCGACTGACGCGAGGGAGAATCGGTCGGTCGAAGGCATGTGATCGACACTCGCTCGCGAACGTCGGTATAGGACGCTTGACGGTCCACCGACGAATAAAAACGAATACCCGCGAACACGGCCTCAGCCATTTCACCCGACTCCCACATGTTCCTTCTGCTTTGGAAACTAGTATTTTACAAAAACATCATAATGATATGGGACATGTAGGTTTTGAGAAGACAGTGGAAAACGTGCAAAATACCTATTGGTTCCCGAAAATTAGAGAGAAAATCAAGGACCACATAAAAAACTGCCTTAAATGTATTGCATTTAGTCCGAATTCTGGTAAACAAGAAGGAAGTTTGCATGAAATTCCAAAGGATAGCAAACCATTTTATACCATTCATATCGATCATCTAGGGCCGATAACAAAACAACATTCAGTTAGCAAACGCTATATTTTTGTAATAGTAGATGGATTCACGAAATTTGTAAAATTGTATGCAACAAAAACTACAAATACGGCGGAAGTCATCAAATGTTTGCGAAATTATTTTACGACTTTTAGTAGACCATTAAGAATCGTATCAGATCGGGGTAGTTGTTTCACGTCTCAGGATTTCCAAAATTTCGTAGATGAAAACGGGATAACACACATTAGAATTGCCACTGCCTCACCGTAAGCTAATGGTCAAGTGGAAAGATTTAATCGAACCATTGTACGGATGATAGCAAAATTAGCAGACGAGAGGAATGTACGGTGCGGTGGTACGAAACACTCGACGACGTAGAATACGCGTGCAACAACACGATAAACAAATCGACGGGAGAAACCCCGAACATATTGTTATACGGCGTAAGCCAGCGTGGAAAAATGGTCGATAGCATCCGAGATACATTAGAAAAAATAGGTAGTATTATGGACAGTAGAAATTTAGTAGACGTAAGAAATAAGGCGAAGGAAAAAATTAAGCAAAGTTTTGAGGCGAATAAGAAATACCACGACGAGAAACGAAAACCGGCACGGATATATCAAGTTGGAGATAGAGTAATGATTAAAAATTTTCACACAATAGGCGATTCATCGAAGCTAGCACCTTTGTTTAAAGGATCATACGAAGTTGAAAGGGTATTGAGGAATGATCGATACGTGATAAAGGATATCGACGGATTCCAAAATACACGACTTCCTTGTAAAGGAACATGGGCGGCAACGAACATGAGACCATGGGTGTCTCCTCAATTATAAAATTTAAAATATTTAATGTAGCGATCTCATAGCGATTAGGTTTAAGGTACGATATTATAATCACATATTATTTGTTAGTGTATAGAGTCCTTAGAGATTAGAAAGAAAATTTATAGTTTGTAAAGTGTGTGATAGCAATGTTAGTGCGCAACGGTATGTTTGTGTATACGGGTTAATCGAGACGATTAACGGTCAGGATGGCCGAATTGTAAGAGTGCACCGCGCTGCTGGCCGTACCGCGGTTTGTATCAGGTTACGGCTAATGGTAAGTGTTTAGAAGAAGGCGCACGCACTGTTTAGGTTCAGGCGCGACGATGCGAGAGGCTGGGACCGAACGACTTTTAGGACGGGAGGACAGTCTCGTCTAAGCCACGATCCAATAAAGACCATTTTCTTCGATAGGCCATCTGTTATTTAACTCCTGACACATTCCTTAAAACATCGAGTTAGGGTATTTACTATAGTTTCAAGTTGTAAATAAATATACCAATTTAGAGGCAAATAATAAGATGAAATTGATATACTCTTCACCATATACTTCTCTTGACAAATTAAAGGCGAATAATAAAATAAAATTAAAATATGCTTTTATCACCTTCACACGTTTCTCATTCGAGCTAATATTCGAGAAAATTGTAATTTAATCATAGTTTCATTTTTTCAATGTATGTATCAGGTTAGAATATTTGCTATAGTTTGGAGTTTTATATAAATGTATCAAGTAAGAAGCGAATAATAAAATGAATTTAAAATACGCTCTTCCGTATTCTTCTGCCAATTAAAATTGTTCCATTGTTTTGATCTTCACGAGTTCATTATTATTTAGAAATTGTGTTTTTGTCATAAATTTTTTGAATAAATACATCAAATTATAGCACAGTCACAGAGAGAATATTTTGTTACGTCTAAAAAAAGAAAATGAGTATTTTATTTACTCAAGAAGTCCATTGATATGAAGTACAAGTACGGTATGTAATCTGCACGTAATTATGAAAATGATTCTTGAACCTCTAATTTAAGAAGTATTCAAGCGATGATCTAAAGAAATTTAAATATGCTGGAGTGAATGGTGCAAGAATGATGAGATTTATTGTCGAGTTCATCTCAAGAATGGTGGTGTCATCGTGTATGAAATAATGAAAGAGTAAAGTAAATTTGTCAACCTTTTTCACATGATCGATTCTCGATAAAACATTGGCAGCGCAGTCTGGCAGCTCGTCAATTTTTTTCAGGACCTGTTGCAGTTCACGAAGAGACGGGTTCGTTCTCGATAATAGTGGTGCTGCTTTCTGCTTGTTCGACGTTGGCTTTGGCCTTTTCTTGCTCGCGAACGAAAGTGTCGGATCTGGCGATTTTGTTCACATGAATCGCCGGGATCGATCGTGATATGTGCTGTGAACGTGGAACAAATTAATTTCGCATCCTTAGCATAGCAAGCAAAGATCGAATAATCGAAGCAATTCCGTTTAAATCACCATAATTATTCAAATCAATCGAATTAAAACTACATTAACCCATTTGAATAGTAAAGCAGAATGAAAAATGTATTTATTATCATCCATGTGCTTTATATTCATTATACAATTACCCGTATCACCAACTATTTTTTATTATCCGAAAATGGAAAAATTTCAAACCGTGAAAACAACTTCGCATTTCAATAATTTGTATCAGATCTGTTACACATATGTACAGATTAATAATTCAAATGGGTTCACCCTCCACTACAGGAAAAAATAAAATCACTTCTCTAACAACTGTTTAACGCTAATTTTTTCCAGCCAAGGAAAAATTTTGTAGACGAGACAAAAAATTGTCTTTGCTATTAATAAACACCTTCTTCCCTTCGACTATGAGTTCAATTTGAACAGCCTCGCCGACATCCATGTCTTCCTGGCTCTCCGATCCCAGATTTTCAATTTTAAGCGTGGCATCTTTATCGTCAGTCATTAAAGTATCCAACGACCTATACCTAAAATCATTACGCTCGAATAAGACACACAATTGCAAGAGAGAATTGAGAATTTCAACAAATTTAGGTGACATTAACAACCTTCCCAGAGATATATTCGCTGAATCCAGACTGAATTTCGGTACCACTGGAGCGGAGGGAGTGCAAACTACAATCCCTGTCGCAGGTGTTTTCACCGACGAATAATCTGGCACCGATGCATTCACGCCAAGAATAGCTTGCTGCACATTCTGTATAGTTTCTTGTATTTCCAGGTTTGTTAAGGGGGGTGCTGAAGTTCCATCCTCCTGCAGTGATTAAAAATACATCTGATTATTTATTGTTAATTAAAGTTTCGGAATTGTAGGACCAAAGACCAAAAATCTTTAAATGTATTTTCAGTCCTCAGTTTCAAGGAGAATACAAAAAATTAGAAAAATTTGCTTTGTTGGTAGAAAATATGTTGAGCTTAAAATAGTGGATTAATAAGGCAATCTTAATCAGAATATATGTCGAATTTTTAGGTATTTATGTATTTTTTTAAATATTTGCACGAATTTTCCTAGTCTACCACCGATGATTTAGATTATTCACATTTTTATAGAAAATACAATCAACAATATCTACTTTTGAGCTATAAATTGTAGCGTGAATGTTAAATTTGAATTGAAACATTGTGATCAGTGTAACTGCCAACACATAAACTTAATTATCTCTTCGTTAATAAAAGAGAACAGATTGTTTACCGCGAAAAATTGTCGTTAGAGAATAATTCTGTACACACCACACCTTCGCAAAATTAATTTTCTCACGATCTTCGAAATTTCCATAACAGAAAATAGTGTTACTAATGATGCAGAATATATAAACAATTAAAAAAGAAGCAAATACATTACGTTCTTAACATGCCTCGTCCAGCGATAAAGCAACTGAGTGAATTCTTCTGCAAATTTCCACGCGTTCTTGCGAAACGGTTCTCCTAGCACGAAAATATTTGGTCGAACTGAATACGAACGTGCTCGACTAGTGACACCGGAATGTCCTTATTGCGTATGGTGTTTACATCAGTACCGTACAATATGTAATCGAGCTCCCTGGTCTTCGGTTCGATCTGTAAAATAAGAAGCTTAAGAAAATTTTCAAAGAATCATTTGGAGGAAGAAACTGCAGAAAATTCGAACGTTGTATGTTCAACTGTGTTTGCACAAGCGAACGTTATGTCTAGCTTTGTTTCGAGCGCATTTTAGCAACCGGGACTCCGTTCTGGCTAATTCTCGCTTGTTTGGCGAATGGATCAAGCTTCCGTACATTATGTGTGTTATTTGTCTTTCGGTCGAACATTTCTCTGGAACGTGAACGGCACGGTAAAATTGTGGAAGTTTTGCCGGTTCCACGATTATTCACCACCACGATATATCCATATGGATATGTTATACAACTCTATATATATAGTAACTGGGGTCAATGAAAAAGTTTAATATTCATTATGCTGTAGCATGTATAGAAAATTCGAGACGGAAAAGTAAAACAAAACGCGGAACGACAAGCTTCTAGAAGTTTCGCGAAGGGAGTTTGTAGGCAATCACGCGGGGAAGCGACGCGAGGGGAGCGCTCGAAAAGTCGAATCACGCTTAACGACCGGGTGTTGATTTCACGTTCGCGGATAGCAACGAATTTATATAAATAGAGGGATCACGGAGGGACTCGGCCTATTTGCTATTCCGAGAGAGAGGACGAGGTAAGGACCACGGCCGCTCTTGGTTAGCATTAGCACCCCGGCAGGAGAGTACGGCGATAATACCTGGACGCCTGTCGGGAGAACGGGAGAGGACGGGAGTCTGTTCCTGGTCGCTCGTTCGACATGGAGAGTACGGCGATAATACCTGGACGCCTTGTCGAGCGAGAGAGGACAGAGCATCTTCGGATCGGTTGCGAAAATACCACGGAACCTAGCTAGAGTATACGTGTGATGAGAGAAAGTTTGCATGATTGTGATTTATAATGCGAGCAATTGAATGAATTTATACATATACCTCACTTTCCTGTACCCCTGTTCCTAACCCAAAAATAAATTCTTTTATCCAGCATATCCTGATTAAATCCTTACTCATGGCTACAAATATGGCGCCCAACGAGCAGGCCTCGGACCACGACCTATCCCAACCTGACGACCTGTCATCATCCACGTTCCAGCTATCCGGTTCCCAGTTCTGCCAGGTCCTGGAAACCATCCAGCGAACGAAGTCTATAAAGGAAGGAAGCTTCGCAAAATGCACAGCGCGTTTCGACGGGTGTCACAATTATGCAAAAGTCGTTGACTTTGTATCAACGGCTTCCATCTTTAAAGACATCGAACACATCACAGATGAAAATGCGATTCGAGGACTACCCCTTCTCCTCGAAGGACATGCAGCCACATGGTGGAGAGGTGTGAAAACCACCGTGACTACCTGGAAGGATACAACCGGACCCCGACAAAACGAAAGCCATACTGGATATGAAGGCGCCGGCGAATCTAAAACAACTAATATCCTTTTTGCAGACCTGTTCCTGGTATCGTCGGTTTGTACCGAATTTCGCCAGTATCGCAGAGCCACTTACACGATTAACACGGAAAAAGGTTACCTGGGAATGGGCTTCACCACAGCAGCAGGCGTTCGAAGGTTTGAAGAGGGCCCTGACGAACGCACCAATTCTGCAGACGGCCAATGAGACTAAACCATACGTACTTCGAACTGATGCCAGCAGCTACGCTATCGGAGCAGTTCTCCTCCAGGGGGAGAAGGACACCGAGCATCCAGTAGAGTATGCCAGTCGCTTGCTGTCGCCAGCAGAAAAGAACTATTCGACCACGGAACGAGAAGCACTCGCCGTAGTTTGGGCAGTAGACAAGTTCCGTGGCTACATCGAGGGAACCAACGTCACGATCGCCTCCGATCATCAGCCCTTGAAATGGTTGATGACACTGAAGTCGCCAACCGGACGATTGGCGCGGTGGGCACTACTACTGCAACCCTACTGTCCGAAAATCGAGTACATTCCCGGGCGCTGCAATGTGGTGGCAGATATGCTCTCGAGACTTCCAACAGAACCATGGGATGATCAGGAAAGGACGGATCTCGCCGGCCTCGTCGTCGACATGCCAATGCGTAGTCCTACCGAAACCAGGAATCAGCAGCTCAAGGATGACAACCTGAAGGAAATCATCGAGGCCCTGGAATCTACAGACAATGACGACGAAATGAGGAAATGGTCCACTCGAGGCTATCTCCTACACGATGGTGTGTTATATCGACATGCCCCGAACGTGGATTCAGAAGAAGCACAACTGGTCATACCAGCACACGAAAGACAAGACATCCTACGATCCTACCATGATGATCCCACTGCTGGACATTATGGAATCCAACACACTCTACACCGAATTATAAATCGATACTTCTGGCCAAGGATGTCCAAGGAAATTGCAGAGTACGTCCGGTCCTGCATCGAATGTCAACGGTATAAGGCCAGTAACGTTAAACCAGCCGGCTTGATTCAAACACCTGTGATGCAACGTCGATTTGAGGTACTGGCCTTGGACCTTTTCGGACCTCTACCAACTACGAAGAAGGGCAACCACTGGATACTGATCATCGAAGACACCGCTTCCCGATGGGTGGAGATATTTCCGTTGCAGCAAGCAACAGCGGAGACATGTGCAGACGCCCTAATTAACGAGGTGTTCTTACGATTTGGTCTACCCCGCCGAATTAGTAGCGATAATGGCACGCAGTTTATAAGCGGCGTCATGCAGCAAGTTTCCCATTGTTTGGGGATTCAACAATCATTCATCCCTGTTTATCATCCGGAGGCAAATCCAGTGGAGAGGAAAAACCGAGACCTCAAAGCTCAGCTCGGAATCTATGTGCGGAACGACCACACAACCTGGGACGACAGACTTCCCGCAATACGTTTCGCCATGAATTCGGTGAAATGCGAGACAACGGGATACACGGCAGCCTATCTCACCTTTGGACGAGAGTTGCGGACTCCAGATGACACGGGTCGTGACCTGAGGGCGATCGTTCACGAAGAAAACTTCTTGCCAGAAGTCACTCCGAAACTGCTCGCCTTGGCGGACACCTTACGAGTAGCGCAGCTGACGCAGGAGGATCGACAGGATCGTCGAAAACAGTATGCGGATCAACGGCGACGCGAAGGTCCAGACTACCAGCCCGGTGACCTTGTCTGGGTAACCACCCACACGCTGAGCAACCGACACCGTCATTACTCGTCTAAGTTGGCGCCGAGACGAGACGGACCATATGCTGTGAAGCGGCGTATCGGAGCAAGCAGTTACGAGATGCAGACCAGAGACGTCACACCGGTGATAATTGGAGTTTATCACACCTCAGCACTCCACCCTTACACTGGAGAACGAGACCAGTTACCTGCACCCGTAGTACCCATCCGCAGACGCGGACGACCACGAAAGCGGAGAAGGTTGGAGGAAGCCGGTCCCAGTTCCAACGACGGCACCTGTTAAGATCCTGGACTACTCATCGGGGCGATTTCGTGTCCAGAGGGGGAGATTGTAGCATGTATAGAAAATTCGAGACGGAAAAGTAAAACAAAACGCGGAACGACAAGCTTCTAGAAGTTTCGCGAAGGGAGTTTGTAGGCAATCACGCGGGGAAGCGACGCGAGGGGAGCGCTCGAAAAGTCGAATCACGCTTAACGACCGGGTGTTGATTTCACGTTCGCGGATAGCAACGAATTTATATAAATAGAGGGATCACGGAGGGACTCGGCCTATTTGCTATTCCGAGAGAGAGGACGAGGTAAGGACCACGGCCGCTCTTGGTTAGCATTAGCACCCCGGCAGGAGAGTACGGCGATAATACCTGGACGCCTGTCGGGAGAACGGGAGAGGACGGGAGTCTGTTCCTGGTCGCTCGTTCGACATGGAGAGTACGGCGATAATACCTGGACGCCTGTCGGACGAGAGAGAACGGGTCAACTCCTGGCCGCCCAGGGCTCGGCAGGAGAGTACGGCGACAATACCTGGACGCCTGCCGAGAGGGAACGGAAGAGTGTTCCTGGCCACTCGTCTCGACAAGGAGAGTACGGCGATAATACCTGGACGCCTTGTCGAGCGAGAGAGGACAGAGCATCTTCGGATCGGTTGCGAAAATACCACGGAACCTAGCTAGAGTATACGTGTGATGAGAGAAAGTTTGCATGATTGTGATTTATAATGCGAGCAATTGAATGAATTTATACATATACCTCACTTTCCTGTACCCCTGTTCCTAACCCAAAAATAAATTCTTTTATCCAGCATATCCTGATTAAATCCTTACTCATGGCTACAATGCTTTAAAAATAAGTATTGATATAGGCACAGTAATTGGCATCCCCACAGTAGTTGGGTGCCTTACTCTAGCAGATACATTCCTGAGAGTGACAATTTATTACTATCTTTACATAATGTAACATAAATTAAGTGCTGTCTATCTGTGTTGTGAAGAATATTTCTTGAAAATGTGATGCTATAAATATAATATATGTATAGTTAATTTAAAGTATAAAGAAAAAATTAGTGAAATGTTATCCTAGGATCGTTTATCACGAGGGTTAAAGCATAAGATGCGTTCGGAATTTTAGGTTCTGATTTTTCATTTTACATAGTTTAGAAATAATTTTAGTTGCACGGTACGTACCGTGGATATTTATATTCCTTCAACGAATAAACTGGAGGAACTTCCAGTTAAAAACTTTTGGAATCAACTCGAAGCTCTTCAGCAAAGTTCTCGTTTTAAAATTCCAGGTGAAACATTGAAACAGGAACGGGGGAAGATTAATTTTACACTCTAACGATGTATACAGATTTCTGTTCCCTCAGAGAGCAGAGTTCATAAAGTTTTAGCTAACAACTGAGACTGTGAATGCCTTGATAACATCCTCGATTCAATTGTCAATATAATAATAGAAATGCAAGATTGTGTTCACTTGGCGATACAATATGAATTACCCCTAGTAGCACAAAAATATTAGATAAATATGTTTTTCAAATATTAGAAAAATATTTTTTAAGCCACATTTTTTCATATGAGAAAAATATTGGGTCTGAATATTGTATACATGTACAAGAAATATAAATTGAATGTTTAAAAAATATAAGCTAAATATTCAGATGATATAAACTAGATATTTAAAAAATATAAACTAAATATTCAGAGAATATAAACGAGATATTTAAAAAATATAAAGTAAATATTCAGAGGATATAAACTAGATATTTAAAAAATATAAACTAAATATTCAGAGAATATAAACGAGATATTTAAAAAATATAAAGTAAATATTCAGAGGATATAAACTAGATATTTAAAACATATAAGGTAAATATTAAAAAAATATGAATCCAATATTTGAAAAATATAAATTTAATATTTAAATAACATTCAATAAAATTTTCAAATTTAAGAAAAAGTTATAACAAAAATGAGAAAATATGAATATGTATTACTTTCTGTTCATTGCTTGAGGGAATATTGCACTTTGTCTTCGAATGGACCTTTATTACATTTAAGAAACTTTTATGCAGCTGGCGGGATTCGAACTCGGGGACTTACCGTTTAATTGAGGATGTGCTTCCTCACTGAGCCATGCGAACCTATATTGTTAGATTCATTACTTTTTAGACTTATAAAGCTCAAATCGTATCAAATCATATAATTATTACAAGAGATAAACTTCTGTTAAAAATATTGTTTAGATAAAAATCTAACTACTTTATTTTTAATGAAGCATATTATTAATAGTATACTAACGACAAACAGATATATATATTTTCTGAAGTACTTCCATCGTAGGTAAGCATTGAAACACATAGAATATATTTACTAAATAAACAAAAACATTTTATTGTGAAAAAATATATTTCCATAATATATTATAAAAATATAAAAAAATAATACAGCATAATATAATGAGTAGTAAAAACAATGAAATAATATAGTATAGTATAAAAATAATATAATATAAAAGTATAAAAAAATAATAATGATAAAATAATAAAATAAAATATAATATAATATAAAAGTACATTTGTTATAATATATATAATATGTTTTAAATAATTATTTAAAATTAAGTTTTTATTCTAGATTTAGCTGTTGCTAAAAATAGAGACAGGATGGTTTTTATTTCCATGACTGTAATAGACGCCTGCCTTCTTCTTGTTGCTACTGTGAAATAAAAAATAAAATATGTTGCATATTATATATTTTTTAAACAAAACTTAAAAGTTATAAGTATATTTACCAGTTACAGCATCATACAATTTTAAATTTATAAAAGGTAATTTTTTTTTTCTTCCCTGTCCTGAATAAAAAGTTGCCGCTTGGTTTGATATTAGTTTGCTCATCATATTATATATTATTTTGTTATTGGTATCGCCGCCGACTAGATAAAGTAATTGTACCTGGAAGAAGATATGCGATTATTTATTTGATAAATATTAGAAAATGGTATTGTCCTAATAATTAGTTGTAAAATGTTGAAGTTCGCGGTTACTTCTTCGTTCTGGTTACTTTCCCCAGAGGGCACCTCGGGGGTTTCCCCGGCGCTACCGAGCCCGATGGCTTGCCGTTGGTTGTTTTAGTGGTACACCAAGAGTTTTCCTAACGTGCGCACGTGCTCGACCACACAGTTGTTGTATACTTTGTTACATAATAAAATATATATTTATAAATATCGTGTTGTCTCTCCGTGGCTACGCCTGATACACGAAACCAAAGATTAACAGGTTATGGGCCCAGGACGTTCTGAGTGCGCGAATAACAAAAATAAGTGAGATTAAGTCGCCACGTGTCACGTGCTAAATTGAAAAAAAAAAAAACTAAAAATGAATATAGGCAAAGTGGAAAACATTCAGAAGTTAAATAGCACCAATTATGAGGTATGGAAGGTGCAAATGAAAAGTGTACTGCGTTATAATGACTTATGGAACTATGTAAGTGGAACGATAGTGATGCCTGAACAAGATGACCCCGCATGGACCTCTAAAGATGAAAAGGCTCTGGATCTAATAATTTTGAGCCTCCAACCCGACCAGTTCAGTCACATCAAAGGCACAACCACCTCAGCAGCAGCATGGGAAGCCCTTAAAGAGGTATATGAATCAAAAAGTCCAATGAGACAATGCGTTCTTTTTAAACAATTATATAGGTTGAAGAAAACGTCAAATCAAACGATGACTCAGTTTGTACATGAGTTCATGAAAATAGCAGAGCAGTTGAATGAGTGTGACATGAAACTGCCAGAAAATTTATTGACGATATGGTTGTTGAACGCATTGCCTGGTGACTACGAGAATTTCTGTATAGCCTGTTATGTACGTATTAGGGACCCGAAATTACGATACTTGTCTGCAGATGGCACAACCGGTTAATCTATCAATTTCGCGGCATGAGTTCAAACGCCTCAAAGTACTAAGGTACTAAACTCCCGAACGCGGCTTTATCTGGGAAGGGAAAATGGATATAAAATGTTATAACGTAACTTGGTCGGAAAACTTTGCTGTATTTCTAATAATGTTGATGGGTCGACAAAGTGATTTTTGAGATCAAAAACGAGTGTCGCGGGCCTTTGCTCTGTTCCTTTTATCGGACCTCCGGTTCCAGGATGCGTTGATAGTGGGGCGTCGTGAGGTCCAATCAGAAGGGTAGTCTCCTCCCCTAAGTTGCGTGGGCCTAGAATGCGTAAGGCCTCGAAGGAGTGGCCCAAGGGGACGTAATCTGAGGGGTTACGCGCGTGTAGCATGCCACGTGCGTTTCGATTGCCGTTCGATGTCTTCGTAGGTGGCCTCTTGTTCGGGGGTGACTAATTTATGTGTTCCAGGTCCTTGAGGGAGGCTGTAGAGCTGTCTTCTCTCGGGTCTGTTTTTCCTCGTTGTCCTTCGCTTAAGCGGGCCTGGTCCTAGTAGAAGTGGTTCCGCTCCGTTATCGCTTGCAGCTGGCATTCCTTGCGTCTCGCTTTCCCTACTCGAGTGACCTCTTAACTTAACATAACATTTTCTAACTGCGCTTTCTTAAAAATTATCCTTATAGAATACGTGTCTGTTCGAATACGCGCGGTATCATGTCTAGTTATTACCGAGATGGCGCCTGTTTCGATTAGGGCGACGTCACAAGCCATTGAGTCTAGGGAACGAATGCCAACATTAGAAGAGTTGAAAACTAGACTACTGGAAGAGGAGGTAAGGAGATCCGAAAACGATAAGGAGCGTGACTCTAATGTAGGAGAAGCACTCTTCGCAAACAAGAAGGCATCGTACAGGAAAGAACAACCAAGGTTGGTTAACGCATCCACACACCAAAGTAAGAAACGTGATTATAAATGTTATACATGTGGAAAAATGGGACATATATCAAAATACTGCAAGTCCAGACCAAGGCAGGAAAATAATGAACGTAATAAAGAGACTGCAATGCATGCGACTGCATTAAAGGCAAATATTGAAAAGCCGGGTGTGTGGTGCTTAGACAGTGGAGCCACAACACATATGTGCAAAGAAGAAAACAGGTTTGAAAATTTAGATAAAAAGGAAACCACAAAAGTTTATACAGCTGCAGAGAATAATGTTGAGTCCGCTGGAATAGGAGAAGTATGCATTGAGGTTCAAAACTCACCGCACAAGACAGATAATATTAGATTGAAAAACACAATGCTAATACCACAGTTCAGGAACAATTTATTGTCAGTATCTAACATTACAGATAGCGGATACAAAATTATATTCCATAGAGACTGTGCAAATGTAGTTAAAGAAGATGGAAAATACAATGGGCCTGCAGCAATGAAAGCCATGCGACAGGATAGGTTATACTTGGTACAAGAGCCTTCCACAAAACATTTCGCACAGTTATCGAGAATTCATGACAGTGATTTAATGAAGTGGCACTGCAGGTTAGGACACCTAAACTTCAACGATATAAAGAAAATGAAAGATATGGTGACTGGCCTAAATGGAAATTTTGGAGGCTCAAGTGCAACGTGCGAGGTATGCTGTAAAAGTAAAATACATCAGCTACCGTACAAATCATCAACTACAAGGGAAAAAGACACATTGGGCTTAATACACAGTGATATATGTGGACCAATGCACGTACCATCTTTAGGAGGAGCGAGGTACTTTGTCACTTTCATTGATGATAAGACTCGACATGTAGAAGTAGTCATGTTAAAACAAAGATCAGATGTACTCAGAGCTTTCAAGGAATACAAAGCTAAAGCAGAAAGGTCAACAGGAAATTTAATAAAGAAGATACGCACTGATAATGCAAAAGAATACCTATCGAGGGAGTTTACAAATTTTCTTAAGGAGAAAGGAATATCCAGACAGCTGTCAGTTGAATATACTCCTCAACAGAATGGAGTCGCTGAAAGGGCAAACCGCACGTTGGTAGAGATGGCAAGGTGCATGTTATTACAAGCCCAACTACCATTTAATTTATGGGCAGAAGCTGTCAATACGGCAGCATATGTACGGAATCGTTGCCCAACGAGAGCTTTGGATAAAATAACTCCTCACGAAAAGTTGACAGGAAACAAACCACACGTAAGTCATATGAGGATGTTTGGGAGTCGAGTTATCGCTCTCAAGAAAATTTACAGGCACAATAAGTTTGCACCAAAAGGGAAAGAGTACTTATTGGTCGGCTACTCCGAAGAGGCAAAGGCATATAGGCTTTGGGAGAGGGGGACTGGCACTATAATAAAGCATAGAGATGTCAGATTTTTGGAAAATGACATAATACCTTCACAAGTGGATGAAGGGACATTGTGTGAGCTACCCCTCGGCATATCAATAGAGGAAAACCATCAAGAAATTCCTATGGAAGAAGAACACACCGAAATTGAAACAAAAGATCATGTTGAATCCGAAGCAGAGAACGGAATTGTAAGCGAACCAGAGTCCGAAGAAGATATTGGTAACACGCCAATATCTAGTATGCAAGGAAGGCCACTTCCCGGACGGCCAAAATTACTAAGGACGGGGAAACCGGGGAGGCCCAAAAAGCTGTTTAATTATGCCAATACAGCCTGCTATCAGAATAATACTCCACGTAACCTAAAAGAGGCCATGAATAGTCCAGAGAAGGAATTCTGACTAGAGGCGATGAGGGCAGAGTACGACTCACTCATAGAAAACAACACGTGGACCCTGGTGAGTAGACCCAAAAATAAAACAGTCTTACCTAATAAATGGGTGTTTAAGGTTAAAGAAAATCTGGATGGCACAATAGCAAAATACAAGGCGAGATTAGTTGCTCGCGGTGACAGGCAGATGGAAGGGATCGATTACCAGGAAGTTTTCTCGCTGGTGGCCAGGTACAACACGATAAGAACATTTTTAGCGTGCTGCGTTGAGAAAGACATGCACGTACACCAAATGGACGTTGTCTCCGCCTACGTTCAAGCAGACTTAAGCGACGAAATATACATGGTACAACCGCAAATGTTCATTAAGGAGAATCTAGAAGGTAACGTCTGCAAATTAAACAGACCATTGTACGGTCTAAAACAAGCGGGTCGAAAATGGTACGAAAAATTAGATAGCTATATGACGAGCGTTAATTTTAAGAAAACAGCAGCGAACCCATGCGTGTACGTGGATACAAATAAGAACAGTGACGTTATAATTATAGTTTACGTGGATGATCTGCTAATTGGTTCGAAAGATTTTAGTAATATAGAAGAAGTCAAAAGATCATTAAAAGCGAAATTTAAAATGAAAGATTTAGGAGAGATTAAAGACATTCTAGGAATACGTATAGACAGACACAAGCATACGGGTGAAATGAGATTGTCTCAGAGGTTATATATAGAAAACTTGTTAGAAAGGTTCGAAATGGAAAATTGTAATCCGACATCAACGCCCTTAGAAGCGAACGAAAAATTCTCAGAATCAAACGAATTCGAGGCAGACGACAAAGTATTGGAAGCGAACGGCACGTTGTACCGCGAGTTAATAGGTAGTCTGATATACTTAGCTAATGCGACGCGTCCCGATATATCATTTGCTGCGAGCGCGTTGAGTCGTTTTTGTGAAGCACCACTTATCAAACATTGGAAAATGGGGAAACGAGTACTGAGATACTTACGTGGAACTATTGATTACGCGATCACCTACAAAAAGGTAAACAGCGCGGTAACAGCTTACGTCGATTCTGATTGGGGTGGTGACGTACGGGATAGACGTTCGTGTTCCGGATTTATTGTAAAATTGGCAAATGGTCCAATCAGTTGGGGGACAAGAAAGAAAAAATGCGTAGCGCTTTCGACTATGGAAGCAGAATATATAGCCTTGTCCGAAGTTACCAAAGAGATTATTTACATAAGAAGACTGATACACCACATGAAGTTAGAAAGTCTAGTGCAAAGGCCAACGATTATATCTTGCGATAATCAAAGTGCAATCACCTTATGTAAGAACAGCGTATATCATTCTAGGAGTAAGCATATCGACATTAGATACCATTTCTCTCGTGAAGCTTTGGAAAATGGCGACATAAATGTAAAATATTTAAGTACCGATAAAATGGTAGCGGATGTGCTTACTAAAGCGTTAGCAAAAACTAAGCATGCGGAATGTGTTAAGGGCCAGTTTTCCTACGTAGCCTTGAGTCGCCACGCTCCAAACAGGAACTAGGAGAAGCTTCCTAGCGATCTTCACGCTACAAACGGCCGCTAGGAGAAGCTCAAATGACAGTGTGTGTGCCGTGTGCGTGTGCCATGGTATGCCCCACACAACGCTAGATCCGCAAGAACAAAAAAGATTGCAAGGGTTCGGGAGGCGGCAAATCATTGTTCGATAATGCAAAGATGGGGCTTTCCAGGGGTGCAAAGCGTTAGATAAAAGATAAATCTAGAGCGCTCGCGAACGAACATGTCCTACTTTTGCGTTTTCTAGGCGTAATTTGCAATATTCGGCAGAATGTAGATATAAGGACACATTTTCTTAAATAACCGGGTTCTTATTGAGAATGTTGACGGCGAGCGCTCTAGCGGTGACATATACAATGTCAATGCAACGCCTATTATATTGTATAATTACGTATTAAACAAAGGATTTGCCGCCCCGGAAAAACCATCCCACAGCTATTATTTTGCTGAAATATAGTTCCGGCATTATTCGCTACGAGCGCTGTATTCTCTTTCCGATCATTGTCGTCGTCAGCAGTCACTATGCTCGAATGAGAGTTGTGCGGCACACTCACACACCGCCAGGTCGACGTGTACGTGTACCGATGAGAATAGCAAGGGTCCGGGATGCCGCGAATCATTCCTCGATAATGCAAAGATGGGGCTTATCAGTAGTCAAAAGCGCTAGATAAAAGATAAATCTAGAGCGCTCGCCATCAAACAGGTCCGACTCTTGCATTTTCGAGCAACATTTTGCATTATTCGGTCGCATGATGCCTGTCAGAGAGGCGATCTGAGCACGCGTGGCCGACATCGTAAACGACGGCGCTGCCGTAGCTTCGTTCGACAGCCGTGCCTCGGCACACTCACACACCGCCAGGTCGGCGTGTACGTGTACCTACGAGAATAGCAAGGGTCCGGGATGCCGCGAATCATTCCTCGATAATGCAAAGATGGGGCTCATCAGGAGTCAAAAGCGCTAGATAAAAGATAAATCTAGAGCGCTCGCCATCAAACAGGTTCGATTCTTGCATTTTCGAGCAACATTTTGCATTATTCGGTCGCATGATGCCTGCCGTAGCTTCGTTCGAACAGCTGTGCCTCGGCACACTCACACACCGCTAGGTCGGCGTGTATGTGTATCTACGAGAATCTCAAGGTTTCGGAATCCGTATGTCATTTCGGGATAATGCAAAATGGCAGAGTTGGGCAAAATATTTATCTAAATAAAAATTTCGAATAACTAATAAAAGATAAAAAAATTTTTATTCCTCATTGGAATGTTCGAATAAAGAAAGTATCTTTATTCGACGAGAATTTATCCGGCGAATCAAGATAATTTTTTTTATTCGAAAAAAGAAAAATACAAACAATCTTACATTAAAAAAAAGAATAAACATATAAACGTGAATATAACAGAATATAAATATAAATACACGAAAAAAATATAAATATTATAAAGTATATAAAAAAGAATATAAATAAATTACAATTTTTAAATAATTAATAAATTGTAAAATTAATGATGCGGCTGCCATGGCCGCCTCTTCAGTGGGAGTTCCTTTTGATACTCCGGATCAGCTTGTTCTGAAACATGTCAAATGTAAATTAAAAAGAAGCAAACTAACAAATATTTTGTTATTTAGTATAAACATATGTGGCTTCGGTAACTCACCAATAGTGGCTCGTCGAATTCTTTCTCTGGCTTTCCACTATCGCCTCGGAATCTGGGTGAGGCGGAGAGCAGTCGACCAATGTGGTCCTTCATCGTCTCGACGACGAGGCAGCCCAGATGGTTCGTGGCTGCAACTGAAACAAAAATCAATTATACAACAAGAGAAAAATGTTGAAATCCACACGACAGTGTGAAAAGTAAAATTGCATTTCTCTACTTATATTTTCAGCTGATGCTGCATCCATTGTCGCCTCGGAATCTGGGTGAGGCGGAGAGCAGTCGACCAGTGTGGTCCTCCATCGTCTCGACGACGAAGCAGCCCATATGATTCGTGGCTGCAACTGAAACAGAAATCAAATATACAAAAAGAGAAAAATGTTGAAATCCACACGACAGTGTGAAAAGTAAAATTGCATTTCTCTACTTATATTATCAGCTGATGGTGCATCCATTGTCGCCTCGGAATTTCACATTGCGTTCTTGATTCGGTCATTGTTACCATGCGGGAATCTGTAATCAGACAAATGAAAAATGTCGCTGAAATGAATCAGCGATTCTGCACACTTATTTGCATGTGTGCAGTTCGACGTCGAACAGCTTTTGGATCACATACGATCCTTGGGCTGTAATTGTAATAACTTTACAATTTCATATTACCAGCTGATCGAGTCAGTGGTATTGCACTAGTATGTGCAATTCGACGTCGAATAGTTGCAACTGTATAATATTTGAATATTATTTTCATTCGCTGATGGAATCAGCGATACTGCACACTTTTTTGCATGTGTGCAATTCGACGTTGAACAGCTTTTGAATCATATACGATCCTTGAGCTGTAATTTTAATAACTTTAAAATTTCTTATTACCAGCTGATCGAGTCAGTGGTGCTGCACTAATAAGTGCAGCTCAACGTCGAACAGTTGCAACTTTTCTTTTTCTTTGTGAATTTTGTATTGCTTCGATAATATATTGGGGCTCCCGAATGGACATGCCTCTCGTATATCTACTGTCAACTATTTCGGGCAACATACAATCTATATAAAAGCGCGTCAATTTTGGCTCCATTTTATGTTGCCAAAATTCATCGTCTCTGTCAACTTTAATGGACTTTATACCTTTCCTCGTCCATATACAGAAGAGGCAGTACTTTTTGGCAGTGATATGTAATTGCCCTTGTACTTGGTAGAAGTACGCGTGGCTTTTATTCATAACGCTGCCAGTACTGTCTGTAAATATTTTACTTACTGCTTCTATTGTTGATATTGCCTCTTCTGGTGTAACATTTTCCGCAGTTTGTGGGCACTTTATCTCCACAATGCCGTCGTCATCGATTACACCATCCGGCGATGCTCCCAAATAGGGAATCGATGCATCGATAAAAAGACCACATGGTCTAATTTCGATATTTTCCTTTCTGGACAATTCTTCGCGAGCTGTGTCTTCATTCTGCTTTCCATACGCTACAGCAGAAACGTCTAGCAGGCGTGGATACAGCAATGTCCGCACTAATTTCGAACATAGCGTTGTCTTCCTTCTTTGGCACACGGCGCGGAAGTTGGACGCTGTCAAAAGTTTAGATCTGTACGCCATCCACTTTCTGTTCTTGGCCTGTCCAATAGTTTCTTGTTCAATCGTCTCTCTATCTTTCTGCCAATCGCTTAGCATTTCCATGTGCTTTTCCTTTTGCAGATTGAACATGCATTCGTCCATATCTGCCTTGTGGGCATTTGGTCCGTAATCGGAATCTTGTGTTGCGCCGAACTGCTTTCTTGTGTTTCTCGTCGTGCTGTTTTGTCGAGCTTGTTGCTCGAGTTGTCGTTTCTTTTTGTGCCGTTCTTCCATCTGTGTTAAAAGTAGAGGCGGCTTCTTTTCCATGGACCGTTGTAGACGAGATAATACTTCTTGCGTATTGTACTGGATCACAGCAGCAGCACATCTTGCAGCGTAAGATCCTCTTTGGCCGAAATTCAATCTTTTTCCAGCAATATATTTTGCAACAATATTATTGAAACTCTCCACTGCGTTGTTGTTGCTTCGATAGAGGATGCTTTCTCCGTGCGCTGACAGTGACCGGATGATATCTTGGATGTTCTGGTAAACTCCAAGGTTCAACAATTCCGGAACAATATTCTGCTCATCCTTCTTCCTGGTTCCATCGCAGAAGTATCCTATTCTACTACAGTGTTTGTGCTCTCCAAACACGTGGCTGGGCATATTCATTATATCGTCGCATAAATTTTTTATTTTTTGTACCATCGGCAGATTCTCTTCGAATCTATACTCCGCAGCTTTCATTATCCCCGAGCGCATCCGCCGAATATTATTTTCTACGGCTTGCCTGTAGTGACCGGGCGGAGCCTTTTTCGCAACATCTTTCATTTTGTTGCAAAAGTTGCGCAACAAATGATTTGTGCATTCAATTTTCTTCACGCGGATCATCCATGTTTTATATGGATCACAGTCGAGAATTTTCTTGTAGATACTGCTGTCGCCGTCAGCAATTAATGTCGAATAAATCAATCCACGTTTTTCCACGCTGGTATTGAAACCTTCTGCGATAGCGTCACTCTCCATTCTGGTGGACGGCTGGTTTCTGCCCCAGTTTTTGAAGCATGCGTGTTGCCGCGGCTCTTCTTTCTTTTTTGCCGCGTTAAAACAAATGGAGCACGTTTTGTTTCGTACTCCAATGAATAGAACTTTCCTCGTGTGATAGCCTATTATCACGCCGACACCAGAGATTGAATTGTACTTTCCTGTGCGGTAGGACCGCTTCATCCAACTTCCGTCAGCCACGACGGGAATGTGTGGAATTCCACATGCTAACACGTCGCCTCTTCCAACGGCTAGTCTTTTCTCCTCTTCAGCCGCTGCTACCATTTCCGCTTCCGCAGTACGGATTAATTTCTCCACGATGTCGTCATGGCATTTGCTGTATCTCTTCGTTGACATACCGGGGACATTAATGGCAGTGAGGAATTCTTCCATTTGTGCGTAGCCGCCTCCGTTGAGAATGGTTCCTGCCACTGCATTCCGATTGATATCCATGACCTGAGGATCATCAGGTTGACTGTGGATATCGGCTCTATAATCGCACATCATGCATTTCACGGTCAGGGTGGTCTCCAACCCCGTTCTCTTCATACGTATTATGTTCAAATCTTCCATCGAACAATCTAATATTTCGGAATGTTTGCTTATGCGTTTCATTTCTTGAAAAATATGAGGAATGTCCACAATGCTGAGAGATCCGTCCGGAAGACACAATTCTTCCTGTGGGTCGACCGTCGTTTCTCTTTGCACGACGAGCTGGTGGGCCTGCACCTCCGCTTCTTCCTCCAGATAGTCTTTGATGGTTTTTCCACGTTTAGCTTTTTTTTTGTCATTTCTTGACTATGCCCGGCGTCAGAAGAGGTATTCCGTAATATTTCCTTCTCTTGTCCACTTGACGACGGCGTTATACTTTCCATCGTCGATGGCTCGACCGTCGTTTCGTTTTCCTCGACGAAGTGCATTTCTTCGTCGGTGGCAGTTTGCTCCCCGAGTTCTTCAATGTTATCGGTTTCTTGTGGAATTTCTTGACTACGCCCGGTGTCAGAAGAGGTAGTCCGTAATATTTCCTTTTCTTGTCCACTTGACGACGGCGTTACATTTTCCATCCTGGATGGCTCGACCGTTGTTTGGTTTTCTTCGACGAGGTGCACATTTTCTGCTGCCCCTGCCTCTTCACATATTTGGAGACGGCTTGATGTATCCTCCATGGCAAGCTTCGCTATCCGCTTCATTCTGCAAACAGAATACAAAAAAAAAATTGATTTATGAGGAAAGGACCCCCCTTTACAGATGCGTTTTTAAAAATGGTAACACTTTAAAAATGGCGAAATTAAAATTATTTCAAATGAACGCTGCATTGCAATTTAGTTGTTCATCATAATGTTGCGAACTTCCAAGTGTCACAACACTTCTTATGCGGTCGGTACTTCTCGAATACTGTCGCTCTCGCGCCTTCTTCTTGACTCTTCGTTTTGGGGCTTCGGTACTTCTTTCTTGAAAACGATTTACGCACTTCTTTCTTGCCGTCTTCACGGGTGTTTTCCCCTCCAAACAACCACCGAAACTCCTTTCAGGATGCACCTCCAATTACCGCAAAAATCAATCTGCAGTAATGTGGGAGCCGGTGCATCGCTTTTTGTGGACCGGTCGGGAAAGGGGGTACCCTCCTGGGGACGTATCCCCGCGAGGATACCACTTCCTCCCCCGAATACCTGGGACCGTTTCTTCCACAAATGAAAGGAGTTCGATGCGTTGGTACAGAGACCACACCCTCGCCTTCTGTGACGACACGTCCTCTTCACAACGAAACAGTTATTTCAAACTCTCATTCATTATTTCCTAATGGAACGTATCCTCCACTTTCTCATGATGTCCATTGAGCAATGAATAATAACTGTTTTACGATGCAGCGTCCAATTGAAATAATTTTAATTTCGCCTTATCATTTTTAAAAACAGGTCTGTAAGAGAGAAACTGTAGAGAAACACCGCATTTGTTTAAAATAATTGCAGAAACGCCCAAAATCTGGCCCAAGTACGATTTTTCGAAATACCATCTGAAGTTTTACAACTACTAACAGCTGTGTCAATAGAAAATCAACTTATTGATTTTGATTCTCAGTATAAAACATACTACAAACAAACAGATTGAAAAGGTATTGGTAAAATTGTGCACAAAAGGTTCCTCCTCACCGATTTTGATAAAATTTAAATATGTTGTAAAACTCTACATTCTGAACAACTTCTTCATATAAATGTAACCGCCGCTCAGCCTTAGTTTCTATATTCTTATATAAATACATAAAACAATTTTTTTAATACTTTTATATTTCCTTCACGAACGGTTAATTAAAATGTTAACCCTTAGCACTCGAATGGTGACTGTTAGGCACCACGAAAAATTGCTGTATCGTTATTAAAAATATTTTTTACATTATTACATTTGATTGTATTTAATAAATTACTAAACATTTCTGTATTGTTCGAGTGAATTGCACTATTTTCGTATGTATAACATAAAAAAAATATATATAGAAGAGCAATATTCTAGGTGGGAAGAAATGTTTCGTTTTGGAGTTAAAATAGCTTCGAGTGCAAAGGGTTAACCTAACATTACATTCGTGATCACGTGATCAGCGACCATCAAAACCTCAGTACACGATACTTTTAGAAAGGTTTATAATGTTCTTCTACTGTTTTTGATGCTTGGCCAGCTTTTGGTCGTTTTGCCACACTGTAATTTCCCCTTTGACTTCTCTATTCCCCCACCATTAAAAATGTGAATTACCAGAACAAGTGACACTGGCGTGTGCATGCAAACTGTGAGTGTAACGGAGATACAGTCACTCACAAATAATATTAGGACACTTTTAAAAGGACGATAACTATTTTAATATTTGTGGGATGAATGGGTTCCTTGTGCGTGCGGACGACTAGATCATGTTGCGACGGTCCGGCGCACAGTATGGACAAATCGCCTGTTTTCGGCACTTGTCGTAGTTATAGAGGAAATTTTTTACAGACAATTATATTTACCAATATAGTTTATAATTTAAACAAAAAAAAAATTTGTAGGAAAAAAATGTATTATTATACATTAACAAATGTATTTTTAAAAACTAACAAGTTTAGAACAAAATTAATAATAAATGAACCCTATGTAAAATTAACAATAATAAACAAACAAATTATAATACTAGTGAATAAAATTAATAAACTCAACAAAATGCTATCCGAGCATGCTGCTGCTGCTTCGCTATCCGAGTCATTTTCAGTACTTTGATTGCGACTCAAAAACATTGACTCTCGTGATCTTGCACATTTCGATCTATCCTTACATTCTTATTACTTTTTCAATGGTTATAAAACATATATTAAAAACAAATTAAAAATACATTAAAATGATTGATAGGTCGACGTACTCAGCAGAGCCCGCGGACGTCCGTCAGCTGTTACGGTGACGACAGTTTGCTTTCACTTTTTTTCGGCGATCAGCTGAGAACGTCGATCCCCCCCACGATGCTGGAGCTACTCGGAACACCTATGATGCTCACGGGGACGGCAACGCGCCGGATCAGTCGATGTCATATGTTTATTGTTGTATGAAATTACGTTGTATATATATGTATATACAGTGACTCCCACTAATATTCCGACAAAATCGCATAACTTTGCCAATATTGGACTGCACCACTTGAATTTTTTGAGACGTTAGAACAATTACTACGCTACATGACGTGAAAAAAATGTTTGATTAAAATTGCATTTGGTCGAAATTGCAGAGAAAGTACTAAAAGTTGTATTTTGCAACTTTTTTATGCGCGCTTATATTAAAAATGTAAAAAGTACGTTTTGTTCATCTGTATCAATTATACATATTCTGAATATTTCATCTAAATTGGTCAACGTTGCAATGAGCTGCAAACGTATAACGATGACAGCAGGGTGAAAGTCGCAGAATTTTGGTCTTGTCAGGGAATTTCACCGACCGTTGAACCGATTTTGATAAAATATTCAGAATATGTATAATTCATACAGATCTACAAATCGTACTTTCTAAATTTTCAATGTAAGTCCACATCAAAAAGTTGCAAAATACAACTTTTAGTATTTTCTCTGCAATTTCAACCAATTGCAATTTTTGTAAATATTTTTTTTCACTTTATACAGCAAACCAATTGTGTTACATAGAATCAATTATTTATTTGTAGTTATATGACAATGTAATTTTTTCATACAGCAATAAACAAGTGACACCGACTGATTGACGGGTCCGGCGCATTGCCGTCCCCATGAGCATCATAGCTGTATAAAGCAGCTCGAGCATCGGGGGGGGGGGATCGACGTTCCCAGCTGATCGTGGAAAAAAAGTGAAAGCAGACAAAAACAAACCGTCACCATAACAGCTGACGGACGTTCGCGGGCTCTCCTGAGTACGTCGAACTCGCTCGGGTGAGTGTGTGCGTGCATGCGTGAGCGGCAAAGATGTGTTGGCGCAGCATGCCCGCGAAAACGTTAGCTTTTTTCACGTCATGTTGTAAACTAATTGTTCTAACTTGTCAACAAAATCCAAATCGTATGATGCAATATTAAAATAGTTATCGTCCTGAGTGTCCCAATATTACTGTCAGCGACTACATTTGTTTTGTTTCTTTGTCTGTGTGGTGCAGCAGAATACTAGTGCAAAGTTTCTATAAAATCACTTAGTGTTCCTCTGTGTCAGAGGAATTCAAAACGAGGAACTCAAAAATTAATCTAACTGTAATCCAAATTTATTTGTTTGAAAAGTTCACGCGGTATATAGACTGTTTGTCACTTACCTATTCAGCTGTAATTTTCTTCTGCTGTATCTTCTGGTTGAGCTCCGAAGTCTTTTGGAGGATACAGCCGCCTTGCCTGCTCGCTTGGTCGCCGTTTTTCCCGCATGCTCAGTAGAACACGATTCACCACACTCCATTTTTACACAATCTCCACACTTCTCCACACAAACTCCAAACTATACACACTCGCGTCAACACAAGTCCGTACGTAAACTTATTTTTCCGCGTTGTGTATAAATTATTTAACGAATGAAACAGGAATGATTCGCACGCGATGCGAACGCGTTCCTGTCCATCAGTAAACTGAACGAAACAAACCTCGACGCAACCAAATGTTGCCACATGCGTCATCGCCCCCCCCCCCCCCACTACCGTCGAATGTCACTTGGCCGCGCTTGAGCCTACCCCACTAATTCCGTTCGTGCACCAACAGGCCATTCGCTTGTGGCGACCATGGTGCGTGGGAACGTGGAATTTTCGGACGCGGAAATTCCATCCTTCTCAAGTGCGTACCATGGGAGGTCGGGTTGAGGGCTTGGTCATTTAAGTGACGATTGCCAGAACCTCGGCTCGACCGTTACAGTACCCTTAAGAGTGAAGTCCCCGGATGCAATGTGTGGGGGAGGAAACTTTCTCCATGCCCTTGTGGGGGTGGAGAACCTCTCCCAATTTTAACGGTTTTTCGGGGACATTATTTAACGCGCCTCAGAAACGAGAAGGGCAGAAAGCTTTGGACTCTCGCGGAGAACGATAGCTCCAGAGAGTTTTAGTCTGAGTCACCCGCGACGGTTTTGTTATACGCGACGAAGAGTTTCCGTATATTTTGGTCTTCGCATTTTTCTCATGGACTCAAGTTTTCTCGTTGTGTTTTACAGTCTTTATTATTTGTTAATTGTTAACCAGTTCTCGTGAATAAACTATATTTTTTGTTACCCGTGAAACCATCGCGTCACATATCATTTCATTTACCCCACGTCACCTAAAACTGGTGACCCCGACGTGATCGTTGGTAAAATAGGCGACGGGGTATAAGTGTTTATGTAGGTTCTCACAATGGCTGAAAAAAGCAACAATACGGACGCTAGTGGAGCCAACATCGCCACGACCACCTTGAAGGTACCACCATTTTGGCCACAGAAACCAGCGTTATGGTTCAGACATGTGGAATCTCAATTCGCTGTCGGTAGAATCATAAGTGACCAGGAGAAATACGATCTGGTTGTCGCTCGACTAGACACCCACAGCATCGAGGAGGTGGAAGAAATTATCCTCAACCCGCCCCCGGTGGATCGGTACGAAACTCTAAAGGCGGAATTGGTGAGGCGTCTCACGGATTCGGACACCACACGGATCCGCAAACTCCTAGAAACGGAGGAAATTGGCGACCGTACGCCAACGCAATTTTTGCGTCACTTGCGATGGCTCGCCGGACCCGTGGTGAACGAAGAATTCCTGAACGAGATTTGGCGGAACCGTCTCCCGATAAAGACGCAGCAGATCCTGGCCGCCACGTCAATCAAGGAAGGGATCAAGCTGGCAGAGATCGCCGATCGGATCCACGACATCCCCGGGAACAGAACGGGGATAGCGGAAATAGGCCGCAGCCAGGCAAGCGGTTCGTCGGAGACCGATTCTCTTCGCGAGGAGATCCGGCAAATAAGGCTGCAACTAAACGCAGTTTTACGCGAGTCCCGCGGACACCGGCGTAAATCACGGCCTAGTTCGCGAGCGTCATCCCGCAGTTCAAACCGCGAGAGCGATGATGGTTTGTGCTGGCACCATCGTGTGTGGGGCGAAAAGGCCACGAAATGCAAAGGCCAGTGCATGTGGAAGACGGGAAACGAGGCAAACCGTCGATCGTAAACGCGGCAGTTCTCGACGGTCCCTATCCTGGCCGCATTTTCGTGACAGACAATAGATCGAAAGCGAAGTTTCTGGTGGACACGGGTGCGGATGTGTGCGTGTTCCCGCGATCGCGTATCGACGGCCGGTTGCCGAAGGACGATACCGAACTTTTCGCGGCAAACGGTACGCGAATCGCCACGTATGGCACAACGACCGTGCATTTAGATCTATCGTTACGACGCAGTTTTGTGTGGCGTTTTATTGTGGCCGATGTGGACGGACCAATAATCGGGATGGACCTGCTAGCGCATTACAACTTACTCGTGGATGCGCGCAACAAGCGTTTAGTCGACGCGACGACGAAGTTGTACGCGAGTGGTTGTGCGGCGAGTAAAGGCCTCCCGACGGTAAAAACAATAATTAGCGACACGGTGTACCATCGACTCTTAGCGGAGTTCCCGGACTTGACTCGACCGACGGTATTTCGTCGGGAGGCGGTCAAGCACAGTGTGGTACATCACATCGAGACGACACCTGGACCACCTGTATTCTGCAAGCCACGGCGGCTCGCTCCGGATCGGCTGAAGGTGGCCAAGGCGGAGATCGACCTGATGCTACAGCAGGGAATAATTCGTCCCTCCAAGAGCGCATGGGCCTCACCGCTACACCTTGTGCCTAAGAAGGACGGCAAAACCCGACCATGCAGGGACTACCGTTCGCTCAACGCTCGCACTGTTCCAGACAGGTACACGCCACCTCATATCGAGGATTTCGCACAATCCTTGTACGGGAAACGGGTATTTTCAAAAATGGATCTGGTTCGCGCGTGTAACCAGATTCCCGTCGCGCCCGCGGACATTGAAAAGACGGCGATAGCGACACCGTTTGGTTTATACGAATTTTTGTTTACGCCGTTTGGTTTGAGAAACGCTGCGCAGACGTGCCAGCGTTTTGTCGATCAAGTTACCCGGGGGTTAGATTTCGTGTACGCGTATATAGACGATTTCTTTATCGCGTCCGAAAACGAATCGGAACACCGGGAACACTTACGTATTTTATTCGAACGTTTAAACCAACACGGGGTCGTTATCAATCCGGCGAAATGCGTTTTCGGCGTAAGCGAAATCGAGTTCCTTGGGTACAGCGTGACCAGGGATGGGGTAAAACCTTTACCTGAGCGGGTCGAAGCAATCGGGGAATTTCCCAGACCCGACACTATTAAAGTTCTACGCAGGTTTCTCGGGATGGTAAATTTTTACCGCCGCTTTATTTCTGGCGCGGCTAGTCTTATGAAACCACTGCACGAATTATTAAAAGGGTCGAAGAAGGGAAATTCACCCGTGCCATGGACAAAAGAGGCAGAAACGGCTTTTGTGAAAGTCAAGGCCAGTTTAGCGAACGCTACGATGCTTGCACATCCAGCACCCAACGCACCGATAAGCGTTGTGGTTGATGCGTCCGATTATGCTATCGGAGCAGCTTTGCAACAGCTCATAGGCGAGAACTGGCAACCGTTGGCATTTTTCACAAAAGCCCTTTCTGCCGCGCAGTGCAAATACAGTGCGTACGATCGCGAGCTACTGGCAATTTATATGGCCATAAAACGTTTTCGGCACCAGGTAGAAGGTCGGCATTTTATAGTTTTTACCGACCATAAACCCTTAACTTTTGCTTTCAAGCAAAAGCTGGATAAATGTTCGCCTCGTCAGTTTCGTCACTTGGACTATATTAGCCAATTTACGACTGACATTAGGCATGTTAAGGGGTCGGATAACATTGTGGCTGATGCATTATCGCGTGTCGAAGTAATAGCCGTAGCTCCCGATCATACCACACTGGCACAAGCACAAGAAAACGACCCAGAACTGAAAGGGATCTTGGAATCGAACTCTTCTGCTCTTTGTTTAAAGAAGACGTTTTTCCCCGGTTTCAATGTTAGTTTGTACTGTGACTCGACTGACGAAACTGTGAGACCCTTTGTTCCGACGCCATTACGACGAGCAGTTTTTAATTCGTTGCACGGACTCTCTCATCCTGGGGTTCGGGCAACACAGAAATTAATAACAGAACGTTTTGTATGGCCTTCAATAAATAAAGATTGCCGAGACTGGGCACGGCATTGCATTTCATGCCAGCGATCAAAAGTCACTCGACATGTCGCAGCCCCCGTCGGCAACTTTGACAATCCTTCCGGCAGATTCGAACATATCCATATTGATATTGTAGGACCAATACCGATGTCTCAGGGATTTAGATATTGTCTTACGTGTATCGATCGGTTCTCGCGCTGGCCGGAAGCCATACCTATCGCGGAGATCGACGCGGAAACAGTCGCGAGAGCACTCATAAACACGTGGATTAGTCGTTTTGGCGTTCCTTTGAGAATAACCACTGATCAAGGACGCCAGTTCGAATCACGGTTATTTTATGAGCTATCGCGTATGATCGGTGCATCTCATCTCCGTACGACCTCCTATCATCCTCAAGCTAATGGGATGGTCGAGAGATTGCACCGACAAATGAAATCAGCGATTAAATGCCACGAGACGGATAATTGGGTTGATATATTACCAATTGTCCTACTCGGTATTCGCACAGCCCATAAAGAGGACTTAAAAACGTCTTCCGCGGAAATGGTTTACGGTTCGGGCATCCGTCTTCCGGGAGAATTCTTTGTCACGGGTCGGGAAGATTCACAATCGGATTTTGTGAGTCGGCTTCGGCAACGTTTCCGGAAGTTAAAGCCATCGCCAGCCACGCGCCACGGTACACGTAAGACGTTTGTTTTTAAAGAACTGTCTACGTCCCCTTATATATTTTTGCGGCACGACGCGGTTAAAAGTCCGTTACAGCCGCCGTACGATGGGCCATTTCGTGTCGTTAAACGCGGAGACAAAACGTTCGTCATCGACATCAAGGGCAAGGAAGTCAGGGTCTCAATAGACAGGTTGAAACCGGCTTTCATTTTGAACGATGGCATTGACGAAAACCCTCCGCAAACTATCGTTTGCACATGGACAGACGATACAACAGTAACGCACAGTACGACCGACACGACCGCAACACACCGTACTGAGGACAGACCTGTTTTACGACGGTCAGGTAGAAGAGTTCGATTCCCTGATCGTTTTCAGGCTGGCCTACGTTAGACGGTGTTTGAGCAACACGTGTATATATTTGTACGAGTGCGTATATGTATTACTTTTCTTTATTATTTTTTTTTCGGCAATAAATGGATATGTATAGTCGTTAAGACTGTGTATATAGTAGTACTAGGTAGTATTAATTTTTTCAAGATCTTGTATATAGTAATTTTAGGTCCTAGATGTATTTTTGTTTTTATCCTTACCGGGGTAAATTGTACAGTTAGCATTAGTGTTTTATACGTATCCAATTTTTTTCTTTTTACGCGTATAGTCGTATTAATTTTTCTTTCTTGCCGTATATATATATATTTTTTTTTTCTTTCGTAGATTTAAGGCGCGTACCTTAAGTAAATGAGCCGGATTTGCACTTGCGACTACGCGCAAGCTAGTGTATAGCAAAACGCTCTTACTTTGTAAATATTACCAGTCAGCTAGTTAGTTTTTTTTTCTCTTTCGTTCTAACTGGCGTTTTCACTGGTAAGGGGGTACTGTGGCGACCATGGTGCGTGGGAACGTGGAATTTTCGGACGCGGAAATTCCATCCTTCTCAAGTGCGTACCATGGGAGGTCGGGTTGAGGGCTTGGTCATTTAAGTGACGATTGCCAGAACCTCGGCTCGACCGTTACAGTACCCTTAAGAGTGAAGTCCCCGGATGCAATGTGTGGGGGAGGAAACTTTCTCCATGCCCTTGTGGGGGTGGAGAACCTCTCCCAATTTTAACGGTTTTTCGGGGACATTATTTAACGCGCCTCAGAAACGAGAAGGGCAGAAAGCTTTGGACTCTCGCGGAGAACGATAGCTCCAGAGAGTTTTAGTCTGAGTCACCCGCGACGGTTTTGTTATACGCGACGTAGAGTTTCCGTATATTTTGGTCTTCGCATTTTTCTCATGGACTCAAGTTTTCTCGTTGTGTTTTACAGTCTTTATTATTTGTTAATTGTTAACCAGTTCTCGTGAATAAACTATATTTTTTGTTACCCGTGAAACCATCGCGTCACATATCATTTCATTTACCCCACGTCACCTAAACGGTCTTGATTTGTTTATCTGTGTATACTGAAATATGTTTTGTATTTTTTAAATAATTTTTTTTTATTTTTTCGCTATAGCCGTCTAAGATGTTCAAAAGTGACCCCCGAATCAAATTGATTTTTAGTCACATCGTGCCCAACAAAAAATTACGAAAAAATTCATGGATATTCTACTTACTCGCATACAGGAGTGAGATTTTTTTCAGAATTTTAGGTGGAAAAATCGATTTTGACACAAATCCGAAAGCATAAAATTCCCGATTTTATATCGAACTTCTCAGTTGACCCCGCTTATATTATTATGTTCGCTCTGTCTTCATTGTGATTATTAATGTGTATTTTTTACAGTTTTTTTGGATTATGCAAACATGTTTGTTGAAAAAAATTGGACATCTCCAAACATTCGAAGAAAGTGCGTATTTCGTATTGAAGTTTCAGAGATACTGATTTTATAAAAGTAGTTGGATATTATTGAAACAATTGTTCTAAATTCTTTTTAGAATTTTTGTAAATTGCATGAAAATGAATTTTCTCGTTGCCTTTTTTCCTGTTTCCAAGCGTATTATATGTTAGCGTCAACGCATTTTTAACGAGAGATTTTGGTGGGATGGTCGAAGGGATGTTTATTCCTTGACAGACTTATGGCAGGGCTTTATAATGTCTGTTGGGACATGATATTTTGCAATGAAGATTTATTGTATAACAGCGGATAATAAAATACAGAGTTCTTGAAAAAGGTAGCACACGTTTCAAGCACGAGTGTACAGCAGCAAGAAAAAGACACATCATAGTTCGGTGTACGAAACACAGGGAGCGTTGCGCGCCTATTAAGGCCTATTTCCAACACCCCCTCTCAACGCGAGTCGTTTGGAATTTCATGTACACCAAGTCCAAGCGTACACCTTTGGTGTTGCGGCCCCGGTAGTGGCTTAGTAAGGACGTCAGCTGTCATCTCATGCGTCGGTATGTAACGCACGTCGATCTTTCCTTGTTCGAAAACATCCCTTACGTAATGGCACCGTATGTCTATGTGTTTGGTGCGTGAGTGGAACACCGGGTTGCGGGTCATCTGTTGCGCACCTTGGTTGTCGCAATAAATAACGGTTGCTTCGTCTGTAATGCCCTGCAAGTCATAATCAATTAAAAGATTTCTTATGTAAACGGCTTCCCTGGCGGCCTCACTGAGCGCCACGTATTCCGCTTCACTGCTTGATAGGGTAATGGCACGCTGTTTTCTTGCTTGCCATGTAACAGCTGCGTCCCCGATTTTGAAAAATAATCCAGTGTAGGATCTCCGATCATTGAGGTCTCCCGCCCAATCAGCATCGACATAGCCGACAAGTGGCTGACTCGTACGCTTATATTTCAACCCAAAATTAGCAGTTCCTTGCAGGTACCGCAAAACACGCTTTGCAGCGGTCCAATGAGTCTCATCATGGTGATGGTTGAACTGACTCAAACTGCTAATCGCATATGCCACATCTGGTCGTGTGGCCACAGCCAAAAACATTAGTGTACCAATTAAGGACTGGTACGGGAACGTTGTTGCTCCTTCAGTTCCTATATCTGGCCCCTTTTTTAATTTTTGGCTTCTGTCTGCAGGAGTACTTGCACCTTTACAATTTTCCATTTTAAACTTTAATAGTAGATCTTTTATATATTTCCTTTGGCTAATGGTAATGGTTCCTTTATTTAAATCTTGATTAAATTCCATTCCCAAGCAATACTGTAACGGACCTAGATCTTTCATTTTGAATTCGCTTGATAGGCCATCCTTGACTCTGACAAAAGTGTCGTGGTGATTAGTGGCCAGGATTAGATCATCGACGTATACAGCGACTATGAGTATAATATCGCTTTTTCTCAATACATAGATACATTTGTCAGCATTTGATGGTTTTAAACCAAGTTTCCGCAAGCTCCAGTCAAGTTTTATGTACCACTGTCTTCCAGATTGCCTTAAACCGTATAGAGACTTGTTTAATAAACACACATGGTCTTTCTTACCTGGTTCAACGAAACCATCTCCTTGTTCCATGTAAATCTTTTCATCGAGATCGCCATTTATGTAGGCCATAACTACGTCAAGCTGGTACATTTTAAGATTGTACTTAGCAGATATGGCTGTCAAAATTCTTATGGAACTGAGTCTGGCTACAGGGGCAAAAGTCTCGTTAAAGTCCCTTCCTTCTTGTTGTGCATATCCTACGAGACGCGCCTTGCGTCGTTCGATGCTGCCGTCGCTTTTATATTTGGTTTTCAAGACCCAACGACATCCAATGACGTTCTTGTCTTGTGGTCTCTCGACCAGTTTCCATGCGTCGCTCTGCGTCAAGGCATCGAATTCTTCTTTCATGGCCAACTTCCATGCTTTTGCATCATCACCAGTTAACGCTTCCTTTACTGTTGGATCCACTGGTTGGCTCCATGCTAATGCTGCTTCTTGTAAGATAGAGGTTTCAGGTATCTCGTTGTATACCTTTCTTGGTCTTCCTCTATGCCCTGCTCGAATCAACTTCGGCCTTCCTGGACCTCTTCTGGAACTGGTTGTCCGCTCGTTTTCTCCTAGATCAGCATTTGTTTCGGATTCAGGTTCACGTTCATCAGCATCTGCTTCGAATTCAGGTTCACGTTCATCAGCATCTGCTTTGGATTCAAGGTTTATTTCAAAAGTTTGATTTTTTGATACAATCTTATCGAGCGTTCTGGATTCACTGAAGTTTTCCTCAAATATAACGTCCCGGCTTATGACGATTTTGTGTGCATCGGGGTTCCACAGTCGATACGCTTTGGACTCGCTCGAATATCCGACGAAAACACATTGCGTTGACTTTGCCTGGAACTTATCCTTCCCAGGGGTTTTATCAAGGAACCATGACTTGCAGCCGAAAATTTTCATATGGCTCACGTTAGGTTTTACACGCTTGTACGTTTCAAATGGTGTTTTATGTGGCAAGCTTTTCGATGGACATCTGTTTCTAATATACGCCGCAGTAGCAATTGCCTCAGCCCAAAAAGATTTTGGCAATTTTGATTGAAGTAGCATGCATCGTGCCATTTCCACCAAAGTTCTGTTCATGCGTTCCGCTGTCCCATTTTGCTGCGGAGTGTACGCTACTGAACGTTCACGCTGGATCCCACTTCCCCTTAAAACTTCTGAAAAAATTGACCCACAGTATTCAAGACCATTATCAGTTCTAAGAGTTTTAATTCTTTTGTTCGTTGATCTCTCAGCCTTGGCTTTGAAATCTAAAAATGCACTCTTGATCTCGTCTTTTGATTTTAAAAAATATACTTCGATCCACTTCGATTTTTCGTCAATAAATGTTGCGAAGTAAGTTGCACCACCATTTGATTTGTTTCGCATGGGACCACATAAATCTGAGTGGATTAGGTCTAATACATCATAAACTCTGTTGTTAGATTTTACAGGGAAGGGTTTTGCTGTCTGCTTACCTTGTACACAGATTTCGCAAAATTTCATTTTATCACCAGCTTGAAAAGACAATCCTTGTACCATATCTTTTGATACTAACATCCTTAGATCTTTTTCATTTAAGTGTCCATAGCGTGAGTGCCATTTGTCCAAGGTATTATTTTTGGCACTTACCATGTTTACAAGCTCTTCATTTGTCTCAAGGAAGTAAAGGTCTCCTTTCTTTCGAGCTATTGCCACTAGTTGTGACTTATAATTTGTAATACAAGCTTCATCCCCTGTGAAATTGACTTTGTAACCGTTTTGCACGATTTTGGGGATTGACAATAAATTTGTCCTTAGATCAGGTACATAAAGTGCATTATCCAGTCTTATCCTCTTCGTATGTCCATAATTGAGTGCATTGATGTATATCGTGCCTTCTCCATTTATACTGACAGTTTTGTCTGTCGCCAAGCGGACATCTCCATGCCTAGAGATTCTGAAATCTGTAAACAGGCTACGATCGTGGCACATATGAGAGGTTGCACCGCTATCCAAACACCAAACATTTTTTAAAAACGCAGTACGATAATCCTGCTTCAGTGACAATGCACCCTCGCCACGGATCATGAAAGCTTCATCTGCTTGCGATGCAGACTGCTGTCGGTCAGAGTTTCTCTTCCAGCATTGCGAAGCTTTATGTCCAAATTTTGAGCAAAAGTTGCACTTGTACTTGGATTTATAATTAGTGTTCAACTGTCTGGTATTAGTATTTTGGTGCGTAGGTTTTTCATACCTGGTAACTCTGCTATTCGGTTCGGACTTTGTATACAGGGCTCCATGGCAACTGTTGCTTGGTACCTTTTTTCTTCTGGCATTTGACTCTTCTATCAGCTTAATTTTCAGTGCTTCAGGGGTTGGTAATTCATCCCTCGATTCAATGGCACAGCGAAAGTTATCGTAGCTGTCAGGTATGCTGTAAAGTAGTAGTATACTCACTAAATCATCAACTACTTTTATGTCCATTCCATTCAGTTTGTCCACTAAGGCGAAAAATGCATTCACATGGTCCACCATGCTGTCAGATTCGCCCATCCTGGTAAACAGTAATTGTTTCAGCAGCGTAGCTTTATGGGCAGGACCCTTAGAAAGGTAAACTTCTTCCAATTTGGTCCACACAGCTTTTGCAGTAGTACAATGCTTCACGTGGCACAGTTCAGCTGCTGCTATGGTGAGGACGATATCGGCCATAGCTTTAGGTTCATTCCGTTCCCAAACTCTTATTTCCGCTTCAGTTCCTGGCCTTTCACCAGTTACATATTGCCAATGATCATTTTTTACGAGTATCATCTTCATTTGAAACTTCCAAGTATCGTAATTGTCTTTACTTAGTTTATCGATATTTGATGATTGCGTCGACATTTCGAAGAGAAGCACGCGGAAGTTACTTTAAATATATTTAGTTATATTAGCCAAACAAAAATTGACCGGTAACTCGCGTTATCGAATTTGCGCACAAAAATATCCACTAAAAACTTTTTGATACACTTCCTGGGCCCATAACCTGTTGGGACATGATATTTTGCAATGAAGATTTATTGTATAACAGCGGATAATAAAATACAGAGTTCTTGAAAAAGGTAGCACACGTTTCAAGCACGAGTGTACAGCAGCAAGAAAAAGACACATCATAGTTCGGTGTACGAAACACAGGGAGCGTTGCGCGCCTATTAAGGCCTATTTCCAACAATGTCTGTGGTAGAGTTGGGCAAAATATTTATCTAAATAAAAATTTCGAATAACGAATAAAAGATAAAAATATTTTTATTCGTTATTCGAAGGTTCGAATAAAAAAAGTATCTTTATTCGACGAGTATCGGAAAAATTCTTTTATTCGACGAGAATTTATCCGACGAATAAAGATAATTTTTTTTATTCGAAGCGGATTTATTCGATCTTCGAATTAATTTTTTCATCTTACAACGAGACGTATGTGTCTCGTTGCGAGTCGTTTTGTACCTTAACCCGCACCAATCACCGGTGCGGGCTAGCCGCGCGCCAATCCGCGGAATCCAGCCGGAACGCGGACCAATCGGCGTGTACCGAAGATTCGCGAACGAGCACACGAGGTCCGCGTTCGGGCTATAAAGATTGCGACGGAACCAGCCGAAGCCGGAGTTGGTCTGGAGCAGCTCTCGGGTGAACACCCGGGCCCATATCCTCTCGCAGCCGCGCCAAATCGTGCTAGCCGCGGTATACCATCGGGCGAACACGACGAGGCGCTGGAATCGGCAGAACGTAAGTGGGTTTACGTCCCCTACGCGAAACCGAGACCGCGACCAGGATTCTGGGAGGCAGTCGATCACCGGCTTGCTCTTGTCAGAGCACAGAGGATACGACACTCCGGACCGTCATCCCTACCACCCGGACCTGTTCCCGCGTCCCGCTCTCCCCTCAGGGATCCAGCGTCGCGCTCCGCACGTTTAGTCGTCGATCGGCCGCAGCAGCGTGTGGAGCTCGCCTCTCGGTATACTACCGGAGACGAGCGCCCTCGCCGGTTTCGGGCCGTAGGCATTAGGTTTACGTCTGTGCCTACGTGCTCGAGCCGCGGTCGGGCGAGGACGACGGGTGGGGTGTTCCGCGGATTCCTTGCCCTCTCCTCTCCGCGCCCCGCGTGCCCAGCCCACCAGGAAACCAAAGTCGATTCACTATTGTTCGCTGGGCCGCGGTGGAAATAACATCTCGAGGATCGGGAGAGCTCGGGATCGCGCCGAGAGCGCCCGACTCAGGCACCGCATTAGCGAGCACGGCTCGCCCGCGCTCCCCGCGCACCGCGTTGTCTATACGCGCCGCGATCGTACCCGAACCGCGCCGAGGGCGTCCGACGGCAGGCACCGTTCCAGCGAGCGCGTCTCGCCCGCGTCCAGCGTGTATTATTTTCCGCGTACCGCACCGAACCTCCGCGTAGTATACCGAAACCGAAACCGGACCGGCGCCCCGCGGTTAATCTAGGCTAAGTCCACGCGTCATTAGGATAATTATTCTACTTAGGTTAAGCCACCCGCGTCGGGCATCCACTCTCACGGGTTATTTATTTGTTTGTTTGTTTGACTATTATCAGGCCGGCGGAGAGGCGAACGGTCATCGCCAGCCTGTCGCCGGACCATCCGGGAATCCGAGCGATTAAGGGTCTCTTCAAACTTGCCGGAGGCGGCGTTAGTATGAATACTACCGCGTTTTCCTGCTTCATTTTAGCCGGGACCGTCGCTGGCAACCTGAGAAGGCGCTCGAGATGCTCGCAACAAAAGCTAAGACCCACACACAGCGGGGGTTCGCCACCTAACTCCCGAACAGTTTACTCCCCTCTACACCCCGGGGATGCCTATGCATCCGCTGAGAGCTGGGCAAGCCGTTGGGCATCCGTTTTCGGCCGCCCGACACAGGTCGCCGGCACCGGCGGCCGCCAACTGGCAGAGGCCGCGTGGCATTGGCCGCCGGTGCCACCACAGCATCCGCACACAATCCATGTTCGAAGTAGAGAAAAGAATATTGTTCATCTGTGTTGTAATGTTAAGAAGTAATGGTTCAAACTATAATCTAATTTAACGATGGAACGATGAAAATCAGCTTCACAAATCAATTTTAGCATAGTTAAATTATATCTTATATCTTATAAGTGATTATATAAGTCAAAACTCCGGAGAACAAGTTTAAAATTATTAGAATTCATTGGTTTGCAAGGTGTGTTCGAAAGCTGGTGGAAATAGTGGAAAATTGGAAAAGTGGAAATATACGTATAACATTTGGTTCGCAAGCATCTACGGTTGTAAATCTTAGTACGCTAACGGTGTACAAGGTTCCGCATGTGCTGCATTCGGCTGGCTTAAAAATTACGAAAGTGCTGGGTACAATCGGAAGGATTTTTGATTTATGACGTCCATGGTCGGTAGGTCGTCGACAGGGATTTTCATACCTGGCCTTGGTCGCGTGCTTGTCGCGTCGTACGTAAGGTCTTACGACGCAACCCAAAAAAAACCATTTTAATGTCGCCATTCTTTCAGTGCCACCATTTTTGGGGAGTCTATCGTTAGATCTGCCTATGCTCATCTCCGCCGCGCCCGCAAACCCAGTAGCTTGGCTTCGACGTCACACGCTACATAGTATATGTGACCGCTGTAGCCAATATCTCGACTATAGCCGAAAGTACGTTTGAAACGAGGCCTGTCCCTTGCACTCTGATCCAATCGGCCGCGCATTCGTACCTATGCTCTGACCAACGAGACCGAGGCAATGAAGCACCCAGCGTGCGTCCTTTGCTAATTGTCTTGCAAGGGTAACTTCAACTCTGTCGCACTCGAGCGCTTATGTTTACGTCTACTGTCTCGTCTCATTGGACAAGATATAGATACGCCATCGCATTCCTGCCCGGGAACCTTGCATCTAATCATCTTTAAGTCATTATGGACAAGAATTCAGAAGTTTTCCATGTACATTTTTTCGTGTCGTAAGACAAAACGATGCAATTTATGTGGAATTAATTCTTCTTATTCTACAAATTATCATGTGATTGAGTCCTGAGGATTTCTTCCACTTTCACTTGGACCACAACATATTTCAATGTCATCAAAATTCGAGACATAGTCCCCCAAAAATGATCGAATTCACAAGGCATGATCCCCTTCCTAACGTGGATACTTCCTTAAAAAAAACAACTATTCTCGTTTTTACAATATATGTACAATTTAGGTTAATATATAAGGATGTGTGATGCTGTTTCACGAAGAGGCAGGTACGGTTCCTATTTCCATAATGTTGTAGAGGAGGGATACCGATAGTTTACCTAAGGAGCTGTAGAGCCCCGAGAAACCTTTTTTTTTTTGTGCCACGCACAGCAGGGAACTGTCAACGCGGTCTCGAAAGGCCATCTGGTAATGATCAGCCGCTTGCTCGGCCGACGGGCAACGGCGGCCGGTGGAATTGCTCTAACGCCGGGACGACGGCGCCCGTTTTACGACAGATAATCGGTAACACGGCATTTGGACCTATAGTCCTTACGTAAAACCCTCCGGTCCCGGCAAGTTTGAAGAGACCCTAAACGAGCAGGCCGCTCCCCGACTCTTTTTTTCTTTGCTATCACAACAGTATATACCTATTATTTCTTTTTTACCATTTCGATTAAATTAATAAACTAGTTTCGTTCACCAACATAAAGTGACTCATTTGACCACCTAATCCTCCCTCCCCGACGAACCCTGGTCGCTGAGCGAATCCAGGGGAGGGACCGCGCGTCTCGCTCGCGCCTCTACGCAAGCGAGACGCTACCGTTACAATCTTTTATCTGTATCTTTTATTCGAAGGCTTCGAATAAATCTTCGAATAACTTTTGCCGAGCGCCGAGCATCAAAGACCCAGCGACGACAGACGACATACAATGTAAGCGGATGGAGAATCGCGCACGAATGAAAGTTTAAACTTAAACCTACAATGTAAGCAGATGGAGAATCGTGCATTATTGGCAATTTATGCTTGTATGTTTTTAATCAGAACAATATTGTTAAGACCAACGAGTTGTAGAGCTTGTTCCGATCGAAATGAGTCCAAACACGACATCATTTGGACTGTCTTTACTGAGATTGTAATTTTTATCGTAACATTACGTATCAGTGAAACTTGTTCGATTACACTCGAATTTGACCTCATTTTCATCAGGAAAATCCCCTCCATTCGCTCGTCACAATTTTATGAGGATATGTTGAAAAATCTAAAAGTTTAAACTTTCATTCGTGCGTGATTCTCCATCCGCTTACATTGTATGCCGTTTGGCAGTCGCTGGGTCTTCGACGTTCGGCGCTCGTCGGTCCTCGTCGGGCGCCGTCGCCGTTTATTCGTCGAGCTGGCAAAAGTTATTCGAAGATTTATTCGAAGCCTTCGAATAAAAGATACAGATAAAAGATGCAAAAATTATTTGAAGTTCGAATAAATCCGCTTCGAATAAAAAAATTATCTTTATTCGTCGGATAAATTCTCGTCGAATAAAATTATTTATTCGATACTCGTCGAATAAAGATAATTTTTTTATTCGAACCTTCGAATAACGAATAAAGATAAAGTATCTTTTATTCGAATCGTTATTTAAATAATTTTTTAACTAAATAATGCCCAACTCTGTCTGGCAGCAGGCGACGCGATAGCTGATGACCGATTTGGGTCTCACAGCTATCGATTGTCTAAGCATTGACTGTTTATTGACGGTGAGAATGTTTAGAAAAGGCAAGCGACCCGACGTCGTATTGCCAAAGATAAGGGACTCTTTGTCCTGAAGGATCTGGCCACGGAGTGGGGAAGGCTATGCCTTTTGGTAAGAGGACTGTGATGAACCCCACGGCACTTACCCCAGAACCTTGGGACCAGAAACTCCTAGTTTCTAACATATGAGATAATAAACATTTTTATATTCGAAAAAAGAATGTACAGACTTAAAAATGCAATATAAAATATTTTATTTGCCCTATATTTCAATATATCAACATGACTTCCAACAGTTTCCTCATTTTGAAAATAATATCTAACTA
Source organism: Halictus rubicundus (assembly GCF_050948215.1). Lineage (NCBI taxonomy): Eukaryota > Metazoa > Arthropoda > Insecta > Hymenoptera > Halictidae > Halictus > Halictus rubicundus. The sequence continues at coordinate 578,904 of NW_027488652.1, forward strand.
CTGAATTTTTATAAAACCGGTATCTCTGAAACTTCAATACGAAATACGCACTTTCTTCGAATGTTTGGAGATGTCCAATTTTTTTCAACAAACATGTTTGCATAATCCAAAAAAAAAACTGTAAAAAATACACATTAATAATCACAACGAAGACACAGCGAACATAATAATATAAGCGGGGTCAACCGAGAAGTTCGATATAAAATCGATTTTTCCACCTAAAGTTCTGAAAAAAATCTCACTCCTGTATGCTAGTAAGCAGAATATCCATGAATTTTTTCGTAATTTTTTGTTGGGCACGGTGTGACTAAAAATCAATTTGTTTCGGGGGTCACTTTTGAACATCTTAGGTGGCTATACTGAAAAAAAATTATTTAAAGAATGCAAAATATATTTTCGTAAACATTTTTCAGAAAAATTTGTAGTCCAAATTTCGCTTTAATGAGTTTTTTAGAACAAAAGTTATAGCGAAATGTGATCGCGAATCACACGTTCGAAACTTTTGTAACGTGAATAATTGCGGAGGAACCCGTCGAACGTCGCATAGGTAGCGCACACGAACAGAGTAAAGGTGCGTGTGTGCGTAGTGCGGTAGGAGGGAAATGGGTGGCGATTTTTCGCCAGAGTGGGAGCCATCGGTTTGGGCATTTCGTCCACGACTGCAAACGACAGCAAACGCAGAAACGCAACCACGCATTATACAGTACGTATAAATGTTTATAATCAGTATTTTATACTAATATTGTAAAGTGTAAATTGTTGGGTAGGAACGAAAGTTCGTAGGGTTTTCAAATTGAAATTGAAAAATAGGAAAGATATTTAGAAATCCGACAAGAAGTAATAGAACAGAAGGGAAAATATGTTATTGAATAATTCTATGAATACATATCTATCGGTAATTGTGCATAAGAAGCCACAACACATCGACTTCGAAGCTCTTTCAATATGTTGTCGAGATGGAGATTTTGAACAATTTTTCCCCATGCATGCCGCCGCCGAATTGTGGATTCGGGGCCTCGAAAACCTGGCACAAATTCGAAGTGTGAACATTCGAGAATTCATGATGACTCGTATGTAAATGGTAGAATATGATCTTGTAGAATTAGTAAAAAGTAATGATGTTGAAAGCGTAAATTCGGTGTCATTGCAGTTCAAAATTGGTCATTGCTATCGAGTTCAGTTATACCGTAAAAAATACATGTTGTAATATGTTAATATTTTTATAAGTACGCGACATTATTTACCAACCAAATGAAAATATGGCTTGATCGTCCAGTGGTAAGTAAAGGATTACATGTCGTGGTATTTGGAAAATATTCTAATATTTAATTACAGAGAACTGGTTTTGTTACTTTGAAAAAATAGTCAAATTTGCATACATTTCTAAGCTGTTTGTTATGTTCCCAGTGGGTTCCAGACAAATTTTTTTGCAAAATGTCGAGAGTATATCTAACTGTAATGCTAAAAAAGAACAAGTTGCACCTTTTTTGCACTGCCAGAGAAATTACATATTTTTTTACGTGCGGTACGATCGATCTATATTTCGACGATATTCGTCCTCTGGTCGGACTGCTCTGTTTAGCCAACGTACATCGCGACATTGTATACAAACTTGGCCATGATGTTTCAATGTTTTCGCTTACGGTGGCTGAGCAGTACAGTCCGCTGCACCTTTTTGTTTTTTAGTATTACAGTTAGATAAACGCACTGTGCACATAACAAACAGCTTAGAAATGTATGCAAATTTGACTATTTTTTCAAAGTAACAAAAACAGTTCTCTGTAATTAAATATTAGAATATTTTCCAAATACCACGACATGTAATCCTTTACTTACCACTAGACGATCAAGCCATATTTTCATTTGGTTGGTAAATAATGTCGCGTACTTATAAAAATATTAACATATTAGAACATGTATTTTTCACGGTATAACTAAACTCGATAGCAATGACCAATTTTGAACTGCAATGATACCGAATTTACGCTTACAACAATCATTACTTTTTACTAATTCTACGAGATCATATTCTACAATTTACACACGGGTCATCATGAATTCTCGAATGTTCATACTTCGAATTTCTGCAAGGTTTTCGAAGCCCCGAATCCACAATGCAGCGGCGCACAGTGGGCAATTTGGACAAAATCGGATTCAAAATCAAAGAACTTTCGATAGAAATGAGGTAGAGCGATGAAATTTTTTTTAAATAAAAGCTGAAACTTTGTAGAATATGGGAAAAATAGGGAGATTATTACCATCCAATCATTTCAACGAAAAAATGACTTCATTAGTTTTTGTTACAAAAATCTATTTTTTACAAAATCCTGAGATTGAAGACAAATTTTGAGACCAGATTTGAAATCAGCGTGAAAAAATCTATGGGAAATGATGTATAGCATGTTAAAAAAAAATTTTTTCCGCGCGTGGTATTGGAAAAACCATAATTTTCTTGAAATTGTGCAAGTTTAACGAATTTTCTCTAGGTTAAAAAACGTTCGTACCATAATCTCCCTATTTTTCCCATATTCTACAAAGTTTCAGCTTTAATTTAAAAAAAGTTTCATCGCTCTACCTCATTTCTATCGAAAGTTCTTTGATTTTGAATCCGATTTCGTTCAAATTGCCCACTGTGCGGCGGCCTGCATGGAGAAAAATTGTTCAAAATCTTCATCCCGACAACATATTCAAAGAGCTTCGAAGTCGATGTCGTGTGACTTCTTATGCACAATTACCGATAGATATGTATTCATAGAATTACTCAATAACATATTTTCCCTTCTGTTATATGACTTCTTACTGTATTTCTAAATACCTTTGCTATTTATCAATTTCAATTTGAAAACCCTACGAACTTTCATCCCTACCCAATATCATGTGATAATGATATTTTATATTGTATTGTGTTTTTGTTTGTAATGTAGATGGAACAGATTCCCACCGACACACCGGCAGTGGTGCCAGCACCGGCGGGGGTGGTGCCAGCACCACCGACGGCTCCAGCACCGGCGGTGGCGGTGCAACCACCAACGCTGTCACTACCGGCGGCAGTGACGGCGGCCGTCGCCCGCCTTACGATTGGGAGGCCAATCGCGAATGTAGTGAGTAGACGGTATATTTTATCATTCGTAAAGATTTATTATTTATTTCTAAAACGTTACATTTAATTTCCAACAGAAAATTGAAAACGGCCGCGGCGGCGTTAGCAGCCCATCCGCTGCCTCGGCATCAACGCCTCCCCCCCCCCCCCCCCAAGCCCCGTCCACCAAGCCCCGTCATCCAGATGACGGAAGAAATGCTTGTGAGTTAGAAAAACATAAAAATATGTTATATATATGTTAAATATAAATCTTGTATATAAATGTTGTGTACATGTTTCAGTCAAAGCTGATGAAAAACATACGAAGAAATTCGTATCGAAGAGGGGGCCATAAAGCTTGGCGCGGTGGCCGCGGCTGGCGAGGCGGCTACAGGGGGCGCGGAGGCCGCGGGGGCGTGGCGGCAGCGGGGGGCGGGGGAAAAAATTTATTACAATAAATATGTAAAAAAAATATATTCTATTATGTTTTTTTATTTTCCTAACTTTTCCTTTTTCATATCATCCTCAAAATATGCATCCATTTTTTCCCCATTTTTTCTCCTCGGCATTATCGAGGAATGATTCGCGGCATCCCGGACCCTTGCTATTCTCATCGGTACACGTGCACGCCGACCTGGCGGTGTGTGAGTGTGCCGAGGCACGGCTGTTCGAACGAAGCTACGGCAGGCATCATGCAACCGAATAATGCAAAATGTTGCTCGAAAATGCAAGAGTAGGACCTGTTTGATGGCGAGCGCTCTAGATTTCTCTTTTATCTAGCGCTTTTGACTACTGATGAGCCCCATCTCTGCATTATCGAGGAATGATTCGCGGCATCCCGGACCCTTGCTATTCTCGTAGGTACACGTACACGCCGACCTAGCGGTGTGTGAGTGTGCCGAGGCACGGCTGTCGAGCAATGCTACGGCAGCGCCGTTGTTTACGTTGTCGGCTACGCGTGCTCAGATCGCCTCTATTGTCAGAGATCATGCGACCGAATCAGAGAGGATACTCGGAAAATGCCACTCGACACTGAATGTGGAAAGTGCACCCAGCTCCCCATACTGGACGAAAATGTTACTATTTAGCTTCTTCTAGTGGACGTTATAGCGGTACTATCGATTGTTCAAGGCCACCTAGGAAAACTGTCACTTAAGTTATTAAATGTAAGTAATACCGCTCAAAGGAAAATATAAACTGACGTTTAAGGAAGATTGTTGAAGTTCGCGGTTACTTCTTCGTTCTGGTTACTTTCCCCAGAGGGCACCTCGGGGGTTTCCCCGGCGCTACCGAGCCCGATGGCTTGCCGTTGGTTGTTTTAGTGGTACACCAAGAGTTTTCCTAACATGCGCACGTGCTCGACCACACAGTTGTTGTATACTTTGTTACATAATAAAATATATATTTATAAATATCGTGTTGTCTCTCCGTGGCTACGCCTGCTACACGAAACCAAAGATTAACATAAAAATAGAGCACTACGATTTTATTATTCTGGATTTATATGAATACAAACCAGTGAATTAAATTTTTCAGAACTTTCTGATATTGTGGTATCAAAATCCGTTACTTCTTGGACAGATTTCAGTGGCAATTGGTCTAAGAAAGACGACCTCTCCTCGCCATGACACACGATATTTTGAGACGCATTTGTATTAACTGCTATGTTATTTAATAGGCTTTCAATTCCTTCTAATTTATTGAAAATTTGTTTTATTTCGTATTTTAATGCTATATATTGACGATTTAATAGTGTCAATTGTCCTTCAGTGAACGACGTCAACGTATCATTCATAGTTTTATCTGTACAATTGCATAAAATATAATATTCGTATCGTTACGTTTATTATTTAACATATATTTGTAGTATATTTACCATTATATATTTCATTGATTATGATACTTTTATGTTTACAATAAGATTTAACATATGCATCATTTGTTCTACTTACTTGGCGCTGCTGTTTGCGGTTGCTGAATTTCATCGCTTTCAGAATCGGAATCGAAACTGTCCAGAATCACAGTTCGCTTTTTCATTATACTTCTTTTTGAAGACATATTTGTTCCGTCGTAAAACCCCTCTGCAAAGGGACATCTGCACGACCGTGAAGGTCAACTAGACTAACTACCCGCGGCACAACGACCACCGCCATAAAAAACCCAGCATAGTTTAGGGTAGTCAAAAACCCGAGTATACCTCAGCTGACGATCACATGTTGACCTGCGAACCGTTAGCTTACCGAAATTTATAGTTTTATAGCCGTAGCCGCCTGTAAGCAAATGTACCTTCCACTCCCACTCTTCCTAATTTTCCACCACTTCCAACACCTTCCAAAACACATCCTTCAACCAATCATAGACAACTTCCTAAGACCACACCCACATCCGAGCCTTGTTTATTCCAAAATATTGTAACAAGATTAGAACTGTCTGATACACCGAACTGTCTGATACACCGAACTGTCTGATACACCAAACTGTCTAGTACACCGAGCTGTCTAGAACTATAGAGAACCGAATTCCTTCAAGCACCGAGCTGCTTAGAAGTTACCGAAGGCAAGCCGAGTCTTGCATTTTAGAAATAAAGACTAGTTCTCCGGAGTTTGAAATTACACTCATTCGCCGTTAAACCCTTACCCAGTCGCGAGCCGATTCTCCCCAATTCCGGGATCGACGCGACACCACAATATTAAAAACTTTAGACATAACAGAAAGAAGTAATCAATATAACTAATAATAATAATACTAATAATATAACTAATAATCAAATACTAATAATAATAATGAATAATTAATAAGATAAATGAAGAAATTCACATGCTACAAAGTATGAACGGCATTTATATATAAATGCTTTATGTGTAATTTCATTCAGAGTGCATGATAAAATTTCATCTGTGAAATTATCAAATTTAAATATTCCTACTATTTTCGATTTGATAGGGTATTTGTAAAAAGTTTTCAATTTTGTGGATAATCTACCAACTATTTTATTTGTTGATATGTCTAGGATCTGTAGGACATAATCATTCCGTACAAAAACGTAAGAGTCTCGAAGTCCGTAAGCTTTTATATTAAAATAAGGGAATTGTATTTTCTTTTTATCATATTCTACACATATTTTTTTACTAGTTTCTTTAATTGTAGGTGCTCCATTTTCCGACAACCTTTTTATTATCTGTGCTAGTGGTTTATTGTACCTGCGTAACATGCTTATTAGCTTCCCTAAGTAATTTTCAAGAGGAAAACAACTTAGTTCCTCTAAAGAATATTTTAAATTTTGGAAATCGTCTGTAATGTGCACTAAATTGTGAACATTATATACACTAAATTCTCTGCCATACAAAACAGAAGAATCATTGACAAATTGAATTAGCATTTCTCGAGCTTTGTTTAGCCACTTTACATCTACACGTAATTTATTGAGTAATAGAATTCTCATAGCTGCATGTAGTAATAAGAAGTGGTTATAGAAGATATTTGGAAGAATTTTCTTTAAAAGAATGGGTCCTAGATACAAGAGAAATAAACAAAACTCCGTAGCTTTATATCTAGGCAATTCCGATATGGATCGTGATTTACGGTTAAATTCACTAGGTAAGTATTTTGCTGCAGAAATCATTCGTTTTGATAATTTATTCCTTTGCTGTAATCTGAACTCTACTTTACACCAATGATGAAGTAATTTCTTCATTACTCCCAAACAGCATAAATGCATATAATCTAAAGCAAAATCTTCTATTATATTTAATGTGCTTATATTTAATAAGGGTGTCCTTTCATTGTTTTTATGGTGCTTGATGTCGCGAAAATTTTTAAAATCTTCATGTGTCCGAGCACTGGCATTATGGTTTTCGTAAATAATTCGTTTTTTATAGTATGTACCCTCTTCTGTGCATCTTTCGCAACTATTGCGACCTGTATGCCCTTTAATATTTTTTAAAAATGGTCTCGCAGGTGCATCACATGTAAAGCATATAACGCAAACTTTAAAATTAATATTATTATAAAATAATCCATGCTTTAAAATATCATTTAATTCATTTGGAAAATCATTTAAATAATCAACTAAGGAATTTGGTTTTGCATCACCATAATATAAGGCTATCGGAACAGGAGACACGATATAATTGTTTAATACCAGTTTGCATAAAATGGGCCAAAACTGTTTGTTCGAATTTTTTGAGACTGGAACACCATCAATATTGAAAATTAAACGAATTGTTAAAGTTTCTTTGATTTCACGAAATATACCTATTTCAGTTTGCAACAAGTTTAATAGATTTTCTTTTATACCAAAATATGTAAATTGCGCTAAATTTTCCTTTTTGCTTAAAACGGACACAATATTTGATGATCGTTTAGTTTTCAACAGAGTGCGGGAATCGGATGGAATTTTGTATTCTGGAAAAATGTCCTTTAAACCCTTTAATAAATTACTTAATTGAGTATGATTAATTTTATTTCCTAGAGACCATTTTTTTAAAAAAGTAATTAATTTCAAATTTCCAATAGCACTGCAGTTATCACTTGTACTGTCATTTATGTCATTCCTGTTATTTATCATTTGAAGATCAAATTGTTGATCCAGATTCTTCATTTACTGTATCGAGACTCTGATTCTGATTGAAAGTTTTCCGTGGTTCATTCTTTATAAATTTATATTTTTTGTAACGTAGTTTTTCGGCCATTATGAAATTTGTGTAACTGCAAACTAAATACGGTGTATGAAAAACTATTCTTGAAAACTTTAATATTGCAACTCTTCAGATAATTAAAAAAAAATTTTTTTTTAATATAAAAAAATATATATTTGTCGGAGATGTCGAAGGCCGAAGAAGATTTAATTATGCAGTTTTGTTTTGTTTTGTTTTGTTTTCCTCGGCACGCGGCCGAGTATGGTTGGGCTCCTGAGAGGGGAGCGCGGCGGCGGGCAGATTGGTTTGCCGAGAGAGAAGGGAGCGACGAGGGGACACTTTCGAACAGATCGTCGAAAACGACACTTGTGTTTGTTGTATCTCGAATAAAGAATAAAATTGTGTGAATCATTGAGCGTGCTTCCAATGGAGAGAAAGAACAAGGGAAAAGCTCCGACATATTTATTTATTACATAACACATAAATGTACATACCTTTTCTGCGAACGATGAAATGCAGGTCTCGACCACACGTACTCGGGGCACGAATAACAACACTTATTTAAAAACTTATTTAAAAACTTGATCGCGTACGTACAAGTCGATAGAGATAGTCGAGACACAAGAGATAGCCGAGATATTCAAGGTGTGTTGTTCTATATGAGAGAATTTTGTCTTCTGATTTTCGGTGTCGTGTCGTGTATAATGTTAGCTTTGATATTTTCCTATTGGATGTCTTAAAACTGTATGGGGTGACTAAAAGTTTCCTAATTGGTGAGTGGGTGGTGCAGTTTGGTCGTCAGAGTAGGGATGCGCTTTGATGAAATTGTGTTCAGATTATATAATGAATTGGGTGCGAAAGATATGGGGAAAATAGTCTGGAAAACTAAATGTTTGTATATTGCCCTGTCAATGGGCTCGCTCACGGAGGTTTCGAAGTGGTGTCCGCTGACACCCAATAATTTTGGGACCGTCGCGTCGCGTCGAGTGCCTCGGCTATCGCAACCGACCGTTCAATCTGATTGCTAGTTTGCTAACGAATGAATGCGTTTCTCGCTGCAACATGGCCAGGGCCTTTCCCAAATACATTGACCGAAGTTAAATGTTTATCCCGAATAGGTACCAGTCTGTTACTACGAACTTTTTAATCTTGCATACAGTTCAATAACATTGCGTAAGACGTAAGAGCTACACGATTATTTTTCATGCAATAACTTTGTCGCATTAATGTTATTATAATATAAATATATGTCGATTAAGTGACAAACACGAATTCAAAGTAAATTAAAAGTAAACATTTTACTTCGCATCATATTCGGGAACAAATATTTTTCCATGATAAACATAAAATATTTCCTGCATAGATAAAAAAAATATTCTATTTCTAATATTACATAAAGATTCATTTTATAATGAGAAAAAATATTTTGTTCATAATATTAAACAAATATTATTTGTATATTAGGAAAAAATATTCTATTTCTAATATTTAATAAAGATTTGTTTTATAATGAGAAAAAAATATTTTATTCCTGATATTAAATAAATATTATTTGTATATTAGGAAAAAATATTCTACTTCTAATATGAAAAAAAGATTTATTTAATATTTAGAAAAAAATATTTTTCTCGTAACATGAAATACATATTTCCTGAATATTTAAAAAGAAATATTTTTTACTTAATATAAAATAAATATTGTATGTATATTCGAATATTAAAAAAAGATTGAATCTCTTTTTAATATTATATGAATGTGTATACAATATTTTGTGCTACTAGGGACACTTATTAGAATGTGAATTTTATTCATGACAAAACGAGTAGGTCAAACACAAAACTGTAAATACATTGAAAGAATTTGGGTATATTTTTATATCTTCAATTCATCGAAATTTTTCAAAGAGGAAATGCATTTTTCTTTCACTTTTGTTCCTTACGATTGACTCAGATTTTTTCTATTTTGCATAAGGATCTGCCATCGAACAATTCTATTTAACATTCTTTTTATTTTACAGTCAGTTTTGGATTGTTATAATTATTAGACAACATCAGGCCCATGTCTTTAATTGAGAATTTTGTGTATTTAATTTTTAATGTATTTAATATAATTAAAAAATGTTGTTCTTCCTTGTAAGGGCCGAGTCCTGGCGCCATTTGAAGTAACTTTTCCGTTGCAAAAATGTTGTCCGCGGCTTTATCACCGAGTTATTAACGAAAAACGCGAGCCAATCAGACCACGGCTACAGTAGACGAGATTCCGGTTCGGCGATAGGTCCCGCTGAGGGTGACGTCAGCACTGGTCGCGCTGTGATTGGTCTGTGTGTGTGTGTGTGTGTATGTGTTTTTGCGGAGAACATTTTGGGAAATAACAAAATTACTTCAAATGACCTCAGGAATCATCTCTTTCAAGAAAGTACAACTCTATTGGGACACCCTGTATATTTATTTTGTTTAAATATTTATGTGTTTATACATCTTACGTCAACTGTCGTTTCAGAAAGATAATCCTACTCCAATATTTAATAACGAATAAATTCTGTGCATTCGTGACACAAAATATTATGTGATCCCATAATTAATAAGTAACGTCATTTTTTATTTTTTTCGGGAATGGCATGAAAAAATTAGTTGTAATATGGAAAGAGATCATAGAGAATGATGAACAATGACTGTCCTCTTAGGATTACGCGTGCACGAGCGGGCGGACGTCGGTGCGTCCCCGGCCGAATTCGTGTTCGGCTCGACCCTGCGCCTCCCGGGTGAGTTCTTTCTGTCTGAGAACGACTCTCCCGATCCCAACGTCTTCTTGGAAGAATTCAAACGCTTTATGCGCTAGGTGCGACCGATGTCGGTTGTGCATAACTGCAGGAAGCGTGCGTTCGTATTCAAGGAGTTGCAGTCCTGCACGCACGTCTTTATACGGCGTATGGCACGGAAGGCTCTAGAACAGCCGTATACCGGCCCGCACAGAGTTGTGAACCGGATTACCGACCGCGTCTATATTATAGACGTGAACGGCAAGGAGCGCTCTGTCTTCATAGAGCTTCTGAAACCTGCGTTCGGTCTTGGGGACCTGCCGGCCGCAGCAACCCCTGGCACCTCCGTTGTGCCCGCCGATGCGTGTACGCCTGGCCCTTCTGGCTCATCGCGCCCCGTTCTAAGAACGTACGCGAAAAGAAAGTCGGTGCGCTTCATGCCGACCGCGCAAAGCAGTTGTTAACACGCGTCCGTTGCGTATGCAACACTTGTATATATAGTTTTAGTCTTATGTATTATAATTGACGCCGCTTAGTATATTAAGTTGTGTATTGTGTTGTCACGTCCGGTGGTTCGACCGCTAAAGACTAAAAGATTATCACGAAAATCCGATAATGCCACACGAGAGGTAAAACGTAGAAATAAGATAGTATAATAAGCAAATATATATAACACAAGAAATTAAAACCCTGTTAGCTCAAGCGCGCAGTACCACAGCATAGCAACAAGAAATTATAGCAACTACGAAACACGCAAATGAAGATCGGTTTACATTCCGAAAAGCCAATAACAATGGCATCACGCCATGCTGAGTAACGAGGAAAAGATGCCGACTCCTTAGTAAGAAGACCCTGACGACAAGGAGCCGACCAGTCAAGAGAAAACTAAAATATGCAAGGTGGAGACTTTTGGGCCAGCATTCTGGGAAACATTGAATTGGCCATCTTATAAATAGGGAGACCAACCCCTCAAAAGTCAGTACAAATCCAACAATCGTAAACCAATAAACTCGCGCTAATTCGGCCCGCTAGTAAAAATCGGAAAATTGTCGTAAATCGAAAAGTCGTGATACCGCGCAACTGGGCAGTATTCACCAGTGATACGAATCAAGGCGGACATTACATCTACCTCACCGCCCGAAGAGTTACACCTCGGTAATATCACTACTATTGTTACCATTGTCTTTGTACCAACACGATTTGTACCCTCCCTTGTATATGCGTTCTTTGTAAGCAACCTCTGTAACCTCATAATAATCTGATTCAGTTCCCAATCTTGAATAAATTATAAGTTGTTTGTTATAAAAAGGGTTCAACCTTCATTTAAACAATCCTCAATTACCCGAACCGTAGCCGGTGAATGCAGGTAGGTTCGAAACTGCGTCCTATCCCCTAAAATTGTAATTCAGCCCACTTGGGACGTAACAATACAGTTAATTAATTTATTTTTTATTAATTTGACAAAAATGGAAATTTATTTATTTATTGTTTTAATAATTAATGAATTATTTGTTTTTAATTAATAAATTTATTTACTTATTTTTTATTAATTGACCCTTATGTTACGTATGGACAAGTTTCCTTCACGTTCATTTCGATTAGAAGCTCTAATCTCTTTTCTGAGAACGAAAAGTCCCTTTCGAATCAAGTGACTAACCTTATAGATTCCGTTAGATCGGTGAATATTCTATTTGGCATTCAATAATTCTTCTCTGACCCCGCATTGCCAGTGCGTCAAAACCGTGCAATATAGGTAAACATATTCAATTGTAAACCATCTTTAAACTCATTCGCGACACAGACATTTGTAACAGAACTTATTACAGAATATATGTGTCTTGTTGTAAAATCGTGAAATCTATAAACCCTTAATTATTGCCTAATATCCTAATCTAGTAATTGAAAGTTCCCACACGATACAATCTTACCGCTCGGATTGTATCGATTAAAAAAAATATATATATATAAGTTACGAGGCTACTAACAATCATAATCGTTAATCCAGCAAAGATTTCTCCAACCTAGTGGCTCCCTGATTCAATATTGGGTGCGTCCACGAAAGCTATACTATCCTAGCGGATCCCCAGTTTCGCATTGGGTTCTTCCGTATCATAAATATGGTTTCAGCATCCTCCAAACAACCAGGCAGGAAGCCTCGTTGGACAGAGGACGTCATGGAACAAGCCTTGAACGAAATAAAGTAATATTCCTTATTTTAAATTAAAATCCCGGAAGGAATCGGCTTTTGAAACTGTTGCGTTCCGTTTCCGTGTTTCAGAAAAGGATCAAGCATTCGCGGAGCGGCGGCACCTTTTGAAATCCCTTACACGACGCTGTACAGGCGGGCGAAGGGCATTGCAAGATAAAGATAAAGTTATTATAGTTATTGTTGGATTTTTCATATCTAATTTGTATACAAGCAAAAATAATCTCTGTGTTGAGAAACACTTTAGAGTGCCAGGAACGCGGAGCCTGATTATTATCCTTAGCAATGGGACTCTGGCAGTACCCCGACTCTTAAGGGTCGGGGGGTGTCATAAACGCATTTCAGGCCCAGGCCTTTTCTTTCGTTTCTGGTTTCAAACCTAAGCAACGGTTTTCCGTTGCACATTTTTCGTTAGTCTCGTCCAGAGTGTCGAGGTATCAAGAGTTAAAAGAATCCTTCCGAGTCTCTTTGAATAAATTAGTTTTCTTATTAAAATCAACTGTGTGTTTATTATAATAAACCCCATATCCCAATAGGTTATGGGCCCAGTTACGTATTAAACTCAGTTTAATTGTGTACTATCTGCGTAGTGTATTAAGTGAAATAACAGACCGTAAAGGATAAATAAAATAGTTATAAGCAGTATATATATACATTTGTGTGTGTGCATAGTTTTAAGTGTACAGTTAAATATGAAGACAATAAAACAATGGCAAATTTAAATAGAAAGAGAAACATTCAACCATTTAATGATGAAAAGTACAGTGTATGGAAATTTAGAATTCGTTCATTGTTAACTGAACTAAAGGTGATCAAAGTTATTGATCAGCCAACTCCTGATATGCTAACTGATGAATGGGTCGTAGCGGAATTATTCTGGAATATTTGTCAGATTCTTTTCTTAGCTTTGTGCAATCAGCAAATAGTGCTAAGCAAGTGCTACGCGATTCGGACGCTGTTTATGAGCGAAAGAGTCGGGAGATGTGCTGAAAGAAACTGACAAAGTGTCAAATTTATTAATGACTTTACCTGCTTCCTATGATGGTATAATAACCGCGATAGAGACATTATCAGATGATAATTTAACATTGGCGTTCATAAAAACCAGATTACTGGACTACGAAGTGAAGCTAATGAACGAAAATCGGCACACAAGTTTAAAAGTACTTAATGCAGGCTTTCAAATAAATAAAACAAAGAAACATAATTATGAAATTTCGAAAAATTTTAAAAATCAATATATTAATAATAGAAATAAATCGTCTAAATTTAAAGGACAAATTAAAGGATGTTATCAGTGCGGGAGAACAAATCATATTAAAAAGGACTGCTATTATTATAAAAGACAAGTGAAACATTCAAATATTCAAAGTGAGAAAATGGCTGAAACAATTGAAGTAATACAACCATCTGCATCTTCAGGAAATTATAATACATCCTCAACAAATTATGACCCATCACGTGTTGCGTTTATGGTGGGAGAATATGAAGAGAAGGACAAATCTGATCAAGATAAAACTACATTTATCTTGGATTCGGGTGCATCGGATTACATAATCAACAGAGAATATGTAGCCGAAAATTTTGACAAACTTCCTGTACCAGTAAAAATTTCCGTTGCGATGAATGGTACATACATTAGTGCAACAAAGAGGGGTACCATACATGTGGGAGTCGGGTGAATTGACTGAGGCCGTGTTCGCGGGTATACGTCTTTATTCGTCGGTGGACCTTCAACCGTCCTATACCGACGTTCGCGAGCGAGTGTCGATCGCATGCCTTCGACCGACCAATTCTCCCTCGCGTCAGTAGATTGTTTAACAGATGGCGACCGTCCCCGAAGCCGATCTTCACGTGTTTCGCTGCGGCTTTCCGAGGACGGTCGCCGCCGCGTATACGATGTATGTTGTCGGTGGTCGGCGTGCTCTTTGCGCGGGCCGCCACATACATATCACCACCAACAGGGGTATACAAGGGACGCTGCAGGATGTATTCTACTGTCCAGATGTACCGTACAATTTACTTTCGGTTCGAAGAATTCAGCAGGCAGGAATGAGCGTGACGTTTGACGAACAGGGAGTAAAAATACATAAAAATGGTAACGTTGTAATATCATGTAAGCCCTTGAACAATTTAACTGCTATTGAATTTATGCTTAATATGAATTTTAAAAATTGTATTGCTCAAGCAACTAGTGCTGAAAGAGATGATTATACATTATGGCATCAGCGCTTAGGGCATATCGGTAAAAATAAATTCTTAGAGTTGAAGAATAAAGAGATGTTTGCGGATATAAAGCAAATAGAAAAAGTTAGAGTAAACGATAATGTATGCGAAGCTTGTGTAAACGGTAAACAAGCACGACTACCATTTCGAAAAGCTAAAGATAAAAGTCATGTAAGACGCCCATTATTCATTGTTCATACAGATGTTTGTGGTCCAATCACTCCAACTACAATTAATGAAAGAAATTATTTTGTTTTGTTTCTGGATGAATATACTCTCATTATTGCGTTACATATTAATTGCTCGGAAGTCAGATGTATTTTCTGCCTTTCGAGATTATGTTGCCAAAAGCGAAGCTCATTTTAATTTAAAATTAGTAAATTTACATAGTGATAATGGTAGGGAGTATTTGTCAAACGAAATGAAAGATTATTGCGTTGAAAAAGGCATAAGCTACCACGTACTCCACAGTTAAATGGTGTGTCTGAACGTATGGTGAGAACCATAACGGAAAAGGCTCGGGCTATGGTAGCTGGAGCTGGTTTAGACAAAGCTTTTTGGGGAGAAGCTGCTTTAACGGCTACATATTCATTAAATATAACTCCAACAAGGGTTTTGAAAGAATCAAAAACACCATATGAAATGTGGCGTACGAAAAAGCCTCAATTAAGATACTTAAGGGTTTTCGGATCAACTGTGTATGTTCATAATAAAACCAGAGAATCAAAATTTGAGGATAAATCCTGGAAAGGTATTCTAGTTGGATACGAAGCAAATGGTTATAAAGTAATTTTGTAGTTTCAAGGCCAGTAATGGTTTGATCTGAAACTGATAAATCTAAATCAGTAATCTCTCAAAAATCTAATAATGATAAATTAGATACAACTACAACAAAGGTAGTCGAAACAAATGAAAATGCTAAATTAAGTAATGAACTTAAGGGCCCGGAGCGCCAAAAGTAGAGTGACTACATTACCGACAAAATATGGTTTTACGGGGATCAAGTTTTCGTCCTTAATAAATCTGTAATAGAAACAGATAACGACGTGCAATGAATCTTTCAATAATAATAGTAACAAAAATGATAATAATGATAATGAAACAGGAAAATTGTCTCCCGAATTAAGGAGGAGCGATAGGACCAAACATCGTCCAACTGTTGCTTATAATGAAGAATGTCGTATACGTAATGTGTGCCGTATGCGTGAGTGGTGCGAGCGACTGCGCACGCTAGCCGCGCACGTATTGTGTGTGCGTAATTAGTCGCTATTCGGGCAAGGCCGAGACCACATGGCCGGCAGGTGAAAATACCTTTTATAAGTAACTTGTGTTAATTTCAATAAATATCACATTATACTCGTACGTCGCGGCAGGCCACCACCTAACCTGATCCTAAATACACCACAAAGAAGAAATGCCAGATGATTATCATCTATCCGTTCGGTCTATTGTTTATGAAGTTCCTAAATCATATCATGAAATCGAAAATAGGGATGATAAAATGAAATGGGAACAGGCTATTAAAGATGAAATTAATTCCCTTTTAATTAACAATACATGGACTCTAGTACCAAAGCGTAATAATAAAAATATTGTTGATTGTAAATGGGTATTTACTATTAAAAATGATGAACATGGAAATTCATTAAAATATAAGGCTCGCCTTGTTGCACGAGGTTTTAGTCAGCAATATTTAGTAGATTATAACGAAACATTTGCACCGGTTGCAAGGATTTCAAGTTTTAGATGTATTTTGGCATTTGCAAATCAGTTTGATTTGTTAGTACATCACATGGACGTTAATAAAACAGCATTTCTAAATGGTACGTTAAAAGAAGAAATTTACATGAGAGTTCCTGAAGGAATTAAAAGTAGCAACAATGAAGTATGTAGATTGAATAAAGCGTCATATGGACTTAAACAAGCAGCAAGATGCTGGCTTGAGGTTTTCGAACAAGCGCTTATAGAAAGAGGTTTTAAAAACTCTTCAGTTGATAGATGCATATATATTTTAGATAAAGGAGATGTATCTAGAAATATGTATATATGTTGTACTTTATGTAGATCTCTGGCAGTACCCCGACTCTTAAAGGTCGGGGGGGGGGGGGTGTCATAAACACATTTCAGGCCCAGACCTTTCCTTCCGTTTACGGTTTCAAACCTAAGCAACGGTTTTCCGTTGCACATTTTGCGTTAGTCTCGTCCAGAGTGTCGAGGTATCGAGAGCTAACAGAACCCTTCCGTATCTTTGAATAAAACAGTTTTCTATTATAATCAACTGTGTGTTTATTGTCATAAATCCCATATCCCAATAAGTTGAAACTTCGCAAGGGATAAGAAATTCGACATTTCATATTACACGACCTAATATATTCCATATTCTTTGGTCGTTACAAAAAATGATTTATTTGAATTAGTATTTTAACAATAAATTATTATTGAAATAATAATTCAAATAACTAATATCGAAACAAATTTCTATTACAAAAACTTATTTATTAAAAAAAAGGTTTAATCAATAAATAACAATAAATAACTACTTAAATAATAAATCAATAAGGCCAGCACAATACAGAATTCAGAATGACAAAACTGAAACCGAAACCGAAACCGAAATCCAAAACCAAAGAACAACAGTTATAGAACCGAAATAATATCGATTCTCCAGAACCATGACCGTTACCGATATAAGCTAGAACCGATATTCTCGTAACAGTTACATCATTTCGGTTCTTCATAATAAAGGGTCGCCCCAGACAAGACAGGCAACATGCCGAAGTTGTTTGGGCGCCCAAAATCGTCGCCCATAAGGGCTGAGCGTGTCTGCTGGCCGCTTGAGTGGCGCACGGGGTGCTCGCAATAAAGGCCAAGTGCCGAAAATCGTGTCATTTGCTACCAGAACCCCAGAACAGTCCACTCCCCTCTACACCCCTGAGATGCCAATGATGGAGCGTGTCGGCCACAGGCAGGCAACAGGCCACAGACAAAAGTTAGAAATCTCTGCCAATACAGACGCAGTCACGGTGCGGAATTTACTGAAATAATTCAATATTCGTGTATATCACGATATGAAATACATTTCTTTTGCATAGAATGCGTACGAGAATGGAAATTGTTATTAATAATCATATAATAATCATTTCTATGCATAATACAATTTTGCAATAATTATATGTCAATCATTTTTATTTATTCCTAATTTGCTTTTACTATATGTTTTATACCTATTCGAAAAGTAATATTAATATAAAGATAGATCGAGATTGTTTGGAAGAACGTGAATGGGGATCACATTCAAAGTACTGAGAATGAGTCGGATAGCGAATAACATTCAGTTATTATTAATTTCGTTTTGAATTTGTTAGTTTTTAAAAAAAAATATATATATATTTATATACACCTGACCTGGTGAAAAAGCGAATATAATAGTTTTTTTTTACATAATTGTTGGAAAGTGTTACTTCGATACTTCCCCTTCGAAATTTCGAAGTGAACCGACTGATCGACCGCTATTCACCGGCAGGCTTGAAAAAACCAATGTCCTTTATACTATGGATGGCATTACCTTTACTGTACACTGGGAGTGTACAACACCCTAACAACAGTTTAGGTAAAATATGTAAATGAGATCCCCGATAACTGTTTCAGTCAGAACCGATATATAACAGTCTGAAACAGCTATTTGCAGAACAGTTTCAGTCCCTATCAGAAAAGTATAATTGCGAGCGCCAAGGACTAAATAGCCAGTAGTTATAATCTTTGGAAGTGAGAACGAACAGGTCGATATACACATATAATATATGTATCAATATATCATTTCTTTCCTTGAGACTGTCTACATTCTGAATCCTACATGTATTGGATATTACTTTTTAATAATTTATTACATACATAAAATGGTACTGTTTATTACATCCTGTATTTCATATTAGGTACTGATCTTTTAATTACAGACAATTAATAAAAATGTGATTATTAATAATCACTGTATTATTTTGTGGAATTAGCTATTAATTCAACCAGAATATTTCATCTCTGTTTAAATACAATGCTTTCTGCTTCTATACTCATTTCAATTTACATAAATAAACTTTTATTTATTGATAGTAAACATAATAACAATTGTTGTTGAAAATTGAGATACCTATTTAGCGCTATTTTTATCTTGTATTTGATTCATATAAACTGTTGTTGGCTTCTTTGAACCTTTTGCTATCAAATACAATTTTCAACACGGACGGAAAAATATTCAAAAGATTGTCACTAAAAATTTTAATGACAGTAGTTATGCGTTGTTATTCCATATTCGTTACAAGTTGCGGCAAGTCTGTTATTATCGATAATAATTATCGATATTGTTATTATTGATAAG
Organism: Halictus rubicundus; assembly: GCF_050948215.1. NCBI lineage: Eukaryota > Metazoa > Arthropoda > Insecta > Hymenoptera > Halictidae > Halictus > Halictus rubicundus. The sequence goes on from NW_027488652.1 coordinate 598,182, forward strand.
CAATTGTTTCGAAACTGATAGCAATAATGGTAAAAGATCAGCTAAATCTGAACTCCTGTATGCTTTTACAATATAACGATAAGTCAAATCAGTAGTAAACAGAATTTTATACAAATTTATTGTTTATAATTAATAAATTCTTGCACAATTTATGAGAATATTTGGAAAAAATAACTAATGATTCTACATGTAATGTCAATATATAATAACAGACACGCCGCAACTTGCAACGAATATGGAATCTCGCATAACAACTGTCATTTAAATTTTTAGTGACAATCTTTTGAATATTTTTACGTCCTTTTGAAAATTGTATTTCGTAGCAGAAGATTCGAAGAAGCCAACAACAGTTTACATGAAACAATTTCAAGATAAAAATAGCGCTAGATAGGTATTTCAATTTTCAACAACAATTATTATTATGTTTACTATCAATGAATAAAAGTTTCTTTATATAAATTGAAAAAGCATTTATTTAGCTTTAAAGTGAGTATAGAGACAGAAAGCATTGTATTTAAACAGAGATGAAATATTCAGATTCAATTAATCATGCAATGGCTCGTTTGGTTTAGTTTTCCAGAATTGGCACTGTAACTTGGAAAGTAACCGAAAATACGCGCTGTGCATTACACGGCAGTAACGGTAAACTGGCAACTATGCGACGAATATTCTCCGATGTTATTTGGCAACTACGCCCCCGATACCAGTAATTCAATATAATTCCTAAACTCACCACTCTAAATCGTAGAGGGCATAGCAAAACCTTTGAGTTTTTGAAGAGTCGGTATTTCAGAACGTGAGACACGAAGTCCCATAAGATGATAGGTCTATTCTATACCTCGTCGGTGCCTCGGGACAGCAGCGTTAGAATCATTCGCGCATCTGAACTATTCAAAATTAAACACATAGTTAGAATCATTCGCGCATCTGAACTATTCAAAATTAAACACATAGTCAGAATCATTCGCGCCTCAGAAAAACACAGTCCGTTACTTTCCACACTGCTACCACTGTTCCGAATTTAACCAATCACCTAATGTTAACTCGGCATGTGATAGTGCCGTGTATTATTATTAATAAATAAACATTGTTAAAAAACATGACATTTAATCAATTCATCATCCGGCACAAAATATAACACAGTCCGAGTGTAAACACGCGTGTATTATAACTCTATGTGATATTAATAACGATAATATTAGCACCATAAACCAGAAAAATATTAACATTACTCATCAGGCTATAGGCTCAGATTATTAAAATAATTAAAAAGTAAAAGTAAAAACAAGTAAAATAGGAAGATAATGCTAGAAATAAAATATTGTCGAACAGATCAGCAAATAGCATAACATAAGTAACATGTTACAACAATTTTAATAGTTAAGAGGAAGTATTAAAAACAGGGGCCAAAAATGATAGTTATTCTAAAATGTTCAACGATAAAAATCATTAATAAAAAATGGATTATTTTTTAAATTTAAGATAAGGTTACAAATAACAATAATTAGTGCCCAAAAAATTGAATCCTCCTCTATAACTGTTTTCGATGAAGAAAAACTCTTTCGATTGCTCAAAGCGGTTATCGGTGAGAGAAGTTCATTTCGATTTCTCATACTCCTAACAGTTACACTGTCCAACACCAAAAAAATTTTGCAACACCTGTTGGGGGATTCTTATACACTTTGTCATTCTAAAACCAAATCCGCCAACAGAATTGCTCTATCACGCAACGTTTTCGAAAAATATTGGTTTCCGTAAAAATCCACGATTTTGATAAAAAATAACGTGTTACGCAAAAACTAAACACGCGAGAAAGTTCAAGTTTGAGTCAAGAGATAAAGCGGACTTTCCTTTATATACAGCCAATAATATATATAGCCAATTATATTTTTATTAAACATTATTTTTCGAAAGCTTGAAAATGTGCCGACGCGGGTACATTGTAGGCTCTAGTTTTGTGTTTATGTGAAAAATCCTTTATCTAGGAGGAATTTACTATACAGGAATGCATTCTACATAAGAGTTCACTTAAGGAAATGCTGAATAAGAAAAATTGGATACAAAAGCTTACCTATTTCTGATGTAAACAAATTTTAAAGTGTATCCACCTTGCTTGACTTCCGCCTTGCCTACATTAGCAAATGTCCAACAGTACTCAGCTTTACATCGGCTTCAGCCTTACTTCAGCTTTTCTCTTTTCCTTTGTAACTCCGAAATATCCATGGTTGAAATATCTTGATGAAAGATTAATGCTGGAATTATATTCCTTGTTTTAATTTTAATTACTAACTCTTTTAATCGGGTGTGTAATTGAAATACAATATAATTCAAATATTTTAATCAGGTGTATAATTGGAATACAATATAATTCAAATATTTTAATCAGGTGTGTAATTGAAATACAATATAATTGACATATTTTAATCAGATGTGTAATTGAAATATCATACACTTGAAATACAGCTCTCCAAGTTATGTATAGCTCTTTCTGATTTTTATATTTATGTTTGAAATTAAAAAAATTTGTAACGCAGAAGTTATTTCTGTTCAGATATTTTTTTATAAATAATACATTCCTTCCGTTTGAAACCTTCACGTGGATTTTTCAACCTCTTATTACCTATTATTTTATTATTCTTTAATTTTCAATTTTAATTTAAAGAAATCGTAATTCGCAATTAATGTAATTTATTTACAAAGTGTTTTGTAATTGTACTCCATTGCAATTACGAATTACATTGTAATTTAATTGAATGAAGATCTCAATTATAAATTATAATATGATTGAAATACAATGTAATTCAATTACTTTGTAATTATAATTCCTGGAGTAATTCAATTGTAATTCTGCACAACTCTGCCGCTGGCACAGATCAAAGCCCGCGTGAGCGCAAGACTTTAAATAAAAAATTTTACTTTCTTTATTATAAATAATTCTTTTGTGAGACTTTGACCAATACATTTGTGACATTATTCTGATTAAAATGATACATGATAAATGAAAGAAAATATATAGAACTATTCGATAGAAAAAATATGCATCTCTTACCTTCAGATAAAAGTATTTTCTTCATCACGACGTGCCATCCACGAGCGCTCAAAGAGGAATGGTCGAAAACCGCTCGAGCTGTTGCGAACCAGCTTATAAGAAACCTACAAAAAAAAAGCAGGCAATGTTTGTGTAAAGGTGACAACAAGGTAATTTCTTCATAAATTCCTTCCTTTATATTTTATATACAGAGTGTTTACGAAATCGTGGTACAAGCGACACGGCTGTGTGGTGATTGTACAGGGTGTATAAAAATTAATAGTCAATAGAAAGCTGAAACTTTGTAGAATATGGGAAAAATAAGGAGATTATGGTACGACCGTTTTCTAACCTTGAGGAAATTCGTTTAAATTCGTACACAATTTCAAGAAAATTTTAGTTTTTCTATTTGTTGTGAGACTGTGTGAGACTGAGGCGCGTTCCTGCGAAGTGTGTGTGTTGGATGTCTTGCGCATGCGCCGGGGATAGAGGAGTGATGGTTGCTTGCCGACGAGTAGAGAACGTGCGTAGATAATAGAGACATAGCGTGAAGATTGTATCAGCGATAGAATAACGTAGAGTTTAACATAGTTGTTTAATAAATATTATATACAGTAATAATAGACAACATTTGTAACACAAGTAAAATATTTTATATTGCAGTTTTAAGTTTGTACAGTGTTTTCCCGAATATAGAAATGTTCAATATTACATAATACACCTACAAAATGCTAAAAAGCTTTTGTCAACGACGATGCAATTTATAAAAAAAATTCTGAAAAAATTAAGAACAATTGTTTCAATAATATCTAACTACTGAATTTTTATAAAACTGCCCTAGTAGCACAAAATATTGGTTAAATATTTTTTTCAGATATTCAATAAATATTTTTTGAGCCACACTTTTTAATATGAAATAAATATCAGATTGAAATATTATATACAGATACAGGAAATATGAAATAAATGTTAAAGAAATGTAAATTAAATATTCATCAAATATGAAAGAGATATTTAAAATACGTAATGTAAATATTCAGAAAATATACGATCAATATTTAAAAAATGTAAAATAAATATTTCTGTTATATTCTATGAATGGTTAGTCTATATTTTTTAAACATTTATTTTACATTTAATGTATGTGTATACAATATTTGAATCGAATGTTTGTTTTATATTAAAATGTGTGGCTCAAAAAATATTGGTTTGATGTTTGAAAAAATATATTTAACTCACTTTTATATATTTGGTTTGCTAATTGTGGTTCTCTAGATAGGGATTTAGTGTTTTTTTTATGTAATATTAAATATGTATCTTTTAAAACTTCGATTCCAAACGCGAACTGAAAATATGGGCACACGTGAGCGCGGCGCGGGCATTCCTTGGAGCGGTCACCCATCCCTCCTTGTGACGTGGCCTACGGTTGTTGTACCTCGGTGATCTGTAACGTAGTTTTTTTTTTTTTTTTTTTAAACAAGAGTTTATTATACTTATTTGTACATCCTTATACATTTAGTAACAGATCAAATATATACACATGTATATTAGGCACCTTGTGTGTTTTGCGCAGTTCCTACCTAATAAGGTTTACCTGCTCCTTACTTTCTAGGATATGTGTGTTAGTCTACGGATGGCGGTATTTTTATATTGCACGCTGTTGGTTTTGTACATTACGTGTTTGGTACTTTTTTTTTTAAGTATAGGAAACGCTTATGTGTAAAAACCTATCTACGGCACTTATATACTAATTCTATATTAGCATTTTAGTATTCTATTATGCGCAATACTATCAGTTGTATTCGTGGAATATCTTTAGGGCTTGGTACGGTAGTTTGTGTTTTATTTTAAATTGTTGGTTGTGGCTTCTTATTGCTGTTATTTCTGTTAGTAGTGGGTTGCTGTTTGTTTGGGTCTTATAGAAATGTTCTGCTAGTGTTTTGATGTAATCTAGGATTTCTGGTAGTTCCGCTTCTTGATTCATGTCCTTAATTTTCGCATAGTAATTTTCTGATAATATCAGTCTAAGGCACTTATTTTGGTAGGTTTGTAGTGGTTTAGTGTTGGTTGGTGCTGCACTACACCATACTGCTGCTGCGTAGGTTATTGTTGGTCTCAGTATCATGGTATATATCAATTTTTTGTTTAGTGGTGATAGTTTTGAGTTGGCGACCATTAAGGGATATAGTTTTTTTTGTACTGCATATGCTTTTCTAAGCACTTGTTTGATATGTTCTTTGAACAGCATTTTGCTGTCGAGATTTACTCCTAGATATTTCACTTTGTTGATTGGGTGAGTAGTGTGGTTGTATACTTTTATGGGCTGTATTATTTTTATATCCTTGGTCTTTTTTGCAAATATGATTACTTCGGTTTTGCTTTCGTTGAGTGCAATTTTCCATTTTGTGTAAAAGTCTTGTAGAATGTTTATATGAATTTGTATTTGTTTTGCTGCTATTATGGCATTAAATGAGTGGGCATATATGGCTGTGTCATCTGCAAAGAGTGCCAGTTTTGTTTTGGAGAATGTTGGTATATCATTTAGATATATATTGAATAGTTTGGGTCCTAGTACTGATCCTTGTGGTACGCCTGCTCTAATTTTCCTTTTTCTTGATATGCTATTGTTTACGCTGACTTGTAGTTTTCTATTTCTTAGATATGAGTTTATAAATTTAATCAGTGCTTTGGGATATTTGAGTTGTATCATTTTGTATATCAGGCCATCTATCCACACCCTATCGAATGCTTTTTCAATATCCAGCAGCAGCATTACGGTCACATTATCTTTATTGTAATTTATGGCCACGTCATTGACTATACGTACTACTTGTTGCACTGTGTTATGTCTCTCCCTGAAACTGAATTGTTGGTCCACTATTATTTTATTATTCTCCTCGTAGTCGTTTAGTCTTTTTGATATTATTTTCTCTGTTAGTTTGCTCATTGTTTGTAGGAGGCTGATTGGTCGATAGCTGCTGGGGTCTGTTTTATTTTTTCCAGTTTTATATATCGGTGTTACATTGCTTGTTTTCCAGTGGACTGGGAAGTGTGATAATTTGATTGTTGCATTAATTATGTATGTAAGTTGTACTATTGTTTTACGTTCTAGATTTTTAAGTACTATGTTTTGTATGTTATCAGTGCCAGGGGCTTTTTTTGATGGGAGCTTCTTGATAACCTGTATTATTTCTCTAGGAGATGTTTTGTATTTGTCCCAGTCGTCTGGTATTGTTTCTCTTATGTAGCTCTTTACTTCCTCCACTATTTTTTCTTGAGTGATACTATTGTTAGTTAGATTTATATTGTGTACTGATTCAAATTGTGTTGCCAACATATTTGCTTTATCAATGTCAGTTAGTGCTTCTTCTCTATTTTTGCTAAGTGTTGCTACTGGTTGATATTCATTTTTAAAGATTTTGGTCATCCGCCAGAGTGATTTGTCATAGATATTTATGTTTTTTAGTTTCTTTGTCCAGATTTCATTTCTGTGTTTGGATATTGCCGCCCTTATTTCTTTAGTCTTTGTTTTTGTTTCCTCTTTTAGTGTCGGTATCCTTGTTCGCTGCCACATTTTTCTTAACCTATTTCTGTCAAATATCATGTTTAGAATGTTGTTTGGTAACCTATCTTGTACCGTTTTGTGTGTCCTTAGTGGAATTGTTTTGGCTATTGCTTCTTGTATGATTTTTGTGAGCTTTTGAACTTCTGTGTCTATTTGTTCTGCAGTGCAGATCTTGTTTGTAATTTTAGTTTTGCTGTTTAGTATATCCCTAAATTTTTCCCAGTCCGCTTTTTCATAGTCATATACTTTTCTTTTACTTGTGCTTTTGTGTTGTGATCCTAGCGTAAATATTATGGGATTATGATCCGATGAGAGTTCCTGTAGCGTGTGGATGTTGCTTATTCCTGTCACATTTTTGTTTATTCCTATATCTATCGTTGTTGGTGCTGTGCCATTGTCTGGGTAGTGCGTTGGTTCGTCTGGGAAGAATATGCTGCAGTTATTTTTTAATGAATAGTTATATAGGACTCTGCCTCTCCTATTATTTTTGTGACAGTTCCATACAGTGTGTCTGGCATTTAGATCACCAACCACGATCACTTTGTTTCCTATATTAAGTAGCGTATCTAAATCCTTTGGTGTAAGGTTTTGGCTGGGACTATTATATCCTGCTATTATGTGTACATTACTAACTAACTTAATACATATGCATTCTAAGGCTATGTTATTACTAATCTTAACTTCTTTATATGGCACTCCGTTTTTAACTAGTATTACAATGCCTCCTCCGTTACTATCCTTATCTTTCCTAATTACTTGGTAGTTTCTTATTCTAATTTTAATGCTACTATTCAGTCTTGACTCGTTTATCATCATTATGTCAATGTTATTGTTGCTTAGAAAGTGTATCAATTCTGAGATCCTACCCCTAAGTCCATTTGCGTTCCAGCTGCATATTTTTATATTACTCATTGTTTATTTTTTGGCAGAATTCTATGAAGATTTGAAATTGTTCTACTTTGTTGCTGCAGTGTTTAATTTGATTATTTAATTCTCTGACTAGATCTAGCATTTGCTTTATGTTAACTAGTTTGTTTAGTTGATTAATTTCATTTGTTAGGCTTATGAAGTCAGAGAGGTCACCTTTGTCTTGGTTCGAGTTTCCCTGTGCTATTCTTGTTCCTAGTATATTTGGTTGGTTTGGTTGTGGGTTGGTGTTTGTGGTTACTTCGGTAGTGGCAGTTGTCCCAGTCTGTGTCCTCGTATGTGTTGCCTGGTGTAGCCTTCCAGATTTGGTTATTGCACTATACTGGATGTTGTTGTTTCTGTTTTCCGTGTTGGTGTTTGAGTATTTGTTCATAAGCGGTTGACATTCATTGCTGCTGGTGTTAGTTGTGGCATTGATCATTGGGAATTGTCTGCCGTCCATTATGTTTAGAGTTTTGGTGTGGTTGGTTACGTTTCTTGGTTTTTTAGTATTGATTAATTTTACTCTTTTTTGGTATTCCTCACATTTTGTTGAGTTGGCTGGATGATCCTTACCACAGTTGGCGCATTTTGCTGGTTCTTCTCTGTTCTTGGTGCATTCCCTGGTCCAGTGTTCCCCAGCACATTTCAGGCATACTATTCTGGCATAACAGTTTGTTGTTGCATGTCCCCATGCTTGACATCTATGGCATTGGGTTATTCCTTTTTTACTTACATAGTTTTCCCAGGTTACCCTCACGTTATTGATATGCCTAATCTCTTGTTTGAGTTTGTTAATATTTGTATTTCCCACTATTATTACCATGTGTTTAGGATGTTTTGTATTTTTCATTAGATTTATTTTTTGTATCGTATATCCTAGCTCTTTTAGTTCTCTTTCGATGTCCTCTATTTCTGTTTGATTGTGTAGTCCTTGTATGACATATGTCTTTCTCTTTTCTGTCTTGTTTGTATACGTATGAAATTTGAAATTCTTTTGTATCCATATGTCTTTAAGTAGTGTATATTGCTCTTGTGTTGTTGTAAATACCTCTGTGAAGTTTTCGTGATATTTTATGTAATAGTTTTCCTTTAGCAGGTCTTTTAGTGTCTTCATGAAAGCTGCATGTGTTTGTATGGTGCCATGCAGTACCAGCGGAGGAGGTTTTTTGTTTTTCTTTGGTTTTGTAGCCATACCTTCTCCAGTATCCATTTCCATTTCGTCATTTTCACTTTCTTTATCTGACAGTAAATCATATCTATTGCTATATTCGATTGGAGTCTGCGGTTTTTTGGAGTTTTTCATTTTTGTTTCTCCCTCTCGTAGTTTTCTTTTTCTATTATTTATTATGACCTCATCAAATGCTGTTTCATTTTTATGATTTTGGCCCTCTTTGGAAGAGGTTATGTGGTTGTGTTTTAAGTTGTGTTCCGCTATATTTCGATATATTGTATCCTGCGTGTCTCTTTATCAGGTTTTACTGTGTTTATATTCCACTGGTTATTGTTTCTCTTATTTGTTATTTCGATACTTTAACTATCCCTGGGTTTACCTCAACCGGAGATGTTACGACCAAACCAGCTTCAGACCCGGACGAGAATCGTAACGTAGTGGTGTTCCTACCCCTTCGAATCATCAGATGAAATCATTTTGCCAACATTTCAATTTTCACTAACAATACTAGTGGCACCATAAAAGATACACTACCGTTCAAAAGTGTGGAAGGAGCTGAACAGAATCTTATGGAACTTTATTGTTTAAGATTTTTTATTATAATCAAAGTATGACTTTCTCTGAAAATTGAATTTAGTAAAGCGAAAGAAGCTAGGGAAAAAAGGCAAAGGAACAAATGATACATATATAATAATGAATACGGATTTGATGGCATATTAATTTAACTTTTATTGAATACGCTTGAAATAAAGATATATTTTATATATATTTATAAGCTTACAGCCTTGACTTGGCTGTCGCTAAAAATAAAGACACGCATTGTCTTATTTCCACCTCCGTAATTGTAGTTTGCCTTCTTCTTGTGGCAGCTGTGAAATTAAAAATGAAACAAAATACATACATATGTATTACATAAAAGTAATAATTATAGTTACTTACTCATTACAGCATCCTATAATTTTAAATTTACAAATGATAATTTGAAGAAGATCCCGCTATACAGCGACGCCTATCGGCGCCGTGCAATATTAATAGTATTACATGTAAGGTTACCCATCTATGTTACCACAAAGACTGACGATTATAAGACAGAAGACTGTTCTCTGCGATACCGTTGCAATATGTAGATACGTTATATTTTTCATTTATGTGTTTTATACTACCAAGTTTATTAATATAATATAGTTGTGTGAACAGTAAGATGGCGTTATTTTTCTACAACCATTAACATTGGTTATGGGCCCAGGAACGTCCAACTGCGTCTAAAAAAAAAAAAAAAAAAGTTCCGCAACGCAAGTCTTGGTACGCACGTGTTGTCAAGATAACCTAAAAATAAAATTGCATGCACGCAGCGTGGCTAGTCGATTTTTAGTAAGTCCATATATACTCTACAAAATATCAAAATGAGTATGGAGTCTAAAGAAGAAAATCGTATAACAAAATTGTCAGCCGACAATTATCGATCCTGGAAGATCGAAATGAAATGGCTACTGCGCGGCAAAGGGTTATTAGACCACGTGTTAACAAAAATAGAAATTCAGCCAGACGCTACGGAGGCACAGAGAAAAACGTACGAAACAAACGAAAATAAAGCTATTGCAGCCATAGGTTTAAATATTGGCATAGAACAGCAGGTACACATTGAGGAATGTAATACGGCCTATGATGCCTGGCGTAGTCTACAGCAGATTCACGAACCCAAATCGAGAGTCAGGATTATGAGACTAAAGAAACAGTTTTATCATTTGAAGATGAAACAGGACGAAAGTATGCCTGATTATCTAGCCAGAGCGAAGATAGCCGCAACCAACCTTCGAGAGGCTGGAGCGGAAGTAACTGATGAGGACATCGCGTATACGCTATTATCAGGACTGCCAGACTCATATGAAAATTTAAATATGACGCTCGCAAACCTTCCCGATGAAAAATTCACATCGAAAGAAATTATAAATACTCTATTAGCTGAGTACAACAGAAGAATCGCAAGGACTACCGATGAATCGGAAAACTCGAAAGAAGCTCTCTACGTTGCTAAAAGAAATCATGCCGATAAATACAAGCCTGCTAATGCTGAAAAACTTAAAGAAATAATTTGCTACAAATGCAAGAAGATAGGTCATTATGGCAGAGACTGCAGAAGCAGAGTTGATCGTGGCAGACAAAGACATGACACGAAAACTAAAAGGAATTCTGAAGCGTTTCTAGTATCGCTGAACACTATAGATGTAGACGAGTCATGGGTATTAGATAGCGGTTCGACACATCATGTGTGCAAAAGGCGTGAATGGTTCTCAACGTTTCGAGAATTGGATTCCGAGATTGTAAATACAGCAGCCGACCCAAATAAACACGATGGCGCAGTTCTCACAGCAAGAGGAATCGGAAACATTACCTTGACAACATCAGTGAACGGTAAGGAAGGAGCAATAACTATGTATGATGTATATTATGTTCCAGGGATACGTAAAAACCTGATGTCTGTATCAAGAATAGAGAGAAAACAAAAACAATTAACATTTAAAAATGGGAAAGCTACCATATGGAACTTGATCACCAAAAAGACAGTCTGTGAAGCAAACAGAGTGAACGATCTGTATGTGGTCAATGCTAAAGTTGACGTTGAATACGCAAAGCCATTTGAGTCACATATTTTAAACCTGAACACGGATGAGTTGTGGCACCAAAGGTTATGTCACACAAGCCAAGAAGTCATAAAGTCCATGATGCTTAACAATAAAGTTCGAGGTTTGTCTAATACAAAAGACACAAAATTTGTCTGTGATGCTTGTTGTATAGGTAAAGTAACCAAAGCACCATGTAAGAAGTTGAAAGATAGACAATCAGAAGACGTATGCGAATTGATACATACTGATGTCTGCGGTCCCTTACCAGTCAAGTCCATAGGCGGAAGTAGATATTTTATTACTTTTACGGACGATTATTCGAGGAAAACTACGGTCAAGTGCATGAAAACAAAGGACGAGACGGTACAACGTATTAAGGAATATATACAGTCCGTCGAACGTCAACAAGGGAAGAAAGTTAAAAGAATTAGAAGCGATAATGGCTTGGAGTTTTGTAACAGTCAATTAACAGCTTTCTTCGCAGATTTGGGCATAAAGCATGAACGTACTAACGTTGAAACCCCACAGATGAATGGAGTGGCCGAGAGGATCAATAGGACGTTAATGAATACGACCAGATCCATGCTTAACTCGGCAGCACTACCTCAAGAGTTTTGGGGCGAAGCCGTAACAACTGCTGCCTACATAAAAAACAGGGTAACCCACGCAGGCATAAAACATGAAGTTCCCTTAGCCGTGTGGACAAGACGAACGCCAAGCATACAGCATTTGAGGGTATTTGGATGTCTTGCTTATGCTCGATTACCGAAACAGGGATCACACAAATTAGATGATAGGGGTGTAGAATGTGTCCTGGTAGGATATGGAACTCATACCCGTGGATATAGATTGTGGTGCCCCCAAAAGCAGGATGTTGTTACCACCAAGCACGTCAAATTCGTAGAACATAAAGTCGGATACGAATGGATCCATAAAACTGATGCTCACAAGTGGAGGTACGATAATGTTTGGTCTGAAGACGAAGATGCAAGGACCCTTGCGGTAAATAACGATTCTGACAAACAAGCTGAAGATTTACATGTAACACAAAACACTGGAACATTTTTGCCCTATGAGGATGAAAACCAAGAGGCTAGTACGCAAATAGTGGGAGATAACAATCCTGTACAAGCACAGAAGAGAGGCAGATCGAAGAAAACGGTCAGGAACCCGTACGGTCGTAAAGGAAAACCCAAGGTGACGAATCACGAAACCGATAGTGATTCAGAAAGTTCAGTAAGAAGTGTCAATATTGAGGCAAATATACTGGAGATATCTGAACCTCAAACGCTGGAGGAAGCGTTGAATTCGCCGCAAGCATCGAAATGGCAAAGTGCCATGAAAGAAGAAATTGATAGCCTCGAAAGTAGGAAAACGTGGGAAGTGGTCGAATTACCGAAAGGACACAAGTGCATTGGTTCCAGATGGGTTTACAAATTAAAGTCCAACGCAGAAGGCAACATATCTCGCTATAAAGCTAGGTTAGTCGCGCAGGGACACACCCAGAGAAAAGGAGTAGATTATACAGAGACATATTCGCCAGTTGCGAGTTTTACAATAATCAGACTCCTGTTAGCAATTACAGCTGTTTACGGCTGGCATACCAGACACGTTGACATCAAATGTGCTTACTTATATGGAAAACTCGATGAAACCATTTATATGCGTCTACCACCATCTTTTGGAGTTGGGAGTGGTAAAATAGCAAGATTATTAAGGCCTATTTATGGTTTAAAACAGTCAGGCAGAAAATGGAATGAAGAATTAAATGATTTTCTGATCAAAACGGGATTTAAAAGGATGAAGTCATCGAGCTGCACATATACTAGTCAGGATTCACGTACTATAATAGTCGTATACGTGGATGATTTATTAATATTCTCACAAAATAAATCCGAGATTGATACAATAGTGAGTAAAATCACAAAAGCCTATGAATCCAGTGATCTAGGCGAAATGAGTCACGTTCTAGGTGTAAAAATAGAACAAAAAAATAACGGTGACATAGCATTGTCACAGAAGGCGTATATAGATTCAATGTTGAAGAAATACAACATGACTGATTGCCGTCCAGCTGCCACACCATTGGAGTCGGGAGTTATATTATCTACGAATGATAGTCCTACGACAGACCTGGAGAAAGAAAGCATGGCACGCGTTCCGTATAGGGAAGTTATCGGATCCCTCATGTATTTGGCACTGTATACCAGGCCGGATATTCTGTTCGCAGTGACGAAACTGTCACAATTCAATGCTAACCCAGGCAAAATTCATTGGGGTCAAGCTAAACACGTACTCAGATATTTAACAAAGACGAAGGAGTACGAGTTGATATATAAACGGTGTGAAGGGAAGCCCAGAATAAATATATACAGCGATGCTGATTGGGCAGGAGACGTAGACCAAAGACGATCATGCTCAGGAATGATAATGTACTTGGATAAAAACATGATCCATTGGAGCACCAAAAGGCAACAAAGCATAGCCTTGTCGACCATGGAGGCCGAATATATTGCGCTATCCTATGCAATGAAAGAGGCTAAATGGGTAAATATGTTCCTTGCAGAGACAAAAATAATTAGCTATGTTTCAGGCAAATGTATGGTGTACTGTGACAACCGAGCTGCGATATATTTCTCTAACAGCAGAGTAGAGAAAAGCCGCACCAGACATATTGACATCGCATATCATTTTGTCAGGGAAATGATTGAAGATGGCGAGGTTGAATTGTCATATGTGTCAACTGACAACAATCTGGCCGATATAATGACAAAAGGATTGAAGCGAATCGTGCATGACAGATGCATAAACAATATGGGATTGCATAGCGGAAAGTGGGAGAAATGAAGAAGATCCCGCTATACAGCGACGCCTATCGGCGCCGTGCAATATTAATAGTATTACATGTAAGGTTACCCATCTATGTTACCACAAAGACTGACGATTATAAGACAGAAGACTGTTCTCTGCGATACCGTTGCAATATGTAGATACGTTATATTTTTCATTTATGTGTTTTATACTACCAAGTTTATTAATATAATATAGTTGTGTGAACAGTAAGATGGCGTTATTTTTCTACAACCATTAACATAATTTTTTCTTCTTTCCTTGTCCGGAATAATTCGTAGCTGCTTCATTTGTCATAATTTTCCGAAGCATATTATAAATAATTTTTTTGTTGGTGTCTCCACCGACTAAATATAACAGTTGTACCTGAAAAATATATGCCATTATTTATTTGATGTCAACATTACAGATTATATATGTAAAGAAAGTATACCTTCTTTAGTTTTTGAATTTGCCGCGCGTCTTCTATTTTAGTCACCGATAGATGGAGCGGCGCTTGGTAGAAGAATTGAGGAGAGATATAGTCATCACGCAATAGAGCACACGTGCAAAATATAAAGATTAAAAGTTATTATTTCCAAAGATTAGTAGTGTAGATAAAGAAGTGATAATAGTAAACTTTAATTGTCGTTTCTTTGTTTACAGAGAAACATATTTCCGTTTACTTTATCCCACCGAATAATTAATTGTCTTATAAAACGACAATTTTTGTTTATAATGGCAAGAAAACTGCAATTCGCATTTAAATGTGTGGCATCACCAAGCGACAAAAAGACAAGTGTGGTTGCTATAACCTCTATTACAACAGAGGACAATAAGAAGTATGTGTTGCCAGAGAAGCTGAGAAGTTTGCAAGTAACCATAATGAGTTGATAAAAACAGAGAATTATAAAAGAGTGAAAAAAAGCTTTAATCAAAGAGGCCAAGAAAGGACAATATGGATTACATGCACAAAGGAAATGGACAATACTTACTTCGATCAAGATGGTAATTTAATATTTAATGATTTATACCTAGAACAGATAGTGGAAACAAGTATAGTAGAATCCACACAGAAGAAAGGAAACCAATTAAATCTAAGAAACATAGCAGAAAAATTTATGGTTGAAAAATTTGTATGTAAACACTCAAATACAGAACAATGGTTGGAGACATTTGAGAAGGAATGTGGAAGATTTGAGATTAGTGAAGATAATACGAAGATTGAGATGCTGAGATTATTCCTGGACAAGGCATGTTTAGACTGGCACTCAGCAACATTAACAATGTTGACGATGGAGGCTGGATGGTCTGAATGGAGAAAGAAATTCCTGGAGTCATTTGCAGACAAAGGATGGAATACAGGAATATATGCTGTATTCTATAGGTATAAAGAAGGTTCACTAATGGAATATGCTATGAGGAAAGAGAAGCTATTGCTAGATATGGACAATGAGATTGGTACAAAAACTCTAACGATGCTTATAGCAGCAGGACTACCTGAATTCGTTAGGAATAAAATAGATAGAGAAAATTGTGAAAATTCAACTGGACTACTACACGAAATTAGAAAATGTGAAAATCTTGTGAGTAAGAACAGTTTTATAAAGAAGAAAGAGGAAAGACAAGACAATAAGAAGAAATTCGAAGAGAAAAAGCCATGTAAAAACTGTGAAAAACTGAACAAAGGTATTAGATATCATCCAGAGGATTCATGCTGGTTCAAAAAGAAAAATGGAAATGAAACCAGAGTAATTGGAAGCAATTCAGTGATAGAGGTGGATTTAAATACAGAACAAAAAAACTAATGATCACACCATTGATTAAAATAAAAGTACTATTAGAAGAGAAGTTAGAGGTAAATGGAACATACGATCCAGGTTCGCAAGTCTCTCTAATAAATTCAAAATTAGTCAAAATAAAAAAAAAAGACAGAAGATATAAATAAAATATTTTTAAAAACAGTCAATGGTGTGACACAAACAAAAGGTTTAGTAACCATTAAAGTAAAAATTTTTGAGAAAGAGGAATACATTGACGTATTCATTGTAGAAAGAAACGATTTTGAAGATTTTTTAATTGGCTTAGACATAATAAAGAAGTTCAAACTAATTCAGGATGAAAATTTACAAATATATCAAAAGAAGGAAACACAGATAGAAAAAAATAAGTACATCGTATAAGAATGAAGAAATAAAAGAAGTTAAAGTAAATTTTAACGAACATGTGAATGAAGACGAATTTAGGATGGATCTAGATCACTTGGACGGTATAAAAAAAATAAAGATAAAAAAACTTATAGAAAAATATAACATCATATTCGCAAAAAATAAATATGATGTAGGCACCGTTTCAGACTACGAAGCTCGAATAGACTTACTGGTCGATAGATATTGTAGTAAGAGGCCATATAGATGCACCATAGAGGATAAAAAAGAAATAGAAAATCAAGTGGCAAAATGATTAGAAAATAAGTTAATTGAAGAATCTTACAGCCCGTTTGCAGCACCAGTAACTCTAGCATTCAAAAGAGATGAAAACAAAAGATCAAGATTGTGCATAGATTTTCGCGAACTGAACAAAATAGTTATACCACAAGCTCAACCGTTCCCATTAATAGAAGATTTAATAATAAAAACAAGAAACTGTAAATACTTCACCTTACTAGATATAAATTCCGCTTTTTGGTCAATTCCATTACGCATCGAAGATAGACAGAAAACAGGATTTGTTACACAAGAGGGGCACTTCCAATGGACGTGTTTACCGTTCGGACTAAAAACATCACCAGCTATCTTCCAGAGAATTTTATCCAATATCTTAAGAAAGCACAATTTAAAAGACTTTTCAGAAAATTACATAGACGACATCTTAATTTTTTCAGAATCATTCAAAGAACATATGGAACACATAGAAAAAGTAATAAAAGCAATAGTAAATGAAGGTTTCAGACTAAAATTAAAAAAATGTACATTTGCAACAGAATCAGTGAAATATCTCGGACACATAATAGAACACAATACAGTAAGACCAGTGAAAGACAACTTAATCTCGATACAAAATTTTCCCACTCCAAAGACCCAAAAGAATATTAGACAGTTTCTCGGAAAAATAAACTTCTATCATGAATATATACCGAAAAGCTCAATACTGCTAGACCCATTACACAAACTATTACGAAAAAATGAGAAATTTATATGGTCTGAAGAGTGCGAAAAATCTTTTACAGATATAAAGAAGTTATTGTGTTCTCAACCAGTGTTGGAAATATTTGATAAGAATTTACCAATAAGAAATTACACAGACGCATCACTAGAAGGCATTGGTGCAATATTTAAACAGATACAAAGCAATGGTAAAGAAAAGCCAGTGGCATATTTTTCAAAAAAATTGAACGATTCACAAAAAAGAAAAAAAGCAATTTATTTAGAATGCTTGGCAATTAAGGAAGCGGTAAAGTATTGGCAACACTGGCTGATTGGAAGAAAGTTCACGATATTTTCAGACCATAAACCATTGGAAGGTATGAATATAAAAGCGAGAACGGATGAAGAACTTGGGGAGTTGACTTATTATTTGTCACAATACGATTTTGAAATTAAATATATTCCGGGAAAAGATAACGCCGAAGCAGATAGTTTGAGCAGAAATCCGGTACTAGAACCACTCGAAAATACAGAAGAAATGCTAAAAATAGTTAATTTAATAAAAATAAATGAGATAAAAACAGATCAAAAAGAAAATAGAACACTGCGGAAAACCAAAACAAAATTAATAGAAAAGGATGGAGTGTTCTATAAAAAAGTTAGAAATAAAGAAAAGATAATTTTATCTGAAAAGTTGAGCTTAGAGTTAATTAAAGAAATACATTCTGAATGGTGCCATATAGGGATTAAACAAATGATGAATAGGGTATGCCCTTATTATACAGCTAAGAGTATAACTGCAAACATAAAAAAAATATGCCAAAACTGTGAAACATGTATTAAGAACAAATCCAGAGGGCAAGGAAAATATGGACTGATGTCACAATTGGGGCCAGCAACAAAACCATTTCAAATAATGTCAATAGACACCATTGGAGGCTTCGGAGGACAAAGATCTACAAAAAGATACCTCCACCTGCTGGTGGATCACTTTACAAGATACGCGTTTATTGTAACGTCAAAAATTCAGAGTGCAACGGACTTCATCAAACTGGTAAATAAGGTGCTAGAAACAGACAAAGTTGGAATAATACTTGCAGATCAATACCCGGGAATAAACTCAAGAGAATTTAAGGAGTTCCTGGTAGAAAATGACGTTAGATTGATTTTTACGGCCGTCAATGCGCCCTTCTCCAACGGCCTGAACGAGAGACTGAATCAGACACTAGTCAATAGGATAAGATGTAAGATAAATGAGAAGAAAGAAAAAAAAAGCTTGGACAACAATTGCTGGAGAATGTATTAATAAATACAATAAAACAGAGCATACGGTCACTGGCTTTACGTCTAAGTATTTATTAGATGGCACAGATACCAGTATTTTACCCGAGGAAATAAAAAGAAGAAACAATAAAGAAAATTGGATAAGAGATAAAGAACTAGCTCTAGAAAGAACAAGAAAATCACACGAATATAATAAAAAGATATTTAATAAGAATAGAAAGAATCACCGGTTTAACACAGGCGATCTAGTATATATAGAAAATGGCAATAAGTTGAACAGAAAGAAATTAGATGAACTGAGAATTGGACCATTCGAAATAATAGAAAAGATATCAGATTCATTATACAAAATAAAAACAGGAAAACGGAAACAGGAAACTGGATTCTTCCACATAACAAAATTACTTCCAACATCAGAAGACGGAGACGAAGACTGATAATTCTAGGAATTTTCACCCTGGGGGGGGGGGGGATGTAAAGAAAGTATACCTTCTTTAGTTTTTGAATTTGCCGCGCGTCTCCTATTTTAGTCACCGATAGATGGAGCGGCGCTTGGTAGAAGTGTAGGTTTAAGGGTCTCGCGAATATATGCGGAACCAAGATGCAGCCTACTCCGCACAGAACCGCTGGGAGACTTTTTATCGATAGTGATAAACTCGTGTATGTAACAGAACAACTTTATTCGACTTCACTTCGAGAGCGTAGGATCGAGACGTCTGTCTCGATCGAGAGTCAGGCAGCGAGAGAGTACATCGGCGGTTCTCTCGCCTGCATTGCCCGAGGTTGAGAGTGCCAACCTCGTCGGAGCATATTCTCTAGGCGCGTGCCTAGGGGAGTGGCGCGGCAGCGCCAATATCCCTACAGAAGAATTGAGGAGAGATATAGTCATCACGCAATAGAGCACACGTGCAAAATATAAAGATTAAAAGTTATTATTTCCAAAGATTAGTAGTGTAGATAAAGAAGTGATAATAGTAAACTTTAATTGTCGTTTCTTTGTTTACAGAGAAACATATTTCCGTTTACTTTATCCCACCGAATAATTAATTGTCTTATATATATATGAACCACATACCAAACAACAGTAAATACAAACCAGCGAATTAAATTTTTCTGTGTGTTCTGATAACATCGTATCAAAATCGTTGATGGCAACTACCGACGCTAATGGTAATTGATTTAGAAAATTATTATCTAATTCGTCATGGCTGCTTCCACCCGTTACTCTAACATTTAATAATCTTTCAATATTCTCTAATTTATTTAAAATTAATTTTACGTCGTATTTTATTTCGATATATTGCCGACTTAATGCGGCCAATTGTCCCTCATCCTTATTTGTTGTTGTTCGGGAACCCGGGACGAGAGTTTTGAGGAGTGGACTGTATGGGAAATAGGATCGGGTGCGAACACAGGAGGGAGCTCGGAATTGCTAATGAGTGAAAATGTGAAGGAAGGAACGGGAGAGAATGGCCAAGAGAGCAAAGGAAGGATAGAAAAAGTCACCAAGCACGGGTGTAACGTTATATAAACTCTTTAATGTAAACACACTCGCGTAAACTATAATAGTGAGATGAAAATCGGATGCCGAGAAGCAGCGACGAAACGAAGAGAACAACGATGGGCGCGAGCGTGTGTGTAATGAGACGTGTCGAGAGCGAATTGCACACTTCTCAACGGCGACGGTAATGAGGCGATCGCTGGTGATTCCCATCGATCACGTGATCGCGTATCGGCTGCGCGCGATTCCGAGAAACGCCGAAAACAAAAGGCGTCGCGCACACGTGATTCGCAGGATCGAGTTGACATGGTAGACGGGACCCCGGGGCGCTCCCCAGGGTTGTAGCGCGGGGTCTCGAACAGACTTAAAATTACCTTATTGCTACGTTTAATCCTAAACATACCGCCCGCCTCGGATTTCTTTAGAGATCCGAAATTGACTAGTCGAACAGTACCGCAGGACGGGAACCGCAAACAAGAATGATTCATATATTTGAAGGCACCGCCCGCCGTGGACCACTGGCAAGACACGTCCCGCCCGCCATGAACTGTGGGTGATACACGATAGAATGAGACATATATATATATATATATATATATATATATATATATATATATATATATATATATACAGGACGCGTATGTACAATGTCGGGAACGTAAACACGACGAACGAGGCGCAGATAAATCTAATGGTACGCACACGAAACTGAGACGGCGGTTATGCCTATTTACAGATATGTACAATCAACTTCTTGCACTCGAAGAGGCGATGTCGATGCGTCGCACGATGCAACTCTGCGATTAAGATTTAATCGGACGGTAAATCGATCGGAAGCACGCATACTTTAACAATGGGTCGCTTATATTCGGAATTAGCGGTTTTCACCGTGACAACGCGCGTAATGCCATCATCGCCGGGGTGACAAGCGGAGATGCGACCAAGTTCCCATTTACACGGGGGTAGATTCGCATGCCGCAATAAAACTAACTGTCCGACGGTAATATTCGACTGAGGGGTTTTCCACTTGACGCGTTGTTGGAGACCATGCATGTAGTCATGCGACCATCGGTGCCAGAAACTTTCCATCATTTGTTGGAACAATTGCCAACGCGAGAGACGCGATTCCTTTTGATCGAGCAGCGATGGAGCCGGTACAGCGGTTAGCGCCGATCCGATCAAAAAATGCCCAGGCGTTAGGGCACATCGAAATTATCCGACGCCGCGGCGAGTGGGTGGGAGTTCAAACATGCTTCTACTTGACAGAGCAAAGTCGAAAATTCTTCGAAGGTCAATGTGTGGGCTCCAACAACTCGTTTGAGGTGATATTTGACGCTACGAATGCCGGCCTCCCACAATCCTCCGAAATGAGGAGCGGAAGGCGGCGTGAAGTGCCACGTGACATTATCGGTGGCTAGCCGATTGAGCATTGTAGGATCGCGAGTGGCTTCTCGAAACGCCGTCGCGAGTTCTCGATTCGCGCCGGTAAACGTTGTGCCATTATCTGAGTACAGGGCGTTGGGAATACCGCGCCGAGAGCAGAAGCGGTTGTACGCGGCAAGGAACGCTACAGTCGAGTAATCGCTAACAAGTTCCAAATGAACGGCTTTGACGACCATACAAATAAATAAGGCGATGTAGGATTTGCGAGAATGATGTCCGCGACCCGGAGATGTGCGTGTTTGAATTGGGCCGGCATAATCGAGACCGCAATGCAAAAACGGACGAGCCGAGCGCGTAACTCGAAAGTCCGGGAGGTCTCCCATAAGCGCGCTTTGTTGCTTTGCTTTCTCGCGGACGCATGCAACGCACTTATGAAGAAGGGCTCGTACTATTGGACGCGCGCGTAGAATCCAATATTCTTGGCGAAGAATGCTCAGCGTTAAATGAGATCCAGCATGGAGGGCTCGCAGATGAGCATGCACGATGATGACGTCTAAGAGTGGATGCGACTTAACGATAATCGGATGTTTTTCTTGCTCCGACAACTTGGCGTTTTTTAATCGTCCGCCCACGCGAATTAAGCCGTCTTTGTCTATATATGGATTAAGGGAGAGCAGGGAGCTCTTTTGGTTGAGCGGACGATGTTGACGAAGAGACTGAATCTCCTCAGGAAAAAGGTCACGTTGTATCTGTCGGAGCCAGAAATTCTTTGCACCTCGGATTTCTGACGCGTCGAGAGCTCGGCTTCCAACGCGTAAACGCGAAACGGGACGTTTCCGAATTCGCTCGACGAAACGGAAAATATACGCGGTGACCCTTAATAATTTTGGCCAGGATGAAAACCGGTCACGTAGCTCCCACGGTGTGCTAGGCAGTACAAGGTTAAAAGAGAGGGTCGGACGTTCCTCCGCGCGCGCGTCAGGCGATGCGACCGGGATATTTGGAGGCCATTGGTCGGTCGACAGTTGCATCCACTGTGGTCCCTTCCACCAAAGATCGTGGTGCAATAGTTGGGACGGAAGTAAGCCGCGGGAGGCACAATCTGCGGGATTCTCCTCGGACGGTACATGTCGCCACATGGCATCCGGTAGGGAGGAGGCGATTTGAGCCACCCGATTCGCGACGAATGTTTTCCATCTCGACGCCGGTTGACGAAGCCAACAGAGGGTGATTGTCGAATCCGTCCAGCAATAACACGGGATCTCATTCGGAAGGTCATGCAGCGCTTGTCTCACGAACACGATGAGGCGAGCTAGTAAGAGGGCGGCGGAAAGTTCGAGCCGTGGAACAGTCAGCGGTTTGACAGGAGCGACTTTGGATTTGGCGGCGAGAAGAGACACGACAATGTGACCGGACGAGGTGACGACGCGCAGATACACGACAGCGGCATAGGCGACGGTAGATGCGTCGGCAAAGCCATGGAGTTCGCATGAGGCGATATCGAGAGTTTGGTGCGTCCATCGAGGAATCGCAAGGGACTTGAGGGCAGGTAATTCCGCGTTATATATCGTCCAGCGATCGAGAAAGGTTGATGGAAGTGGGGCGTCCCAACTGCATTTTTTCAACCACAGCTGTTGCATAAGAATTTTGGCATAGACGGTGGTGGGAGTGACCCAGCCTAAGGGATCGAAAAGGCGAGCGATCGTGGAAAGGATCGCTCGTTTGGTGCCTGCGGAATGATGGGGAAGCGTCACGCGGAAGCGAAATGCATCGGCATCTGGACTCCAGGCGACTCCAAGGACTTTCACAGTTTCGTCGAACTGTAATATTTTCTCAAGCCCTGTTCCACGGTCATGCGGACTGATGTCGCGAAGAAGATGTGGAGCGTTGGTCGTCCACTTATGCAACTGGAAGTGCGCTTTGCTGAGCAACGTGATCAACTGATTACGCGTTTCGGTTAAACGTGACTCGTCGGACGCGCCAAAAACGCAATCATCCACATAAAGATGGTTTTGGAGGACGCTCACGGCCAACGGAAAATTTGACCCTTCGTCTTCGACGAGTTGTTTCAAGACCCGAAGAGCCAGGAAGGGGGCCGGTGCTGTGTCATAGGTTACGGTCAACAACTGATACCGATCGACGGAATCAGACGGGGACGACCGCCATAGGATACGTTGATAATCGACGTCCTGCGGATTTACAAGAATTTGACGGTACATTTTTGTAACATCGGCGGTTAACAAGTACCGATATTGGCGACACCGCAATATTATTGTCGGGAGATCCGTTTGCAGTTTGGGTCCAATCAACAAATGGTCATTTAACGAGGTCCCGTTGCTTGTGAGACTCGACGCATTGAATACTACCCGAAGATGAGTAGTTACGCTGCTTTCTCGAATCACCGCGTGATGCGGAATGTACACGGTTTGAGGGCCGTCTTGAAGAGACGGAGGAACTTTCCGCATATGCCCAAGGTTCAGATATTCGCGCAAGAACGCATCGTACTCGTCAAACAATGGAGGATTCGAACGTAGCCGCGTCTCGAGACGCGTCAGCATCCGGTGGGCGATGCGGTAGGAATTGCCGATGTCGATCGGATGGGCCCTTCGGAAGGGTAAACGAACCATATAACGACGGTTAGAAAAATTTCCAGAGTTTTGTCGACGGAGTAGTACATCCGTCCATTGTTTGCTAATAACTCGGTAAATAATAGTAGTAGCGAGTTTGGTGTTATGATATATATTGTTAGAAACCGTCTATATTACAGTGATATCACGTCGAAAATCGTCTAGGACCGATACGGAAAAAGTTTCCTCTTAGCGGTGGGACTTAGAAAAATTTCCAGAGTTTTGTCGACGGAGTAGTACATCCATCCATTATTTGCTAATAACTCGGTAAATAATAGTAGTAGCGAGTTTGGTGTTATGATATATATTGTTAGAAACCGTCTATATTACAGTGATATCACGTCGAAAATCGTCTAGGACCGATACGGAAAAAGTTTCCTCTTAGCGGTGGGACTTGGAAAAATTTCCAGAGTTTTCTCGACGGAGTAGTACATCCGTCCATTATTTGCTAATAACTCGATAAATAATAATTGTAGCGAGTTTGGTGTTATGATATATATTGTTAGAAACCGTCTATATTACAGTGATATCACGTCGAAAATCGTCTAGGACCGATACGGAAAAAGTTTCCTCTTAGCGGTGGGACTTAGAAAAATTTCCAGAGTTTTGTCGACGGAGTAGTACATCCGTCCATTATTTGCTAATAACTCGGTAAATAATAGTAGTAGCGAGTTTGGTGTTATGATATATATTGTTAGAAACCGTCTATATTACAGTGATATCACGTCGAAAATCGTCTAGGACCGATACGGAAAAAGATTCCTCTTAGCGGTGGGACTTAGAAAAATTTCCAGAGTTTTGTCGACGGAGTAGTACATCCATCCATTATTTGCTAATAACTCGGTAAATAATAGTAGTAGCGAGTTTGGTGTTATGATATATATTGTTAGAAACCGTCTATATTACAGTGATATCACGTCGAAAATCGTCTAGGACCGATACGGAAAAAGTTTCCTCTTAGCGGTGGGACTTGGAAAAATTTCCAGAGTTTTCTCGACGGAGTAGTACATCCGTCCATTATTTGCTAATAACTCGATAAATAATAATTGTAGCGAGTTTGGTGTTATGATATATATTGTTAGAAACCGTCTATATTACAGTGATATCACGTCGAAAATCGTCTAGGACCGATACGGAAAAAGTTTCCTCTTAGCGGTGGGACTTAGAAAAATTTTCGTCGAACGTCCGACGGAGTAGTACATCCGTCCATTGTTTGCTAATAACTCGGTAAATAATAGTAGTAGCGAGTTTGGTGTTATGATATATATTGTTAGAAACCGTCTATATTACAGTGATATCACGTCGAAAATCGTCTAGGACCGATACGGAAAAAGTTTCCTCTTAGCGGTGGGACTTAGAAAAATTTCCAGAGTTTTGTCGACGGAGTAGTACATCCATCCATTATTTGCTAATAACTCGGTAAATAATAGTAGTAGCGAGTTTGGTGTTATGATATATATTGTTAGAAACCGTCTATATTACAGTGATATCACGTCGAAAATCGTCTAGGACCGATAAGGAAAAAGTTTCCTCTTAGCGGTGGGACTTAGAAAAATTTTCGTCGAACGTCCGACGGAGTAGTACATCCGTCCATTATTTGCTAATAACTCGATAAATAATAATTGTAGCGAGTTTGGTGTTATGATATATATTGTTAGAAACCGTCTATATTACAGTGATATCACGTCGAAAATCGTCTAGGACCGATACGGAAAAAGTTTCCTCTTAGCGGTGGGACTTAGAAAAATTTCCAGAGTTTTGTCGACGGAGTAGTACATCCGTCCATTATTTGCTAATAACTCGGTAAATAATAATTGTAGCGAGTTTGGTGTTATGATATATATTGTTAGAAACCGTCTATATTACAGTGATATCACGTCGAAAATCGTCTAGGACCGATACGGAAAAAGTTTCCTCTTAGCGGTGGGACTTAGAAAAATTTCCAGAGTTTTGTCGACGGAGAAGTACATCCGTCCATTATTTGCTAATAACTCGATAAATAATAATTGTAGCGAGTTTGGTGTTATGATATATATTGTTAGAAACCGTCTATATTACAGTGATATCACGTCGAAAATCGTCTAGGACCGATACGGAAAAAGTTTCCTCTTAGCGGTGGGACTTAGAAAAATTTCCAGAGTTTTGTCGACGGAGTAGTACATCCGTCCATTATTTGCTAATAACTCGATAAATAATAATTGTAGCGAGTTTGGTGTTATGATATATATTGTTAGAAACCGTCTATATTACAGTGATATCACGTCGAAAATCGTCTAGGACCGATACGGAAAAAGTTTCCTCTTAGCGGTGGGACTTAGAAAAATTTCCAG
Organism: Halictus rubicundus; assembly: GCF_050948215.1. Taxonomy (NCBI): domain Eukaryota; kingdom Metazoa; phylum Arthropoda; class Insecta; order Hymenoptera; family Halictidae; genus Halictus; species Halictus rubicundus. The sequence goes on from NW_027488652.1 coordinate 624,579, forward strand.
AGTTTTGTCGACGGAGTAGTACATCCGTCCATTATTTGCTAATAACTCGATAAATAATAATTGTAGCGAGTTTGGTGTTATGATATATATTGTTAGAAACCGTCTATATTACAGTGATATCACGTCGAAAATCGTCTAGGACCGATACGGAAAAAGTTTCCTCTTAGCGGTGGGACTTAGAAAAATTTCCAGAGTTTTGTCGACGGAGTAGTACATCCGTCCATTATTTGCTAATAACTCGATAAATAATAATTGTAGCGAGTTTGGTGTTATGATATATATTGTTAGAAACCGTCTATATTACAGTGATATCACGTCGAAAATCGTCTAGGACCGATACGGAAAAAGTTTCCTCTTAGCGGTGGGACTTAGAAAAATTTTCGTCGAACGTCCGACGGAGTAGTACATCCGTCCATTATTTGCTAATAACTCGATAAATAATAATTGTGGCGAGTTTGGTGTTATGATATATATTGTTAGAAACCGTCTATATTACAGTGATATCACGTCGAAAATCGTCTAGGACCGATACGGAAAAAGTTTCCTCTTAGCGGTGGGACTTAGAAAAATTTCCAGAGTTTTGTCGACGGAGTAGTACATCCGTCCATTATTTGCTAATAACTCGATAAATAATAATTGTAGCGAGTTTGGTGTCATGATATATATTGTTAGAAACCGTCTATATTACAGTGATATCACGTCGAAAATCGTCTAGGACCGATACGGAAAAAGTTTCCTCTTAGCGGTGGGACTTAGAAAAATTTCCAGAGTTTTGTCGACGGAGTAGTACATCCATCCATTATTTGCTAATAACTCGGTAAATAATAGTAGTAGCGAGTTTGGTGTTATGATATATATTGTTAGAAACCGTCTATATTACAGTGATATCACGTCGAAAATCGTCTAGGACCGATAAGGAAAAAGTTTCCTCTTAGCGGTGGGACTTAGAAAAATTTTCGTCGAACGTCCGACGGAGTAGTACATCCGTCCATTATTTGCTAATAACTCGATAAATAATAATAGTGGCGAGTTTGGTGTTATGATATATATTGTTAGAAACCGTCTATATTACAGTGATATCACGTCGAAAATCGTCTAGGACCGATACGGAAAAAGTTTCCTCTTAGCGGTGGGACTTAGAAAAATTTCCAGAGTTTTGTCGACGGAGTAGTACATCCGTCCATTATTTGCTAATAACTCGATAAATAATAATTGTAGCGAGTTTGGTGTTATGATATATATTGTTAGAAACCGTCTATATTACAGTGATATCACGTCGAAAATCGTCTAGGACCGATACGGAAAAAGTTTCCTCTTAGCGGTGGGACTTAGAAAAATTTCCAGAGTTTTGTCGACGGAGTAGTACATCCGTCCATTATTTGCTAATAACTCGATAAATAATAATTGTAGCGAGTTTGGTGTTATGATATATATTGTTAGAAACCGTCTATATTACAGTGATATCACGTCGAAAATCGTCTAGGACCGATACGGAAAAAGTTTCCTCTTAGCGGTGGGACTTAGAAAAATTTTCGTCGAACGTCCGACGGAGTAGTACATCCGTCCATTATTTGCTAATAACTCGATAAATAATAATTGTGGCGAGTTTGGTGTTATGATATATATTGTTAGAAACCGTCTATATTACAGTGATATCACGTCGAAAATCGTCTAGGACCGATACGGAAAAAGTTTCCTCTTAGCGGTGGGACTTAGAAAAATTTCCAGAGTTTTGTCGACGGAGTAGTACATCCGTCCATTATTTGCTAATAACTCGATAAATAATAATTGTAGCGAGTTTGGTGTCATGATATATATTGTTAGAAACCGTCTATATTACAGTGATATCACGTCGAAAATCGTCTAGGACCGATACGGAAAAAGTTTCCTCTTAGCGGTGGGACTTAGAAAAATTTCCAGAGTTTTGTCGACGGAGTAGTACATCCATCCATTATTTGCTAATAACTCGGTAAATAATAGTAGTAGCGAGTTTGGTGTTATGATATATATTGTTAGAAACCGTCTATATTACAGTGATATCACGTCGAAAATCGTCTAGGACCGATAAGGAAAAAGTTTCCTCTTAGCGGTGGGACTTAGAAAAATTTTCGTCGAACGTCCGACGGAGTAGTACATCCGTCCATTATTTGCTAATAACTCGATAAATAATAATAGTGGCGAGTTTGGTGTTATGATATATATTGTTAGAAACCGTCTATATTACAGTGATATCACGTCGAAAATCGTCTAGGACCGATACGGAAAAAGTTTCCTCTTAGCGGTGGGACTTAGAAAAATTTCCAGAGTTTTGTCGACGGAGTAGTACATCCGTCCATTATTTGCTAATAACTCGATAAATAATAATTGTAGCGAGTTTGGTGTTATGATATATATTGTTAGAAACCGTCTATATTACAGTGATATCACGTCGAAAATCGTCTAGGACCGATACGGAAAAAGTTTCCTCTTAGCGGTGGGACTTAGAAAAATTTTCGTCGAACGTCCGACGGAGTAGTACATCCGTCCATTATTTGCTAATAACTCGATAAATAATAATTGTGGCGAGTTTGGTGTTATGATATATATTGTTAGAAACCGTCTATATTACAGTGATATCACGTCGAAAATCGTCTAGGACCGATACGGAAAAAGTTTCCTCTTAGCGGTGGGACTTAGAAAAATTTCCAGAGTTTTGTCGACGGAGTAGTACATCCGTCCATTATTTGCTAATAACTCGATAAATAATAATTGTAGCGAGTTTGGTGTCATGATATATATTGTTAGAAACCGTCTATATTACAGTGATATCACGTCGAAAATCGTCTAGGACCGATACGGAAAAAGTTTCCTCTTAGCGGTGGGACTTAGAAAAATTTCCAGAGTTTTGTCGACGGAGTAGTACATCCGTCCATCATTTGCTAATAACTCGATAAATAATAATTGTAGCGAGTTTGGTGTTATGATATATATTGTTAGAAACCGTCTATATTACAGTGATATCACGTCGAAAATCGTCTAGGACCGATACGGAAAAAGTTTCCTCTTAGCGGTGGGACTTAGAAAAATTTCCAGAGTTTTGTCGACGGAGTAGTACATCCGTCCATTATTTGCTAATAACTCGATAAATAATAATTGTAGCGAGTTTGGTGTTATGATATATATTGTTAGAAACCGTCTATATTACAGTGATATCATGTCGAAAATCGTCTAGGACCGATACGGAAAAAGTTTCCTCTTAGCGGTGGGACTTAGAAAAATTTCCAGAGTTTTGTCGACGGAGTAGTACATCCGTCCATTATTTGCTAATAACTCGATAAATAATAATTGTAGCGAGTTTGGTGTTATGATATATATTGTTAGAAACCGTCTATATTACAGTGATATCACGTCGAAAATCGTCTAGGACCGATACGGAAAAAGTTTCCTCTTAGCGGTGGGACTTAGAAAAATTTCCAGAGTTTTGTCGACGGAGTAGTACATCCGTCCATTATTTGCTAATAACTCGATAAATAATAATTGTAGCGAGTTTGGTGTCATGATATATATTGTTAGAAACCGTCTATATTACAGTGATATCACGTCGAAAATCGTCTAGGACCGATACGGAAAAAGTTTCCTCTTAGCGGTGGGACTTAGAAAAATTTCCAGAGTTTTGTCGACGGAGTAGTACATCCGTCCATTATTTGCTAATAACTCGATAAATAATAATTGTAGCGAGTTTGGTGTTATGATATATATTGTTAGAAACCGTCTATATTACAGTGATATCACGTCGAAAATCGTCTAGGACCGATACGGAAAAAGTTTCCTCTTAGCGGTGGGACTTAGAAAAATTTTCGTCGAACGTCCGACGGAGTAGTACATCCGTCCATTATTTGCTAATAACTCGATAAATAATAATTGTGGCGAGTTTGGTGTTATGATATATATTGTTAGAAACCGTCTATATTACAGTGATATCACGTCGAAAATCGTCTAGGACCGATACGGAAAAAGTTTCCTCTTAGCGGTGGGACTTAGAAAAATTTCCAGAGTTTTGTCGACGGAGTAGTACATCCGTCCATTATTTGCTAATAACTCGATAAATAATAATTGTAGCGAGTTTGGTGTCATGATATATATTGTTAGAAACCGTCTATATTACAGTGATATCACGTCGAAAATCGTCTAGGACCGATACGGAAAAAGTTTCCTCTTAGCGGTGGGACTTAGAAAAATTTCCAGAGTTTTGTCGACGGAGTAGTACATCCGTCCATCATTTGCTAATAACTCGATAAATAATAATTGTAGCGAGTTTGGTGTTATGATATATATTGTTAGAAACCGTCTATATTACAGTGATATCACGTCGAAAATCGTCTAGGACCGATACGGAAAAAGTTTCCTCTTAGCGGTGGGACTTAGAAAAATTTCCAGAGTTTTGTCGACGGAGTAGTACATCCGTCCATTATTTGCTAATAACTCGATAAATAATAATTGTAGCGAGTTTGGTGTTATGATATATATTGTTAGAAACCGTCTATATTACAGTGATATCATGTCGAAAATCGTCTAGGACCGATACGGAAAAAGTTTCCTCTTAGCGGTGGGACTTAGAAAAATTTCCAGAGTTTTGTCGACGGAGTAGTACATCCGTCCATTATTTGCTAATAACTCGATAAATAATAATTGTAGCGAGTTTGGTGTTATGATATATATTGTTAGAAACCGTCTATATTACAGTGATATCACGTCGAAAATCGTCTAGGACCGATACGGAAAAAGTTTCCTCTTAGCGGTGGGACTTAGAAAAATTTCCAGAGTTTTGTCGACGGAGTAGTACATCCGTCCATTATTTGCTAATAACTCGATAAATAATAATTGTAGCGAGTTTGGTGTTATGATATATATTGTTAGAAACCGTCTATATTACAGTGATATCACGTCGAAAATCGTCTAGGACCGATACGGAAAAAGTTTCCTCTTAGCGGTGGGACTTAGAAAAATTTCCAGAGTTTTGTCGACGGAGTAGTACATCCGTCCATTATTTGCTAATAACTCGATAAATAATAATTGTAGCGAGTTTGGTGTTATGATATATATTGTTAGAAACCGTCTATATTACAGTGATATCACGTCGAAAATCGTCTAGGACCGATACGGAAAAAGTTTCCTCTTAGCGGTGGGACTTAGAAAAATTTCCAGAGTTTTGTCGACGGAGTAGTACATCCGTCCATTATTTGCTAATAACTCGATAAATAATAATTGTAGCGAGTTTGGTGTTATGATATATATTGTTAGAAACCGTCTATATTACAGTGATATCACGTCGAAAATCGTCTAGGACCGATACGGAAAAAGTTTCCTCTTAGCGGTGGGACTTAGAAAAATTTCCAGAGTTTTGTCGACGGAGTAGTACATCCGTCCATTATTTGCTAATAACTCGATAAATAATAATTGTAGCGAGTTTGGTGTTATGATATATATTGTTAGAAACCGTCTATATTACAGTGATATCACGTCGAAAATCGTCTAGGACCGATACGGAAAAAGTTTCCTCTTAGCGGTGGGACTTAGAAAAATTTTCGTCGAACGTCCGACGGAGTAGTACATCCGTCCATTATTTGCTAATAACTCGATAAATAATAATTGTGGCGAGTTTGGTGTTATGATATATATTGTTAGAAACCGTCTATATTACAGTGATATCACGTCGAAAATCGTCTAGGACCGATACGGAAAAAGTTTCCTCTTAGCGGTGGGACTTAGAAAAATTTCCAGAGTTTTGTCGACGGAGTAGTACATCCGTCCATTATTTGCTAATAACTCGATAAATAATAATTGTAGCGAGTTTGGTGTTATGATATATATTGTTAGAAACCGTCTATATTACAGTGATATCACGTCGAAAATCGTCTAGGACCGATACGGAAAAAGTTTCCTCTTAGCGGTGGGACTTAGAAAAATTTCCAGAGTTTTGTCGACGGAGTAGTACATCCGTCCATTATTTGCTAATAACTCGATAAATAATAATTGTAGCGAGTTTGGTGTTATGATATATATTGTTAGAAACCGTCTATATTACAGTGATATCACGTCGAAAATCGTCTAGGACCGATACGGAAAAAGTTTCCTCTTAGCGGTGGGACTTAGAAAAATTTTCGTCGAACGTCCGACGGAGTAGTACATCCGTCCATTATTTGCTAATAACTCGATAAATAATAATTGTGGCGAGTTTGGTGTTATGATATATATTGTTAGAAACCGTCTATATTACAGTGATATCACGTCGAAAATCGTCTAGGACCGATACGGAAAAAGTTTCCTCTTAGCGGTGGGACTTAGAAAAATTTCCAGTTTTGTCGACGGAGTAGTACATCCGTCCATTATTTGCTAATAACTCGATAAATAATAATTGTAGCGAGTTTGGTGTCATGATATATATTGTTAGAAACCGTCTATATTACAGTGATATCACGTCGAAAATCGTCTAGGACCGATACGGAAAAAGTTTCCTCTTAGCGGTGGGACTTAGAAAAATTTCCAGAGTTTTGTCGACGGAGTAGTACATCCATCCATTATTTGCTAATAACTCGGTAAATAATAGTAGTAGCGAGTTTGGTGTTATGATATATATTGTTAGAAACCGTCTATATTACAGTGATATCACGTCGAAAATCGTCTAGGACCGATAAGGAAAAAGTTTCCTCTTAGCGGTGGGACTTAGAAAAATTTTCGTCGAACGTCCGACGGAGTAGTACATCCGTCCATTATTTGCTAATAACTCGATAAATAATAATTGTAGCGAGTTTGGTGTTATGATATATATTGTTAGAAACCGTCTATATTACAGTGATATCACGTCGAAAATCGTCTAGGACCGATACGGAAAAAGTTTCCTCTTAGCGGTGGGACTTAGAAAAATTTCCAGAGTTTTGTCGACGGAGTAGTACATCCGTCCATTATTTGCTAATAACTCGGTAAATAATAATTGTAGCGAGTTTGGTGTTATGATATATATTGTTAGAAACCGTCTATATTACAGTGATATCACGTCGAAAATCGTCTAGGACCGATACGGAAAAAGTTTCCTCTTAGCGGTGGGACTTAGAAAAATTTCCAGAGTTTTGTCGACGGAGTAGTACATCCGTCCATTATTTGCTAATAACTCGATAAATAATAATTGTAGCGAGTTTGGTGTTATGATATATATTGTTAGAAACCGTCTATATTACAGTGATATCACGTCGAAAATCGTCTAGGACCGATACGGAAAAAGTTTCCTCTTAGCGGTGGGACTTAGAAAAATTTCCAGAGTTTTGTCGACGGAGTAGTACATCCGTCCATTATTTGCTAATAACTCGATAAATAATAATTGTAGCGAGTTTGGTGTTATGATATATATTGTTAGAAACCGTCTATATTACAGTGATATCACGTCGAAAATCGTCTAGGACCGATACAGAAAAAGTTTCCTCTTAGCGGTGGGACTTAGAAAAATTTCCAGAGTTTTGTCGACGGAGAAGTACATCCGTCCATTATTTGCTAATAACTCGATAAATAATAATTGTAGCGAGTTTGGTGTTATGATATATATTGTTAGAAACCGTCTATATTACAGTGATATCACGTCGAAAATCGTCTAGGACCGATACGGAAAAAGTTTCCTCTTAGCGGTGGGACTTAGAAAAATTTCCAGAGTTTTGTCGACGGAGTAGTACATCCGTCCATTATTTGCTAATAACTCGATAAATAATAATTGTAGCGAGTTTGGTGTTATGATATATATTGTTAGAAACCGTCTATATTACAGTGATATCACGTCGAAAATCGTCTAGGACCGATACGGAAAAAGTTTCCTCTTAGCGGTGGGACTTAGAAAAATTTCCAGAGTTTTGTCGACGGAGTAGTACATCCGTCCATTATTTGCTAATAACTCGATAAATAATAATTGTAGCGAGTTTGGTGTTATGATATATATTGTTAGAAACCGTCTATATTACAGTGATATCACGTCGAAAATCGTCTAGGACCGATACGGAAAAAGTTTCCTCTTAGCGGTGGGACTTAGAAAAATTTCCAGAGTTTTGTCGACGGAGTAGTACATCCGTCCATTATTTGCTAATAACTCGATAAATAATAATTGTAGCGAGTTTGGTGTTATGATATATATTGTTAGAAACCGTCTATATTACAGTGATATCACGTCGAAAATCGTCTAGGACCGATACGGAAAAAGTTTCCTCTTAGCGGTGGGACTTAGAAAAATTTCCAGAGTTTTGTCGACGGAGTAGTACATCCGTCCATTATTTGCTAATAACTCGATAAATAATAATTGTAGCGAGTTTGGTGTTATGATATATATTGTTAGAAACCGTCTATATTACAGTGATATCACGTCGAAAATCGTCTAGGACCGATACGGAAAAAGTTTCCTCTTAGCGGTGGGACTTAGAAAAATTTTCGTCGAACGTCCGACGGAGTAGTACATCCGTCCATTATTTGCTAATAACTCGATAAATAATAATTGTGGCGAGTTTGGTGTTATGATATATATTGTTAGAAACCGTCTATATTACAGTGATATCACGTCGAAAATCGTCTAGGACCGATACGGAAAAAGTTTCCTCTTAGCGGTGGGACTTAGAAAAATTTCCAGAGTTTTGTCGACGGAGTAGTACATCCGTCCATTATTTGCTAATAACTCGATAAATAATAATTGTAGCGAGTTTGGTGTCATGATATATATTGTTAGAAACCGTCTATATTACAGTGATATCACGTCGAAAATCGTCTAGGACCGATACGGAAAAAGTTTCCTCTTAGCGGTGGGACTTAGAAAAATTTCCAGAGTTTTGTCGACGGAGTAGTACATCCATCCATTATTTGCTAATAACTCGGTAAATAATAGTAGTAGCGAGTTTGGTGTTATGATATATATTGTTAGAAACCGTCTATATTACAGTGATATCACGTCGAAAATCGTCTAGGACCGATAAGGAAAAAGTTTCCTCTTAGCGGTGGGACTTAGAAAAATTTTCGTCGAACGTCCGACGGAGTAGTACATCCGTCCATTATTTGATAATAACTCGATAAATAATAATAGTGGCGAGTTTGGTGTTATGATATATATTGTTAGAAACCGTCTATATTACAGTGATATCACGTCGAAAATCGTCTAGGACCGATACGGAAAAAGTTTCCTCTTAGCGGTGGGACTTAGAAAAATTTCCAGAGTTTTGTCGACGGAGTAGTACATCCGTCCATTATTTGCTAATAACTCGATAAATAATAATTGTAGCGAGTTTGGTGTTATGATATATATTGTTAGAAACCGTCTATATTACAGTGATATCACGTCGAAAATCGTCTAGGACCGATACGGAAAAAGTTTCCTCTTAGCGGTGGGACTTAGAAAAATTTCCAGAGTTTTGTCGACGGAGTAGTACATCCGTCCATTATTTGCTAATAACTCGATAAATAATAATTGTAGCGAGTTTGGTGTTATGATATATATTGTTAGAAACCGTCTATATTACAGTGATATCACGTCGAAAATCGTCTAGGACCGATACGGAAAAAGTTTCCTCTTAGCGGTGGGACTTAGAAAAATTTTCGTCGAACGTCCGACGGAGTAGTACATCCGTCCATTATTTGCTAATAACTCGATAAATAATAATTGTGGCGAGTTTGGTGTTATGATATATATTGTTAGAAACCGTCTATATTACAGTGATATCACGTCGAAAATCGTCTAGGACCGATACGGAAAAAGTTTCCTCTTAGCGGTGGGACTTAGAAAAATTTCCAGAGTTTTGTCGACGGAGTAGTACATCCGTCCATTATTTGCTAATAACTCGATAAATAATAATTGTAGCGAGTTTGGTGTCATGATATATATTGTTAGAAACCGTCTATATTACAGTGATATCACGTCGAAAATCGTCTAGGACCGATACGGAAAAAGTTTCCTCTTAGCGGTGGGACTTAGAAAAATTTCCAGAGTTTTGTCGACGGAGTAGTACATCCATCCATTATTTGCTAATAACTCGGTAAATAATAGTAGTAGCGAGTTTGGTGTTATGATATATATTGTTAGAAACCGTCTATATTACAGTGATATCACGTCGAAAATCGTCTAGGACCGATAAGGAAAAAGTTTCCTCTTAGCGGTGGGACTTAGAAAAATTTTCGTCGAACGTCCGACGGAGTAGTACATCCGTCCATTATTTGCTAATAACTCGATAAATAATAATAGTGGCGAGTTTGGTGTTATGATATATATTGTTAGAAACCGTCTATATTACAGTGATATCACGTCGAAAATCGTCTAGGACCGATACGGAAAAAGTTTCCTCTTAGCGGTGGGACTTAGAAAAATTTCCAGAGTTTTGTCGACGGAGTAGTACATCCGTCCATTATTTGCTAATAACTCGATAAATAATAATTGTAGCGAGTTTGGTGTTATGATATATATTGTTAGAAACCGTCTATATTACAGTGATATCACGTCGAAAATCGTCTAGGACCGATACGGAAAAAGTTTCCTCTTAGCGGTGGGACTTAGAAAAATTTCCAGAGTTTTGTCGACGGAGTAGTACATCCGTCCATTATTTGCTAATAACTCGATAAATAATAATTGTAGCGAGTTTGGTGTTATGATATATATTGTTAGAAACCGTCTATATTACAGTGATATCAGGTCGAAAATCGTCTAGGACCGATACGGAAAAAGTTTCCTCTTAGCGGTGGGACTTAGAAAAATTTTCGTCGAACGTCCGACGGAGTAGTACATCCGTCCATTATTTGCTAATAACTCGATAAATAATAATTGTAGCGAGTTTGGTGTTATGATATATATTGTTAGAAACCGTCTATATTACAGTGATATCACGTCGAAAATCGTCTAGGACCGATACGGAAAAAGTTTCCTCTTAGCGGTGGGACTTAGAAAAATTTTCGTCGAACGTCCGACGGAGTAGTACATCCGTCCATTATTTGCTAATAACTCGATAAATAATAATTGTAGCGAGTTTGGTGTTATGATATATATTGTTAGAAACCGTCTATATTACAGTGATATCACGTCGAAAATCGTCTAGGACCGATACGGAAAAAGTTTCCTCTTAGCGGTGGGACTTAGAAAAATTTCCAGAGTTTTGTCGACGGAGTAGTACATCCGTCCATTATTTGCTAATAACTCGATAAATAATAATTGTAGCGAGTTTGGTGTTATGATATATATTGTTAGAAACCGTCTATATTACAGTGATATCACGTCGAAAATCGTCTAGGACCGATACGGAAAAAGTTTCCTCTTAGCGGTGGGACTTAGAAAAATTTCCAGAGTTTTGTCGACGGAGTAGTACATCCGTCCATTATTTGCTAATAACTCGATAAATAATAATTGTAGCGAGTTTGGTGTTATGATATATATTGTTAGAAACCGTCTATATTACAGTGATATCACGTCGAAAATCGTCTAGGACCGATACGGAAAAAGTTTCCTCTTAGCGGTGGGACTTAGAAAAATTTCCAGAGTTTTGTCGACGGAGTAGTACATCCGTCCATTATTTGCTAATAACTCGATAAATAATAATTGTAGCGAGTTTGGTGTTATGATATATATTGTTAGAAACCGTCTATATTACAGTGATATCACGTCGAAAATCGTCTAGGACCGATACGGAAAAAGTTTCCTCTTAGCGGTGGGACTTAGAAAAATTTCCAGAGTTTTGTCGACGGAGTAGTACATCCATCCATTATTTGCTAATAACTCGGTAAATAATAGTAGTAGCGAGTTTGGTGTTATGATATATATTGTTAGAAACCGTCTATATTACAGTGATATCACGTCGAAAATCGTCTAGGACCGATAAGGAAAAAGTTTCCTCTTAGCGGTGGGACTTAGAAAAATTTTCGTCGAACGTCCGACGGAGTAGTACATCCGTCCATTATTTGCTAATAACTCGATAAATAATAATTGTAGCGAGTTTGGTGTTATGATATATATTGTTAGAAACCGTCTATATTACAGTGATATCACGTCGAAAATCGTCTAGGACCGATACGGAAAAAGTTTCCTCTTAGCGGTGGGACTTAGAAAAATTTCCAGAGTTTTGTCGACGGAGTAGTACATCCGTCCATTATTTGCTAATAACTCGATGAATAATAATTGTAGCGAGTTTGGTGTTATGATATATATTGTTAGAAACCGTCTATATTACAGTGATATCACGTCGAAAATCGTCTAGGACCGATACGGAAAAAGTTTCCTCTTAGCGGTGGGACTTAGAAAAATTTCCAGAGTTTTGTCGACGGAGTAGTACATCCGTCCATTATTTGCTAATAACTCGATAAATAATAATTGTAGCGAGTTTGGTGTTATGATATATATTGTTAGAAACCGTCTATATTACAGTGATATCACGTCGAAAATCGTCTAGGACCGATACGGAAAAAGTTTCCTCTTAGCGGTGGGACTTAGAAAAATTTCCAGAGTTTTGTCGACGGAGTAGTACATCCGTCCATTATTTGCTAATAACTCGATAAATAATAATTGTAGCGAGTTTGGTGTTATGATATATATTGTTAGAAACCGTCTATATTACAGTGATATCACGTCGAAAATCGTCTAGGACCGATACGGAAAAAGTTTCCTCTTAGCGGTGGGACTTGGAAAAATTTCCAGAGTTTTGTCGACGGAGTAGTACATCCGTCCATTATTTGCTAATAACTCGATAAATAATAATTGTAGCGAGTTTGGTGTTATGATATATATTGTTAGAAACCGTCTATATTACAGTGATATCACGTCGAAAATCGTCTAGGACCGATAAGGAAAAAGTTTCCTCTTAGCGGTGGGACTTAGAAAAATTTTCGTCGAACGTCCGACGGAGTAGTACATCCGTCCATTATTTGCTAATAACTCGATAAATAATAATTGTAGCGAGTTTGGTGTTATGATATATATTGTTAGAAACCGTCTATATTACAGTGATATCACGTCGAAAATCGTCTAGGACCGATACGGAAAAAGTTTCCTCTTAGCGGTGGGACTTAGAAAAATTTTCGTCGAACGTCCGACGGAGTAGTACATCCGTCCATTATTTGCTAATAACTCGATAAATAATAATTGTAGCGAGTTTGGTGTTATGATATATATTGTTAGAAACCGTCTATATTACAGTGATATCACGTCGAAAATCGTCTAGGACCGATACGGAAAAAGTTTCCTCTTAGCGGTGGGACTTAGAAAAATTTCCAGAGTTTTGTCGACGGAGTAGTACATCCGTCCATTATTTGCTAATAACTCGATAAATAATAATTGTAGCGAGTTTGGTGTTATGATATATATTGTTAGAAACCGTCTATATTACAGTGATATCACGTCGAAAATCGTCTAGGACCGATACGGAAAAAGTTTCCTCTTAGCGGTGGGACTTAGAAAAATTTTCGTCGAACGTCCGACGGAGTAGTACATCCGTCCATTATTTGCTAATAACTCGATAAATAATAATTGTAGCGAGTTTGGTGTTATGATATATATTGTTAGAAACCGTCTATATTACAGTGATATCACGTCGAAAATCGTCTAGGACCGATACGGAAAAAGTTTCCTCTTAGCGGTGGGACTTAGAAAAATTTCCAGAGTTTTGTCGACGGAGAAGTACATCCGTCCATTATTTGCTAATAACTCGATAAATAATAATTGTAGCGAGTTTGGTGTTATGATATATATTGTTAGAAACCGTCTATATTACAGTGATATCACGTCGAAAATCGTCTAGGACCGATACGGAAAAAGTTTCCTCTTAGCGGTGGGACTTAGAAAAATTTCCAGAGTTTTGTCGACGGAGTAGTACATCCGTCCATTATTTGCTAATAACTCGATAAATAATAATTGTAGCGAGTTTGGTGTTATGATATATATTGTTAGAAACCGTCTATATTACAGTGATATCACGTCGAAAATCGTCTAGGACCGATACGGAAAAAGTTTCCTCTTAGCGGTGGGACTTAGAAAAATTTCCAGAGTTTTGTCGACGGAGTAGTACATCCGTCCATTATTTGCTAATAACTCGATAAATAATAATTGTAGCGAGTTTGGTGTTATGATATACATTGTTAGAAACCGTCTATATTACAGTGATATCACGTCGAAAATCGTCTAGGACCGATACGGAAAAAGTTTCCTCTTAGCGGTGGGACTTAGAAAAATTTTCGTCGAACGTGCGACGGAGTAGTACATCCGTCCATTGTTTGCTAATAACTCGGTAAATAATAGTAGTAGCGAGTTTGGTGTTATGATATATATTGTTAGAAACCGTCTATATTACAGTGATATCACGTCGAAAATCGTCTAGGACCGATACGGAAAAAGTTTCCTCTTAGCGGTGGGACTTAGAAAAATTTCCAGAGTTTTGTCGACGGAGTAGTACATCCATCCATTATTTGCTAATAACTCGGTAAATAATAGTAGTAGCGAGTTTGGTGTTATGATATATATTGTTAGAAACCGTCTATATTACAGTGATATCACGTCGAAAATCGTCTAGGACCGATAAGGAAAAAGTTTCCTCTTAGCGGTGGGACTTAGAAAAATTTTCGTCGAACGTCCGACGGAGTAGTACATCCGTCCATTATTTGCTAATAACTCGATAAATAATAATTGTAGCGAGTTTGGTGTTATGATATATATTGTTAGAAACCGTCTATATTACAGTGATATCACGTCGAAAATCGTCTAGGACCGATACGGAAAAAGTTTCCTCTTAGCGGTGGGACTTAGAAAAATTTTCGTCGAACGTCCGACGGAGTAGTACATCCGTCCATTATTTGCTAATAACTCGATAAATAATAATTGTAGCGAGTTTGGTGTTATGATATATATTGTTAGAAACCGTCTATATTACAGTGATATCACGTCGAAAATCGTCTAGGACCGATACGGAAAAAGTTTCCTCTTAGCGGTGGGACTTAGAAAAATTTCCAGAGTTTTGTCGACGGAGAAGTACATCCGTCCATTATTTGCTAATAACTCGATAAATAATAATTGTAGCGAGTTTGGTGTTATGATATATATTGTTAGAAACCGTCTATATTACAGTGATATCACGTCGAAAATCGTCTAGGACCGATACGGAAAAAGTTTCCTCTTAGCGGTGGGACTTAGAAAAATTTCCAGAGTTTTGTCGACGGAGTAGTACATCCGTCCATTATTTGCTAATAACTCGATAAATAATAATTGTAGCGAGTTTGGTGTTATGATATATATTGTTAGAAACCGTCTATATTACAGTGATATCACGTCGAAAATCGTCTAGGACCGATACGGAAAAAGTTTCCTCTTAGCGGTGGGACTTAGAAAAATTTCCAGAGTTTTGTCGACGGAGTAGTACATCCGTCCATTATTTGCTAATAACTCGATAAATAATAATTGTAGCGAGTTTGGTGTTATGATATACATTGTTAGAAACCGTCTATATTACAGTGATATCACGTCGAAAATCGTCTAGGACCGATACGGAAAAAGTTTCCTCTTAGCGGTGGGACTTAGAAAAATTTTCGTCGAACGTGCGACGGAGTAGTACATCCGTCCATTGTTTGCTAATAACTCGGTAAATAATAGTAGTAGCGAGTTTGGTGTTATGATATATATTGTTAGAAACCGTCTATATTACAGTGATATCACGTCGAAAATCGTCTAGGACCGATACGGAAAAAGTTTCCTCTTAGCGGTGGGACTTAGAAAAATTTCCAGAGTTTTGTCGACGGAGTAGTACATCCATCCATTATTTGCTAATAACTCGGTAAATAATAGTAGTAGCGAGTTTGGTGTTATGATATATATTGTTAGAAACCGTCTATATTACAGTGATATCACGTC
This sequence comes from Halictus rubicundus, assembly GCF_050948215.1. Lineage (NCBI taxonomy): Eukaryota > Metazoa > Arthropoda > Insecta > Hymenoptera > Halictidae > Halictus > Halictus rubicundus. The sequence goes on from NW_027488652.1 coordinate 640,447, forward strand.
GAAAATCGTCTAGGACCGATAAGGAAAAAGTTTCCTCTTAGCGGTGGGACTTAGAAAAATTTTCGTCGAACGTCCGACGGAGTAGTACATCCGTCCATTATTTGCTAATAACTCGATAAATAATAATTGTAGCGAGTTTGGTGTTATGATATATATTGTTAGAAACCGTCTATATTACAGTGATATCACGTCGAAAATCGTCTAGGACCGATACGGAAAAAGTTTCCTCTTAGCGGTGGGACTTAGAAAAATTTCCAGAGTTTTGTCGACGGAGTAGTACATCCGTCCATTATTTGCTAATAACTCGATAAATAATAATTGTAGCGAGTTTGGTGTTATGATATATATTGTTAGAAACCGTCTATATTACAGTGATATCACGTCGAAAATCGTCTAGGACCGATACGGAAAAAGTTTCCTCTTAGCGGTGGGACTTAGAAAAATTTCCAGAGTTTTGTCGACGGAGTAGTACATCCGTCCATTATTTGCTAATAACTCGATAAATAATAATTGTAGCGAGTTTGGTGTTATGATATATATTGTTAGAAACCGTCTATATTACAGTGATATCACGTCGAAAATCGTCTAGGACCGATACGGAAAAAGTTTCCTCTTAGCGGTGGGACTTAGAAAAATTTCCAGAGTTTTGTCGACGGAGTAGTACATCCGTCCATTATTTGCTAATAACTCGATAAATAATAATTGTAGCGAGTTTGGTGTTATGATATATATTGTTAGAAACCGTCTATATTACAGTGATATCACGTCGAAAATCGTCTAGGACCGATACGGAAAAAGTTTCCTCTTAGCGGTGGGACTTAGAAAAATTTCCAGAGTTTTGTCGACGGAGTAGTACATCCGTCCATTATTTGCTAATAACTCGATAAATAATAATTGTAGCGAGTTTGGTGTTATGATATATATTGTTAGAAACCGTCTATATTACAGTGATATCACGTCGAAAATCGTCTAGGACCGATACGGAAAAAGTTTCCTCTTAGCGGTGGGACTTAGAAAAATTTCCAGAGTTTTGTCGACGGAGTAGTACATCCGTCCATTATTTGCTAATAACTCGATAAATAATAATTGTAGCGAGTTTGGTGTTATGATATATATTGTTAGAAACCGTCTATATTACAGTGATATCACGTCGAAAATCGTCTAGGACCGATACGGAAAAAGTTTCCTCTTAGCGGTGGGACTTAGAAAAATTTTCGTCGAACGTCCGACGGAGTAGTACATCCGTCCATTATTTGCTAATAACTCGATAAATAATAATTGTGGCGAGTTTGGTGTTATGATATATATTGTTAGAAACCGTCTATATTACAGTGATATCACGTCGAAAATCGTCTAGGACCGATACGGAAAAAGTTTCCTCTTAGCGGTGGGACTTAGAAAAATTTCCAGAGTTTTGTCGACGGAGTAGTACATCCGTCCATTATTTGCTAATAACTCGATAAATAATAATTGTAGCGAGTTTGGTGTCATGATATATATTGTTAGAAACCGTCTATATTACAGTGATATCACGTCGAAAATCGTCTAGGACCGATACGGAAAAAGTTTCCTCTTAGCGGTGGGACTTAGAAAAATTTCCAGAGTTTTGTCGACGGAGTAGTACATCCATCCATTATTTGCTAATAACTCGGTAAATAATAGTAGTAGCGAGTTTGGTGTTATGATATATATTGTTAGAAACCGTCTATATTACAGTGATATCACGTCGAAAATCGTCTAGGACCGATAAGGAAAAAGTTTCCTCTTAGCGGTGGGACTTAGAAAAATTTTCGTCGAACGTCCGACGGAGTAGTACATCCGTCCATTATTTGCTAATAACTCGATAAATAATAATTGTAGCGAGTTTGGTGTTATGATATATATTGTTAGAAACCGTCTATATTACAGTGATATCACGTCGAAAATCGTCTAGGACCGATACGGAAAAAGTTTCCTCTTAGCGGTGGGACTTAGAAAAATTTCCAGAGTTTTGTCGACGGAGTAGTACATCCGTCCATTATTTGCTAATAACTCGGTAAATAATAATTGTAGCGAGTTTGGTGTTATGATATATATTGTTAGAAACCGTCTATATTACAGTGATATCACGTCGAAAATCGTCTAGGACCGATACGGAAAAAGTTTCCTCTTAGCGGTGGGACTTAGAAAAATTTCCAGAGTTTTGTCGACGGAGAAGTACATCCGTCCATTATTTGCTAATAACTCGATAAATAATAATTGTAGCGAGTTTGGTGTTATGATATATATTGTTAGAAACCGTCTATATTACAGTGATATCACGTCGAAAATCGTCTAGGACCGATACGGAAAAAGTTTCCTCTTAGCGGTGGGACTTAGAAAAATTTCCAGAGTTTTGTCGACGGAGTAGTACATCCGTCCATTATTTGCTAATAACTCGATAAATAATAATTGTAGCGAGTTTGGTGTTATGATATATATTGTTAGAAACCGTCTATATTACAGTGATATCACGTCGAAAATCGTCTAGGACCGATACGGAAAAAGTTTCCTCTTAGCGGTGGGACTTAGAAAAATTTCCAGAGTTTTGTCGACGGAGTAGTACATCCGTCCATTATTTGCTAATAACTCGATAAATAATAATTGTAGCGAGTTTGGTGTTATGATATATATTGTTAGAAACCGTCTATATTACAGTGATATCACGTCGAAAATCGTCTAGGACCGATACGGAAAAAGTTTCCTCTTAGCGGTGGGACTTAGAAAAATTTCCAGAGTTTTGTCGACGGAGTAGTACATCCGTCCATTATTTGCTAATAACTCGATAAATAATAATTGTAGCGAGTTTGGTGTTATGATATATATTGTTAGAAACCGTCTATATTACAGTGATATCACGTCGAAAATCGTCTAGGACCGATAAGGAAAAAGTTTCCTCTTAGCGGTGGGACTTAGAAAAATTTTCGTCGAACGTCCGACGGAGTAGTACATCCGTCCATTATTTGCTAATAACTCGATAAATAATAATTGTAGCGAGTTTGGTGTTATGATATATATTGTTAGAAACCGTCTATATTACAGTGATATCACGTCGAAAATCGTCTAGGACCGATAAGGAAAAAGTTTCCTCTTAGCGGTGGGACTTAGAAAAATTTTCGTCGAACGTCCGACGGAGTAGTACATCCGTCCATTATTTGCTAATAACTCGATAAATAATAATAGTGGCGAGTTTGGTGTTATGATATATATTGTTAGAAACCGTCTATATTACAGTGATATCACGTCGAAAATCGTCTAGGACCGATACGGAAAAAGTTTCCTCTTAGCGGTGGGACTTAGAAAAATTTCCAGAGTTTTGTCGACGGAGTAGTACATCCGTCCATTATTTGCTAATAACTCGATAAATAATAATTGTAGCGAGTTTGGTGTTATGATATATATTGTTAGAAACCGTCTATATTACAGTGATATCACGTCGAAAATCGTCTAGGACCGATACGGAAAAAGTTTCCTCTTAGCGGTGGGACTTAGAAAAATTTCCAGAGTTTTGTCGACGGAGTAGTACATCCGTCCATTATTTGCTAATAACTCGATAAATAATAATTGTAGCGAGTTTGGTGTTATGATATATATTGTTAGAAACCGTCTATATTACAGTGATATCAGGTCGAAAATCGTCTAGGACCGATACGGAAAAAGTTTCCTCTTAGCGGTGGGACTTAGAAAAATTTTCGTCGAACGTCCGACGGAGTAGTACATCCGTCCATTATTTGCTAATAACTCGATAAATAATAATTGTAGCGAGTTTGGTGTTATGATATATATTGTTAGAAACCGTCTATATTACAGTGATATCACGTCGAAAATCGTCTAGGACCGATACGGAAAAAGTTTCCTCTTAGCGGTGGGACTTAGAAAAATTTCCAGAGTTTTGTCGACGGAGTAGTACATCCATCCATTATTTGCTAATAACTCGGTAAATAATAGTAGTAGCGAGTTTGGTGTTATGATATATATTGTTAGAAACCGTCTATATTACAGTGATATCACGTCGAAAATCGTCTAGGACCGATAAGGAAAAAGTTTCCTCTTAGCGGTGGGACTTAGAAAAATTTTCGTCGAACGTCCGACGGAGTAGTACATCCGTCCATTATTTGCTAATAACTCGATAAATAATAATTGTAGCGAGTTTGGTGTTATGATATATATTGTTAGAAACCGTCTATATTACAGTGATATCACGTCGAAAATCGTCTAGGACCGATACGGAAAAAGTTTCCTCTTAGCGGTGGGACTTAGAAAAATTTCCAGAGTTTTGTCGACGGAGTAGTACATCCGTCCATTATTTGCTAATAACTCGATAAATAATAATTGTAGCGAGTTTGGTGTTATGATATATATTGTTAGAAACCGTCTATATTACAGTGATATCACGTCGAAAATCGTCTAGGACCGATACGGAAAAAGTTTCCTCTTAGCGGTGGGACTTAGAAAAATTTTCGTCGAACGTCCGACGGAGTAGTACATCCGTCCATTATTTGCTAATAACTCGATAAATAATAATTGTGGCGAGTTTGGTGTTATGATATATATTGTTAGAAACCGTCTATATTACAGTGATATCACGTCGAAAATCGTCTAGGACCGATACGGAAAAAGTTTCCTCTTAGCGGTGGGACTTAGAAAAATTTCCAGAGTTTTGTCGACGGAGTAGTACATCCGTCCATTATTTGCTAATAACTCGATAAATAATAATTGTAGCGAGTTTGGTGTCATGATATATATTGTTAGAAACCGTCTATATTACAGTGATATCACGTCGAAAATCGTCTAGGACCGATACGGAAAAAGTTTCCTCTTAGCGGTGGGACTTAGAAAAATTTCCAGAGTTTTGTCGACGGAGTAGTACATCCATCCATTATTTGCTAATAACTCGGTAAATAATAGTAGTAGCGAGTTTGGTGTTATGATATATATTGTTAGAAACCGTCTATATTACAGTGATATCACGTCGAAAATCGTCTAGGACCGATAAGGAAAAAGTTTCCTCTTAGCGGTGGGACTTAGAAAAATTTTCGTCGAACGTCCGACGGAGTAGTACATCCGTCCATTATTTGCTAATAACTCGATAAATAATAATAGTGGCGAGTTTGGTGTTATGATATATATTGTTAGAAACCGTCTATATTACAGTGATATCACGTCGAAAATCGTCTAGGACCGATACGGAAAAAGTTTCCTCTTAGCGGTGGGACTTAGAAAAATTTCCAGAGTTTTGTCGACGGAGTAGTACATCCGTCCATTATTTGCTAATAACTCGATAAATAATAATTGTAGCGAGTTTGGTGTTATGATATATATTGTTAGAAACCGTCTATATTACAGTGATATCACGTCGAAAATCGTCTAGGACCGATACGGAAAAAGTTTCCTCTTAGCGGTGGGACTTAGAAAAATTTCCAGAGTTTTGTCGACGGAGTAGTACATCCGTCCATTATTTGCTAATAACTCGATAAATAATAATTGTAGCGAGTTTGGTGTTATGATATATATTGTTAGAAACCGTCTATATTACAGTGATATCACGTCGAAAATCGTCTAGGACCGATACGGAAAAAGTTTCCTCTTAGCGGTGGGACTTAGAAAAATTTTCGTCGAACGTCCGACGGAGTAGTACATCCGTCCATTATTTGCTAATAACTCGATAAATAATAATTGTGGCGAGTTTGGTGTTATGATATATATTGTTAGAAACCGTCTATATTACAGTGATATCACGTCGAAAATCGTCTAGGACCGATACGGAAAAAGTTTCCTCTTAGCGGTGGGACTTAGAAAAATTTCCAGAGTTTTGTCGACGGAGTAGTACATCCGTCCATTATTTGCTAATAACTCGATAAATAATAATTGTAGCGAGTTTGGTGTCATGATATATATTGTTAGAAACCGTCTATATTACAGTGATATCACGTCGAAAATCGTCTAGGACCGATACGGAAAAAGTTTCCTCTTAGCGGTGGGACTTAGAAAAATTTCCAGAGTTTTGTCGACGGAGTAGTACATCCATCCATTATTTGCTAATAACTCGGTAAATAATAGTAGTAGCGAGTTTGGTGTTATGATATATATTGTTAGAAACCGTCTATATTACAGTGATATCACGTCGAAAATCGTCTAGGACCGATAAGGAAAAAGTTTCCTCTTAGCGGTGGGACTTAGAAAAATTTTCGTCGAACGTCCGACGGAGTAGTACATCCGTCCATTATTTGCTAATAACTCGATAAATAATAATAGTGGCGAGTTTGGTGTTATGATATATATTGTTAGAAACCGTCTATATTACAGTGATATCACGTCGAAAATCGTCTAGGACCGATACGGAAAAAGTTTCCTCTTAGCGGTGGGACTTAGAAAAATTTCCAGAGTTTTGTCGACGGAGTAGTACATCCGTCCATTATTTGCTAATAACTCGATAAATAATAATTGTAGCGAGTTTGGTGTTATGATATATATTGTTAGAAACCGTCTATATTACAGTGATATCACGTCGAAAATCGTCTAGGACCGATACGGAAAAAGTTTCCTCTTAGCGGTGGGACTTAGAAAAATTTCCAGAGTTTTGTCGACGGAGTAGTACATCCGTCCATTATTTGCTAATAACTCGATAAATAATAATTGTAGCGAGTTTGGTGTTATGATATATATTGTTAGAAACCGTCTATATTACAGTGATATCAGGTCGAAAATCGTCTAGGACCGATACGGAAAAAGTTTCCTCTTAGCGGTGGGACTTAGAAAAATTTTCGTCGAACGTCCGACGGAGTAGTACATCCGTCCATTATTTGCTAATAACTCGATAAATAATAATTGTAGCGAGTTTGGTGTTATGATATATATTGTTAGAAACCGTCTATATTACAGTGATATCACGTCGAAAATCGTCTAGGACCGATACGGAAAAAGTTTCCTCTTAGCGGTGGGACTTAGAAAAATTTTCGTCGAACGTCCGACGGAGTAGTACATCCGTCCATTATTTGCTAATAACTCGATAAATAATAATTGTAGCGAGTTTGGTGTTATGATATATATTGTTAGAAACCGTCTATATTACAGTGATATCACGTCGAAAATCGTCTAGGACCGATACGGAAAAAGTTTCCTCTTAGCGGTGGGACTTAGAAAAATTTCCAGAGTTTTGTCGACGGAGTAGTACATCCGTCCATTATTTGCTAATAACTCGATAAATAATAATTGTAGCGAGTTTGGTGTTATGATATATATTGTTAGAAACCGTCTATATTACAGTGATATCACGTCGAAAATCGTCTAGGACCGATACGGAAAAAGTTTCCTCTTAGCGGTGGGACTTAGAAAAATTTCCAGAGTTTTGTCGACGGAGTAGTACATCCGTCCATTATTTGCTAATAACTCGATAAATAATAATTGTAGCGAGTTTGGTGTTATGATATATATTGTTAGAAACCGTCTATATTACAGTGATATCACGTCGAAAATCGTCTAGGACCGATACGGAAAAAGTTTCCTCTTAGCGGTGGGACTTAGAAAAATTTCCAGAGTTTTGTCGACGGAGTAGTACATCCGTCCATTATTTGCTAATAACTCGATAAATAATAATTGTAGCGAGTTTGGTGTTATGATATATATTGTTAGAAACCGTCTATATTACAGTGATATCACGTCGAAAATCGTCTAGGACCGATACGGAAAAAGTTTCCTCTTAGCGGTGGGACTTAGAAAAATTTCCAGAGTTTTGTCGACGGAGTAGTACATCCATCCATTATTTGCTAATAACTCGGTAAATAATAGTAGTAGCGAGTTTGGTGTTATGATATATATTGTTAGAAACCGTCTATATTACAGTGATATCACGTCGAAAATCGTCTAGGACCGATAAGGAAAAAGTTTCCTCTTAGCGGTGGGACTTAGAAAAATTTTCGTCGAACGTCCGACGGAGTAGTACATCCGTCCATTATTTGCTAATAACTCGATAAATAATAATTGTAGCGAGTTTGGTGTTATGATATATATTGTTAGAAACCGTCTATATTACAGTGATATCACGTCGAAAATCGTCTAGGACCGATACGGAAAAAGTTTCCTCTTAGCGGTGGGACTTGGAAAAATTTCCAGAGTTTTGTCGACGGAGTAGTACATCCGTCCATTATTTGCTAATAACTCGATAAATAATAATTGTAGCGAGTTTGGTGTTATGATATATATTGTTAGAAACCGTCTATATTACAGTGATATCACGTCGAAAATCGTCTAGGACCGATACGGAAAAAGTTTCCTCTTAGCGGTGGGACTTAGAAAAATTTCCAGAGTTTTGTCGACGGAGTAGTACATCCGTCCATTATTTGCTAATAACTCGATAAATAATAATTGTAGCGAGTTTGGTGTTATGATATATATTGTTAGAAACCGTCTATATTACAGTGATATCACGTCGAAAATCGTCTAGGACCGATACGGAAAAAGTTTCCTCTTAGCGGTGGGACTTAGAAAAATTTCCAGAGTTTTGTCGACGGAGTAGTACATCCGTCCATTATTTGCTAATAACTCGATGAATAATAATTGTAGCGAGTTTGGTGTTATGATATATATTGTTAGAAACCGTCTATATTACAGTGATATCACGTCGAAAATCGTCTAGGACCGATACGGAAAAAGTTTCCTCTTAGCGGTGGGACTTAGAAAAATTTCCAGAGTTTTGTCGACGGAGTAGTACATCCGTCCATTATTTGCTAATAACTCGATAAATAATAATTGTAGCGAGTTTGGTGTTATGATATATATTGTTAGAAACCGTCTATATTACAGTGATATCACGTCGAAAATCGTCTAGGACCGATACGGAAAAAGTTTCCTCTTAGCGGTGGGACTTAGAAAAATTTCCAGAGTTTTGTCGACGGAGTAGTACATCCGTCCATTATTTGCTAATAACTCGATAAATAATAATTGTAGCGAGTTTGGTGTTATGATATATATTGTTAGAAACCGTCTATATTACAGTGATATCACGTCGAAAATCGTCTAGGACCGATACGGAAAAAGTTTCCTCTTAGCGGTGGGACTTGGAAAAATTTCCAGAGTTTTGTCGACGGAGTAGTACATCCGTCCATTATTTGCTAATAACTCGATAAATAATAATTGTAGCGAGTTTGGTGTTATGATATATATTGTTAGAAACCGTCTATATTACAGTGATATCACGTCGAAAATCGTCTAGGACCGATACGGAAAAAGTTTCCTCTTAGCGGTGGGACTTAGAAAAATTTCCAGAGTTTTGTCGACGGAGTAGTACATCCGTCCATTATTTGCTAATAACTCGATAAATAATAATTGTAGCGAGTTTGGTGTTATGATATATATTGTTAGAAACCGTCTATATTACAGTGATATCACGTCGAAAATCGTCTAGGACCGATACGGAAAAAGTTTCCTCTTAGCGGTGGGACTTAGAAAAATTTCCAGAGTTTTGTCGACGGAGTAGTACATCCGTCCATTATTTGCTAATAACTCGATAAATAATAATTGTAGCGAGTTTGGTGTTATGATATATATTGTTAGAAACCGTCTATATTACAGTGATATCACGTCGAAAATCGTCTAGGACCGATACGGAAAAAGTTTCCTCTTAGCGGTGGGACTTAGAAAAATTTCCAGAGTTTTGTCGACGGAGTAGTACATCCATCCATTATTTGCTAATAACTCGGTAAATAATAGTAGTAGCGAGTTTGGTGTTATGATATATATTGTTAGAAACCGTCTATATTACAGTGATATCACGTCGAAAATCGTCTAGGACCGATAAGGAAAAAGTTTCCTCTTAGCGGTGGGACTTAGAAAAATTTTCGTCGAACGTCCGACGGAGTAGTACATCCGTCCATTATTTGCTAATAACTCGATAAATAATAATTGTAGCGAGTTTGGTGTTATGATATATATTGTTAGAAACCGTCTATATTACAGTGATATCACGTCGAAAATCGTCTAGGACCGATACGGAAAAAGTTTCCTCTTAGCGGTGGGACTTAGAAAAATTTCCAGAGTTTTGTCGACGGAGTAGTACATCCGTCCATTATTTGCTAATAACTCGATAAATAATAATTGTGGCGAGTTTGGTGTTATGATATATATTGTTAGAAACCGTCTATATTACAGTGATATCACGTCGAAAATCGTCTAGGACCGATACGGAAAAAGTTTCCTCTTAGCGGTGGGACTTAGAAAAATTTCCAGAGTTTTGTCGACGGAGAAGTACATCCGTCCATTATTTGCTAATAACTCGATAAATAATAATTGTAGCGAGTTTGATGTTATGATATATATTGTTAGAAACCGTCTATATTACAGTGATATCACGTCGAAAATCGTCTAGGACCGATACGGAAAAAGTTTCCTCTTAGCGGTGGGACTTAGAAAAATTTCCAGAGTTTTGTCGACGGAGTAGTACATCCGTCCATCATTTGCTAATAACTCGATAAATAATAATTGTAGCGAGTTTGGTGGTATGATATATATTGTTAGAAACCGTCTATATTACAGTGATATCACGTCGAAAATCGTCTAGGACCGATACGGAAAAAGTTTCCTCTTAGCGGTGGGACTTAGAAAAATTTCCAGAGTTTTGTCGACGGAGTAGTACATCCGTCCATCATTTGCTAATACCTCGATAAATAATAATTGTAGCGAGTTTGGTGGTATGATATATATTGTTAGAAACCGTCTATATTACAGTGATATCACGTCGAAAATCGTCTAGGACCGATACGGAAAAAGTTTCCTCTTAGCGGTGGGACTTAGAAAAATTTTCGTCGAACGTCCGACGGAGTAGTACATCCGTCCATTATTTGCTAATAACTCGATAAATAATAATTGTAGCGAGTTTGGTGTTATGATATATATTGTTAGAAACCGTCTATATTACAGTGATATCACGTCGAAAATCGTCTAGGACCGATACGGAAAAAGTTTCCTCTTAGCGGTGGGACTTGGAAAAATTTCCAGAGTTTTGTCGACGGAGTAGTACATCCGTCCATTATTTGCTAATAACTCGATAAATAATAATTGTAGCGAGTTTGGTGTTATGATATATATTGTTAGAAACCGTCTATATTACAGTGATATCACGTCGAAAATCGTCTAGGACCGATACGGAAAAAGTTTCCTCTTAGCGGTGGGACTTAGAAAAATTTCCAGAGTTTTGTCGACGGAGTAGTACATCCGTCCATTATTTGCTAATAACTCGATAAATAATAATTGTAGCGAGTTTGGTGTTATGATATATATTGTTAGAAACCGTCTATATTACAGTGATATCACGTCGAAAATCGTCTAGGACCGATACGGAAAAAGTTTCCTCTTAGCGGTGGGACTTAGAAAAATTTCCAGAGTTTTGTCGACGGAGTAGTACATCCGTCCATTATTTGCTAATAACTCGATGAATAATAATTGTAGCGAGTTTGGTGTTATGATATATATTGTTAGAAACCGTCTATATTACAGTGATATCACGTCGAAAATCGTCTAGGACCGATACGGAAAAAGTTTCCTCTTAGCGGTGGGACTTAGAAAAATTTCCAGAGTTTTGTCGACGGAGTAGTACATCCGTCCATTATTTGCTAATAACTCGATAAATAATAATTGTAGCGAGTTTGGTGTTATGATATATATTGTTAGAAACCGTCTATATTACAGTGATATCACGTCGAAAATCGTCTAGGACCGATACGGAAAAAGTTTCCTCTTAGCGGTGGGACTTAGAAAAATTTCCAGAGTTTTGTCGACGGAGTAGTACATCCGTCCATTATTTGCTAATAACTCGATAAATAATAATTGTAGCGAGTTTGGTGTTATGATATATATTGTTAGAAACCGTCTATATTACAGTGATATCACGTCGAAAATCGTCTAGGACCGATACGGAAAAAGTTTCCTCTTAGCGGTGGGACTTGGAAAAATTTCCAGAGTTTTGTCGACGGAGTAGTACATCCGTCCATTATTTGCTAATAACTCGATAAATAATAATTGTAGCGAGTTTGGTGTTATGATATATATTGTTAGAAACCGTCTATATTACAGTGATATCACGTCGAAAATCGTCTAGGACCGATACGGAAAAAGTTTCCTCTTAGCGGTGGGACTTAGAAAAATTTCCAGAGTTTTGTCGACGGAGTAGTACATCCGTCCATTATTTGCTAATAACTCGATAAATAATAATTGTAGCGAGTTTGGTGTTATGATATATATTGTTAGAAACCGTCTATATTACAGTGATATCACGTCGAAAATCGTCTAGGACCGATACGGAAAAAGTTTCCTCTTAGCGGTGGGACTTAGAAAAATTTCCAGAGTTTTGTCGACGGAGTAGTACATCCGTCCATTATTTGCTAATAACTCGATAAATAATAATTGTAGCGAGTTTGGTGTTATGATATATATTGTTAGAAACCGTCTATATTACAGTGATATCACGTCGAAAATCGTCTAGGACCGATACGGAAAAAGTTTCCTCTTAGCGGTGGGACTTAGAAAAATTTCCAGAGTTTTGTCGACGGAGTAGTACATCCATCCATTATTTGCTAATAACTCGGTAAATAATAGTAGTAGCGAGTTTGGTGTTATGATATATATTGTTAGAAACCGTCTATATTACAGTGATATCACGTCGAAAATCGTCTAGGACCGATAAGGAAAAAGTTTCCTCTTAGCGGTGGGACTTAGAAAAATTTTCGTCGAACGTCCGACGGAGTAGTACATCCGTCCATTATTTGCTAATAACTCGATAAATAATAATTGTAGCGAGTTTGGTGTTATGATATATATTGTTAGAAACCGTCTATATTACAGTGATATCACGTCGAAAATCGTCTAGGACCGATACGGAAAAAGTTTCCTCTTAGCGGTGGGACTTAGAAAAATTTCCAGAGTTTTGTCGACGGAGTAGTACATCCGTCCATTATTTGCTAATAACTCGATAAATAATAATTGTAGCGAGTTTGGTGTTATGATATATATTGTTAGAAACCGTCTATATTACAGTGATATCACGTCGAAAATCGTCTAGGACCGATACGGAAAAAGTTTCCTCTTAGCGGTGGGACTTAGAAAAATTTCCAGAGTTTTGTCGACGGAGTAGTACATCCGTCCATTATTTGCTAATAACTCGATGAATAATAATTGTAGCGAGTTTGGTGTTATGATATATATTGTTAGAAACCGTCTATATTACAGTGATATCACGTCGAAAATCGTCTAGGACCGATACGGAAAAAGTTTCCTCTTAGCGGTGGGACTTAGAAAAATTTCCAGAGTTTTGTCGACGGAGTAGTACATCCGTCCATTATTTGCTAATAACTCGATAAATAATAATTGTAGCGAGTTTGGTGTTATGATATATATTGTTAGAAACCGTCTATATTACAGTGATATCACGTCGAAAATCGTCTAGGACCGATACGGAAAAAGTTTCCTCTTAGCGGTGGGACTTAGAAAAATTTCCAGAGTTTTGTCGACGGAGTAGTACATCCGTCCATTATTTGCTAATAACTCGATAAATAATAATTGTAGCGAGTTTGGTGTTATGATATATATTGTTAGAAACCGTCTATATTACAGTGATATCACGTCGAAAATCGTCTAGGACCGATACGGAAAAAGTTTCCTCTTAGCGGTGGGACTTAGAAAAATTTCCAGAGTTTTGTCGACGGAGTAGTACATCCGTCCATTATTTGCTAATAACTCGATAAATAATAATTGTAGCGAGTTTGGTGTTATGATATATATTGTTAGAAACCGTCTATATTACAGTGATATCAGGTCGAAAATCGTCTAGGACCGATACGGAAAAAGTTTCCTCTTAGCGGTGGGACTTAGAAAAATTTTCGTCGAACGTCCGACGGAGTAGTACATCCGTCCATTATTTGCTAATAACTCGATAAATAATAATTGTAGCGAGTTTGGTGTTATGATATATATTGTTAGAAACCGTCTATATTACAGTGATATCACGTCGAAAATCGTCTAGGACCGATACGGAAAAAGTTTCCTCTTAGCGGTGGGACTTAGAAAAATTTTCGTCGAACGTCCGACGGAGTAGTACATCCGTCCATTATTTGCTAATAACTCGATAAATAATAATTGTAGCGAGTTTGGTGTTATGATATATATTGTTAGAAACCGTCTATATTACAGTGATATCACGTCGAAAATCGTCTAGGACCGATACGGAAAAAGTTTCCTCTTAGCGGTGGGACTTAGAAAAATTTCCAGAGTTTTGTCGACGGAGTAGTACATCCGTCCATTATTTGCTAATAACTCGATAAATAATAATTGTAGCGAGTTTGGTGTTATGATATATATTGTTAGAAACCGTCTATATTACAGTGATATCACGTCGAAAATCGTCTAGGACCGATACGGAAAAAGTTTCCTCTTAGCGGTGGGACTTAGAAAAATTTCCAGAGTTTTGTCGACGGAGTAGTACATCCGTCCATTATTTGCTAATAACTCGATAAATAATAATTGTAGCGAGTTTGGTGTTATGATATATATTGTTAGAAACCGTCTATATTACAGTGATATCACGTCGAAAATCGTCTAGGACCGATACGGAAAAAGTTTCCTCTTAGCGGTGGGACTTAGAAAAATTTCCAGAGTTTTGTCGACGGAGTAGTACATCCGTCCATTATTTGCTAATAACTCGATAAATAATAATTGTAGCGAGTTTGGTGTTATGATATATATTGTTAGAAACCGTCTATATTACAGTGATATCACGTCGAAAATCGTCTAGGACCGATACGGAAAAAGTTTCCTCTTAGCGGTGGGACTTAGAAAAATTTCCAGAGTTTTGTCGACGGAGTAGTACATCCATCCATTATTTGCTAATAACTCGGTAAATAATAGTAGTAGCGAGTTTGGTGTTATGATATATATTGTTAGAAACCGTCTATATTACAGTGATATCACGTCGAAAATCGTCTAGGACCGATAAGGAAAAAGTTTCCTCTTAGCAGTGGGACTTAGAAAAATTTTCGTCGAACGTCCGACGGAGTAGTACATCCGTCCATTATTTGCTAATAACTCGATAAATAATAATTGTAGCGAGTTTGGTGTTATGATATATATTGTTAGAAACCGTCTATATTACAGTGATATCACGTCGAAAATCGTCTAGGACCGATACGGAAAAAGTTTCCTCTTAGCGGTGGGACTTAGAAAAATTTCCAGAGTTTTGTCGACGGAGTAGTACATCCGTCCATTATTTGCTAATAACTCGATAAATAATAATTGTAGCGAGTTTGGTGTTATGATATATATTGTTAGAAACCGTCTATATTACAGTGATATCACGTCGAAAATCGTCTAGGACCGATACGGAAAAAGTTTCCTCTTAGCGGTGGGACTTAGAAAAATTTCCAGAGTTTTGTCGACGGAGTAGTACATCCGTCCATTATTTGCTAATAACTCGATGAATAATAATTGTAGCGAGTTTGGTGTTATGATATATATTGTTAGAAACCGTCTATATTACAGTGATATCACGTCGAAAATCGTCTAGGACCGATACGGAAAAAGTTTCCTCTTAGCGGTGGGACTTAGAAAAATTTCCAGAGTTTTGTCGACGGAGTAGTACATCCGTCCATTATTTGCTAATAACTCGATAAATAATAATTGTAGCGAGTTTGGTGTTATGATATATATTGTTAGAAACCGTCTATATTACAGTGATATCACGTCGAAAATCGTCTAGGACCGATACGGAAAAAGTTTCCTCTTAGCGGTGGGACTTAGAAAAATTTCCAGAGTTTTGTCGACGGAGTAGTACATCCGTCCATTATTTGCTAATAACTCGATAAATAATAATTGTAGCGAGTTTGGTGTTATGATATATATTGTTAGAAACCGTCTATATTACAGTGATATCACGTCGAAAATCGTCTAGGACCGATACGGAAAAAGTTTCCTCTTAGCGGTGGGACTTGGAAAAATTTCCAGAGTTTTGTCGACGGAGTAGTACATCCGTCCATTATTTGCTAATAACTCGATAAATAATAATTGTAGCGAGTTTGGTGTTATGATATATATTGTTAGAAACCGTCTATATTACAGTGATATCACGTCGAAAATCGTCTAGGACCGATAAGGAAAAAGTTTCCTCTTAGCGGTGGGACTTAGAAAAATTTTCGTCGAACGTCCGACGGAGTAGTACATCCGTCCATTATTTGCTAATAACTCGATAAATAATAATTGTAGCGAGTTTGGTGTTATGATATATATTGTTAGAAACCGTCTATATTACAGTGATATCACGTCGAAAATCGTCTAGGACCGATACGGAAAAAGTTTCCTCTTAGCGGTGGGACTTAGAAAAATTTTCGTCGAACGTCCGACGGAGTAGTACATCCGTCCATTATTTGCTAATAACTCGATAAATAATAATTGTAGCGAGTTTGGTGTTATGATATATATTGTTAGAAACCGTCTATATTACAGTGATATCACGTCGAAAATCGTCTAGGACCGATACGGAAAAAGTTTCCTCTTAGCGGTGGGACTTAGAAAAATTTCCAGAGTTTTGTCGACGGAGTAGTACATCCGTCCATTATTTGCTAATAACTCGATAAATAATAATTGTAGCGAGTTTGGTGTTATGATATATATTGTTAGAAACCGTCTATATTACAGTGATATCACGTCGAAAATCGTCTAGGACCGATACGGAAAAAGTTTCCTCTTAGCGGTGGGACTTAGAAAAATTTCCAGAGTTTTGTCGACGGAGTAGTACATCCGTCCATTATTTGCTAATAACTCGATAAATAATAATTGTAGCGAGTTTGGTGTTATGATATATATTGTTAGAAACCGTCTATATTACAGTGATATCAGGTCGAAAATCGTCTAGGACCGATACGGAAAAAGTTTCCTCTTAGCGGTGGGACTTAGAAAAATTTTCGTCGAACGTCCGACGGAGTAGTACATCCGTCCATTATTTGCTAATAACTCGATAAATAATAATTGTAGCGAGTTTGGTGTTATGATATATATTGTTAGAAACCGTCTATATTACAGTGATATCACGTCGAAAATCGTCTAGGACCGATACGGAAAAAGTTTCCTCTTAGCGGTGGGACTTAGAAAAATTTTCGTCGAACGTCCGACGGAGTAGTACATCCGTCCATTATTTGCTAATAACTCGATAAATAATAATTGTAGCGAGTTTGGTGTTATGATATATATTGTTAGAAACCGTCTATATTACAGTGATATCACGTCGAAAATCGTCTAGGACCGATACGGAAAAAGTTTCCTCTTAGCGGTGGGACTTAGAAAAATTTTCGTCGAACGTCCGACGGAGTAGTACATCCGTCCATTATTTGCTAATAACTCGATAAATAATAATTGTAGCGAGTTTGGTGTTATGATATATATTGTTAGAAACCGTCTATATTACAGTGATATCACGTCGAAAATCGTCTAGGACCGATACGGAAAAAGTTTCCTCTTAGCGGTGGGACTTAGAAAAATTTCCAGAGTTTGACGACGGAGAAGTACATCCGTCCATTATTTGCTAATAACTCGATAAATAATAATTGTAGCGAGTTTGGTGTTATGATATATATTGTTAGAAACCGTCTATATTACAGTGATATCACGTCGAAAATCGTCTAGGACCGATACGGAAAAAGTTTCCTCTTAGCGGTGGGACTTAGAAAAATTTCCAGAGTTTTGTCGACGGAGTAGTACATCCGTCCATTATTTGCTAATAACTCGATAAATAATAATTGTAGCGAGTTTGGTGTTATGATATATATTGTTAGAAACCGTCTATATTACAGTGATATCACGTCGAAAATCGTCTAGGACCGATACGGAAAAAGTTTCCTCTTAGCGGTGGGACTTAGAAAAATTTCCAGAGTTTTGTCGACGGAGTAGTACATCCGTCCATTATTTGCTAATAACTCGATAAATAATAATTGTAGCGAGTTTGGTGTTATGATATACATTGTTAGAAACCGTCTATATTACAGTGATATCACGTCGAAAATCGTCTAGGACCGATACGGAAAAAGTTTCCTCTTAGCGGTGGGACTTAGAAAAATTTTCGTCGAACGTGCGACGGAGTAGTACATCCGTCCATTGTTTGCTAATAACTCGGTAAATAATAGTAGTAGCGAGTTTGGTGTTATGATATATATTGTTAGAAACCGTCTATATTACAGTGATATCACGTCGAAAATCGTCTAGGACCGATACGGAAAAAGTTTCCTCTTAGCGGTGGGACTTAGAAAAATTTCCAGAGTTTTGTCGACGGAGTAGTACATCCATCCATTATTTGCTAATAACTCGGTAAATAATAGTAGTAGCGAGTTTGGTGTTATGATATATATTGTTAGAAACCGTCTATATTACAGTGATATCAGGTCGAAAATCGTCTAGGACCGATACGGAAAAAGTTTCCTCTTAGCGGTGGGACTTAGAAAAATTTTCGTCGAACGTCCGACGGAGTAGTACATCCGTCCATTATTTGCTAATAACTCGATAAATAATAATTGTAGCGAGTTTGGTGTTATGATATATATTGTTAGAAACCGTCTATATTACAGTGATATCACGTCGAAAATCGTCTAGGACCGATACGGAAAAAGTTTCCTCTTAGCGGTGGGACTTAGAAAAATTTTCGTCGAACGTCCGACGGAGTAGTACATCCGTCCATTATTTGCTAATAACTCGATAAATAATAATTGTAGCGAGTTTGGTGTTATGATATATATTGTTAGAAACCGTCTATATTACAGTGATATCACGTCGAAAATCGTCTAGGACCGATACGGAAAAAGTTTCCTCTTAGCGGTGGGACTTAGAAAAATTTTCGTCGAACGTCCGACGGAGTAGTACATCCGTCCATTATTTGCTAATAACTCGATAAATAATAATTGTAGCGAGTTTGGTGTTATGATATATATTGTTAGAAACCGTCTATATTACAGTGATATCACGTCGAAAATCGTCTAGGACCGATACGGAAAAAGTTTCCTCTTAGCGGTGGGACTTAGAAAAATTTCCAGAGTTTGACGACGGAGAAGTACATCCGTCCATTATTTGCTAATAACTCGATAAATAATAATTGTAGCGAGTTTGGTGTTATGATATATATTGTTAGAAACCGTCTATATTACAGTGATATCACGTCGAAAATCGTCTAGGACCGATACGGAAAAAGTTTCCTCTTAGCGGTGGGACTTAGAAAAATTTCCAGAGTTTTGTCGACGGAGTAGTACATCCGTCCATTATTTGCTAATAACTCGATAAATAATAATTGTAGCGAGTTTGGTGTTATGATATATATTGTTAGAAACCGTCTATATTACAGTGATATCACGTCGAAAATCGTCTAGGACCGATACGGAAAAAGTTTCCTCTTAGCGGTGGGACTTAGAAAAATTTCCAGAGTTTTGTCGACGGAGTAGTACATCCGTCCATTATTTGCTAATAACTCGATAAATAATAATTGTAGCGAGTTTGGTGTTATGATATACATTGTTAGAAACCGTCTATATTACAGTGATATCACGTCGAAAATCGTCTAGGACCGATACGGAAAAAGTTTCCTCTTAGCGGTGGGACTTAGAAAAATTTTCGTCGAACGTGCGACGGAGTAGTACATCCGTCCATTGTTTGCTAATAACTCGGTAAATAATAGTAGTAGCGAGTTTGGTGTTATGATATATATTGTTAGAAACCGTCTATATTACAGTGATATCACGTCGAAAATCGTCTAGGACCGATACGGAAAAAGTTTCCTCTTAGCGGTGGGACTTAGAAAAATTTCCAGAGTTTTGTCGACGGAGTAGTACATCCATCCATTATTTGCTAATAACTCGGTAAATAATAGTAGTAGCGAGTTTGGTGTTATGATATATATTGTTAGAAACCGTCTATATTACAGTGATATCACGTCGAAAATCGTCTAGGACCGATAAGGAAAAAGTTTCCTCTTAGCGGTGGGACTTAGAAAAATTTTCGTCGAACGTCCGACGGAGTAGTACATCCGTCCATTATTTGCTAATAACTCGATAAATAATAATTGTAGCGAGTTTGGTGTTATGATATATATTGTTAGAAACCGTCTATATTACAGTGATATCACGTCGAAAATCGTCTAGGACCGATACGGAAAAAGTTTCCTCTTAGCGGTGGGACTTAGAAAAATTTTCGTCGAACGTCCGACGGAGTAGTACATCCGTCCATTATTTGCTAATAACTCGATAAATAATAATTGTAGCGAGTTTGGTGTTATGATATATATTGTTAGAAACCGTCTATATTACAGTGATATCACGTCGAAAATCGTCTAGGACCGATACGGAAAAAGTTTCCTCTTAGCGGTGGGACTTAGAAAAATTTCCAGAGTTTTGTCGACGGAGTAGTACATCCGTCCATTATTTGCTAATAACTCGATAAATAATAATTGTAGCGAGTTTGGTGTTATGATATATATTGTTAGAAACCGTCTATATTACAGTGATATCACGTCGAAAATCGTCTAGGACCGATACGGAAAAAGTTTCCTCTTAGCGGTGGGACTTAGAAAAATTTCCAGAGTTTTGTCGACGGAGTAGTACATCCGTCCATTATTTGCTAATAACTCGATAAATAATAATTGTAGCGAGTTTGGTGTTATGATATATATTGTTAGAAACCGTCTATATTACAGTGATATCAGGTCGAAAATCGTCTAGGACCGATACGGAAAAAGTTTCCTCTTAGCGGTGGGACTTAGAAAAATTTTCGTCGAACGTCCGACGGAGTAGTACATCCGTCCATTATTTGCTAATAACTCGATAAATAATAATTGTAGCGAGTTTGGTGTTATGATATATATTGTTAGAAACCGTCTATATTACAGTGATATCACGTCGAAAATCGTCTAGGACCGATACGGAAAAAGTTTCCTCTTAGCGGTGGGACTTAGAAAAATTTTCGTCGAACGTCCGACGGAGTAGTACATCCGTCCATTATTTGCTAATAACTCGATAAATAATAATTGTAGCGAGTTTGGTGTTATGATATATATTGTT
Source organism: Halictus rubicundus (assembly GCF_050948215.1). NCBI lineage: Eukaryota > Metazoa > Arthropoda > Insecta > Hymenoptera > Halictidae > Halictus > Halictus rubicundus. The sequence goes on from NW_027488652.1 coordinate 661,533, forward strand.
AGAAACCGTCTATATTACAGTGATATCACGTCGAAAATCGTCTAGGACCGATACGGAAAAAGTTTCCTCTTAGCGGTGGGACTTAGAAAAATTTCCAGAGTTTTGTCGACGGAGTAGTACATCCGTCCATTATTTGCTAATAACTCGATAAATAATAATTGTAGCGAGTTTGGTGTTATGATATATATTGTTAGAAACCGTCTATATTACAGTGATATCACGTCGAAAATCGTCTAGGACCGATACGGAAAAAGTTTCCTCTTAGCGGTGGGACTTAGAAAAATTTCCAGAGTTTTGTCGACGGAGTAGTACATCCGTCCATTATTTGCTAATAACTCGATAAATAATAATTGTAGCGAGTTTGGTGTTATGATATATATTGTTAGAAACCGTCTATATTACAGTGATATCACGTCGAAAATCGTCTAGGACCGATACAGAAAAAGTTTCCTCTTAGCGGTGGGACTTAGAAAAATTTCCAGAGTTTTGTCGACGGAGAAGTACATCCGTCCATTATTTGCTAATAACTCGATAAATAATAATTGTAGCGAGTTTGGTGTTATGATATATATTGTTAGAAACCGTCTATATTACAGTGATATCACGTCGAAAATCGTCTAGGACCGATACGGAAAAAGTTTCCTCTTAGCGGTGGGACTTAGAAAAATTTCCAGAGTTTTGTCGACGGAGTAGTACATCCGTCCATTATTTGCTAATAACTCGATAAATAATAATTGTAGCGAGTTTGGTGTTATGATATATATTGTTAGAAACCGTCTATATTACAGTGATATCACGTCGAAAATCGTCTAGGACCGATACGGAAAAAGTTTCCTCTTAGCGGTGGGACTTAGAAAAATTTCCAGAGTTTTGTCGACGGAGTAGTACATCCGTCCATTATTTGCTAATAACTCGATAAATAATAATTGTAGCGAGTTTGGTGTTATGATATACATTGTTAGAAACCGTCTATATTACAGTGATATCACGTCGAAAATCGTCTAGGACCGATACGGAAAAAGTTTCCTCTTAGCGGTGGGACTTAGAAAAATTTTCGTCGAACGTCCGACGGAGTAGTACATCCGTCCATTATTTGCTAATAACTCGATAAATAATAATTGTAGCGAGTTTGGTGTTATGATATATATTGTTAGAAACCGTCTATATTACAGTGATATCACGTCGAAAATCGTCTAGGACCGATACGGAAAAAGTTTCCTCTTAGCGGTGGGACTTAGAAAAATTTTCGTCGAACGTCCGACGGAGTAGTACATCCGTCCATTATTTGCTAATAACTCGATAAATAATAATTGTAGCGAGTTTGGTGTTATGATATATATTGTTAGAAACCGTCTATATTACAGTGATATCACGTCGAAAATCGTCTAGGACCGATACGGAAAAAGTTTCCTCTTAGCGGTGGGACTTAGAAAAATTTCCAGAGTTTTGTCGACGGAGAAGTACATCCGTCCATTATTTGCTAATAACTCGATAAATAATAATTGTAGCGAGTTTGGTGTTATGATATATATTGTTAGAAACCGTCTATATTACAGTGATATCACGTCGAAAATCGTCTAGGACCGATACGGAAAAAGTTTCCTCTTAGCGGTGGGACTTAGAAAAATTTCCAGAGTTTTGTCGACGGAGTAGTACATCCGTCCATTATTTGCTAATAACTCGATAAATAATAATTGTAGCGAGTTTGGTGTTATGATATATATTGTTAGAAACCGTCTATATTACAGTGATATCACGTCGAAAATCGTCTAGGACCGATACGGAAAAAGTTTCCTCTTAGCGGTGGGACTTAGAAAAATTTCCAGAGTTTTGTCGACGGAGTAGTACATCCGTCCATTATTTGCTAATAACTCGATAAATAATAATTGTAGCGAGTTTGGTGTTATGATATACATTGTTAGAAACCGTCTATATTACAGTGATATCACGTCGAAAATCGTCTAGGACCGATACGGAAAAAGTTTCCTCTTAGCGGTGGGACTTAGAAAAATTTTCGTCGAACGTGCGACGGAGTAGTACATCCGTCCATTGTTTGCTAATAACTCGGTAAATAATAGTAGTAGCGAGTTTGGTGTTATGATATATATTGTTAGAAACCGTCTATATTACAGTGATATCACGTCGAAAATCGTCTAGGACCGATACGGAAAAAGTTTCCTCTTAGCGGTGGGACTTAGAAAAATTTCCAGAGTTTTGTCGACGGAGTAGTACATCCATCCATTATTTGCTAATAACTCGGTAAATAATAGTAGTAGCGAGTTTGGTGTTATGATATATATTGTTAGAAACCGTCTATATTACAGTGATATCACGTCGAAAATCGTCTAGGACCGATAAGGAAAAAGTTTCCTCTTAGCGGTGGGACTTAGAAAAATTTTCGTCGAACGTCCGACGGAGTAGTACATCCGTCCATTATTTGCTAATAACTCGATAAATAATAATTGTAGCGAGTTTGGTGTTATGATATATATTGTTAGAAACCGTCTATATTACAGTGATATCACGTCGAAAATCGTCTAGGACCGATACGGAAAAAGTTTCCTCTTAGCGGTGGGACTTAGAAAAATTTTCGTCGAACGTCCGACGGAGTAGTACATCCGTCCATTATTTGCTAATAACTCGATAAATAATAATTGTAGCGAGTTTGGTGTTATGATATATATTGTTAGAAACCGTCTATATTACAGTGATATCACGTCGAAAATCGTCTAGGACCGATACGGAAAAAGTTTCCTCTTAGCGGTGGGACTTAGAAAAATTTCCAGAGTTTTGTCGACGGAGTAGTACATCCGTCCATTATTTGCTAATAACTCGATAAATAATAATTGTAGCGAGTTTGGTGTTATGATATATATTGTTAGAAACCGTCTATATTACAGTGATATCACGTCGAAAATCGTCTAGGACCGATACGGAAAAAGTTTCCTCTTAGCGGTGGGACTTAGAAAAATTTCCAGAGTTTTGTCGACGGAGTAGTACATCCGTCCATTATTTGCTAATAACTCGATAAATAATAATTGTAGCGAGTTTGGTGTTATGATATATATTGTTAGAAACCGTCTATATTACAGTGATATCAGGTCGAAAATCGTCTAGGACCGATACGGAAAAAGTTTCCTCTTAGCGGTGGGACTTAGAAAAATTTTCGTCGAACGTCCGACGGAGTAGTACATCCGTCCATTATTTGCTAATAACTCGATAAATAATAATTGTAGCGAGTTTGGTGTTATGATATATATTGTTAGAAACCGTCTATATTACAGTGATATCACGTCGAAAATCGTCTAGGACCGATACGGAAAAAGTTTCCTCTTAGCGGTGGGACTTAGAAAAATTTTCGTCGAACGTCCGACGGAGTAGTACATCCGTCCATTATTTGCTAATAACTCGATAAATAATAATTGTAGCGAGTTTGGTGTTATGATATATATTGTTAGAAACCGTCTATATTACAGTGATATCACGTCGAAAATCGTCTAGGACCGATACGGAAAAAGTTTCCTCTTAGCGGTGGGACTTAGAAAAATTTCCAGAGTTTTGTCGACGGAGTAGTACATCCGTCCATTATTTGCTAATAACTCGATAAATAATAATTGTAGCGAGTTTGGTGTTATGATATATATTGTTAGAAACCGTCTATATTACAGTGATATCACGTCGAAAATCGTCTAGGACCGATACGGAAAAAGTTTCCTCTTAGCGGTGGGACTTAGAAAAATTTCCAGAGTTTTGTCGACGGAGTAGTACATCCGTCCATTATTTGCTAATAACTCGATAAATAATAATTGTAGCGAGTTTGGTGTTATGATATACATTGTTAGAAACCGTCTATATTACAGTGATATCACGTCGAAAATCGTCTAGGACCGATACGGAAAAAGTTTCCTCTTAGCGGTGGGACTTAGAAAAATTTTCGTCGAACGTGCGACGGAGTAGTACATCCGTCCATTGTTTGCTAATAACTCGGTAAATAATAGTAGTAGCGAGTTTGGTGTTATGATATATATTGTTAGAAACCGTCTATATTACAGTGATATCACGTCGAAAATCGTCTAGGACCGATACGGAAAAAGTTTCCTCTTAGCGGTGGGACTTAGAAAAATTTCCAGAGTTTTGTCGACGGAGTAGTACATCCATCCATTATTTGCTAATAACTCGGTAAATAATAGTAGTAGCGAGTTTGGTGTTATGATATATATTGTTAGAAACCGTCTATATTACAGTGATATCACGTCGAAAATCGTCTAGGACCGATAAGGAAAAAGTTTCCTCTTAGCGGTGGGACTTAGAAAAATTTTCGTCGAACGTCCGACGGAGTAGTACATCCGTCCATTATTTGCTAATAACTCGATAAATAATAATTGTAGCGAGTTTGGTGTTATGATATATATTGTTAGAAACCGTCTATATTACAGTGATATCACGTCGAAAATCGTCTAGGACCGATACGGAAAAAGTTTCCTCTTAGCGGTGGGACTTAGAAAAATTTCCAGAGTTTTGTCGACGGAGTAGTACATCCGTCCATTATTTGCTAATAACTCGATAAATAATAATTGTAGCGAGTTTGGTGTTATGATATATATTGTTAGAAACCGTCTATATTACAGTGATATCACGTCGAAAATCGTCTAGGACCGATACAGAAAAAGTTTCCTCTTAGCGGTGGGACTTAGAAAAATTTCCAGAGTTTTGTCGACGGAGAAGTACATCCGTCCATTATTTGCTAATAACTCGATAAATAATAATTGTAGCGAGTTTGGTGTTATGATATATATTGTTAGAAACCGTCTATATTACAGTGATATCACGTCGAAAATCGTCTAGGACCGATACGGAAAAAGTTTCCTCTTAGCGGTGGGACTTAGAAAAATTTCCAGAGTTTTGTCGACGGAGTAGTACATCCGTCCATTATTTGCTAATAACTCGGTAAATAATAATTGTAGCGAGTTTGGTGTTATGATATATATTGTTAGAAACCGTCTATATTACAGTGATATCACGTCGAAAATCGTCTAGGACCGATACGGAAAAAGTTTCCTCTTAGCGGTGGGACTTAGAAAAATTTCCAGAGTTTTGTCGACGGAGTAGTACATCCGTCCATTATTTGCTAATAACTCGATAAATAATAATTGTAGCGAGTTTGGTGTTATGATATATATTGTTAGAAACCGTCTATATTACAGTGATATCACGTCGAAAATCGTCTAGGACCGATACGGAAAAAGTTTCCTCTTAGCGGTGGGACTTAGAAAAATTTCCAGAGTTTTGTCGACGGAGTAGTACATCCGTCCATTATTTGCTAATAACTCGATAAATAATAATTGTAGCGAGTTTGGTGTTATGATATATATTGTTAGAAACCGTCTATATTACAGTGATATCACGTCGAAAATCGTCTAGGACCGATACAGAAAAAGTTTCCTCTTAGCGGTGGGACTTAGAAAAATTTCCAGAGTTTTGTCGACGGAGAAGTACATCCGTCCATTATTTGCTAATAACTCGATAAATAATAATTGTAGCGAGTTTGGTGTTATGATATATATTGTTAGAAACCGTCTATATTACAGTGATATCACGTCGAAAATCGTCTAGGACCGATACGGAAAAAGTTTCCTCTTAGCGGTGGGACTTAGAAAAATTTCCAGAGTTTTGTCGACGGAGTAGTACATCCGTCCATTATTTGCTAATAACTCGATAAATAATAATTGTAGCGAGTTTGGTGTTATGATATATATTGTTAGAAACCGTCTATATTACAGTGATATCACGTCGAAAATCGTCTAGGACCGATACGGAAAAAGTTTCCTCTTAGCGGTGGGACTTAGAAAAATTTCCAGAGTTTTGTCGACGGAGTAGTACATCCGTCCATTATTTGCTAATAACTCGATAAATAATAATTGTAGCGAGTTTGGTGTTATGATATATATTGTTAGAAACCGTCTATATTACAGTGATATCACGTCGAAAATCGTCTAGGACCGATACGGAAAAAGTTTCCTCTTAGCGGTGGGACTTAGAAAAATTTCCAGAGTTTTGTCGACGGAGTAGTACATCCGTCCATTATTTGCTAATAACTCGATAAATAATAATTGTAGCGAGTTTGGTGTTATGATATATATTGTTAGAAACCGTCTATATTACAGTGATATCACGTCGAAAATCGTCTAGGACCGATACGGAAAAAGTTTCCTCTTAGCGGTGGGACTTAGAAAAATTTCCAGAGTTTTGTCGACGGAGTAGTACATCCGTCCATTATTTGCTAATAACTCGGTAAATAATAGTAGTAGTGAGTTTGGTGTTATGATATATATTGTTAGAAACCGTCTATATTACAGTGATATCACGTCGAAAATCGTCTAGGACCGATAAGGAAAAAGTTTCCTCTTAGCGGTGGGACTTAGAAAAATTTTCGTCGAACGTCCGACGGAGTAGTACATCCGTCCATTATTTGCTAATAACTCGATAAATAATAATTGTAGCGAGTTTGGTGTTATGATATATATTGTTAGAAACCGTCTATATTACAGTGATATCACGTCGAAAATCGTCTAGGACCGATACGGAAAAAGTTTCCTCTTAGCGGTGGGACTTAGAAAAATTTCCAGAGTTTTGTCGACGGAGTAGTACATCCGTCCATTATTTGCTAATAACTCGATAAATAATAATTGTAGCGAGTTTGGTGTTATGATATATATTGTTAGAAACCGTCTATATTACAGTGATATCACGTCGAAAATCGTCTAGGACCGATACGGAAAAAGTTTCCTCTTAGCGGTGGGACTTAGAAAAATTTCCAGAGTTTTGTCGACGGAGTAGTACATCCGTCCATTATTTGCTAATAACTCGATGAATAATAATTGTAGCGAGTTTGGTGTTATGATATATATTGTTAGAAACCGTCTATATTACAGTGATATCACGTCGAAAATCGTCTAGGACCGATACGGAAAAAGTTTCCTCTTAGCGGTGGGACTTAGAAAAATTTCCAGAGTTTTGTCGACGGAGTAGTACATCCGTCCATTATTTGCTAATAACTCGATAAATAATAATTGTAGCGAGTTTGGTGTTATGATATATATTGTTAGAAACCGTCTATATTACAGTGATATCACGTCGAAAATCGTCTAGGACCGATACGGAAAAAGTTTCCTCTTAGCGGTGGGACTTAGAAAAATTTCCAGAGTTTTGTCGACGGAGTAGTACATCCGTCCATTATTTGCTAATAACTCGATAAATAATAATTGTAGCGAGTTTGGTGTTATGATATATATTGTTAGAAACCGTCTATATTACAGTGATATCACGTCGAAAATCGTCTAGGACCGATACGGAAAAAGTTTCCTCTTAGCGGTGGGACTTGGAAAAATTTCCAGAGTTTTGTCGACGGAGTAGTACATCCGTCCATTATTTGCTAATAACTCGATAAATAATAATTGTAGCGAGTTTGGTGTTATGATATATATTGTTAGAAACCGTCTATATTACAGTGATATCACGTCGAAAATCGTCTAGGACCGATACGGAAAAAGTTTCCTCTTAGCGGTGGGACTTAGAAAAATTTCCAGAGTTTTGTCGACGGAGTAGTACATCCGTCCATTATTTGCTAATAACTCGATAAATAATAATTGTAGCGAGTTTGGTGTTATGATATATATTGTTAGAAACCGTCTATATTACAGTGATATCACGTCGAAAATCGTCTAGGACCGATACGGAAAAAGTTTCCTCTTAGCGGTGGGACTTAGAAAAATTTCCAGAGTTTTGTCGACGGAGTAGTACATCCGTCCATTATTTGCTAATAACTCGATGAATAATAATTGTAGCGAGTTTGGTGTTATGATATATATTGTTAGAAACCGTCTATATTACAGTGATATCACGTCGAAAATCGTCTAGGACCGATACGGAAAAAGTTTCCTCTTAGCGGTGGGACTTAGAAAAATTTCCAGAGTTTTGTCGACGGAGTAGTACATCCGTCCATTATTTGCTAATAACTCGATAAATAATAATTGTAGCGAGTTTGGTGTTATGATATATATTGTTAGAAACCGTCTATATTACAGTGATATCACGTCGAAAATCGTCTAGGACCGATACGGAAAAAGTTTCCTCTTAGCGGTGGGACTTAGAAAAATTTCCAGAGTTTTGTCGACGGAGTAGTACATCCGTCCATTATTTGCTAATAACTCGATAAATAATAATTGTAGCGAGTTTGGTGTTATGATATATATTGTTAGAAACCGTCTATATTACAGTGATATCACGTCGAAAATCGTCTAGGACCGATACGGAAAAAGTTTCCTCTTAGCGGTGGGACTTGGAAAAATTTCCAGAGTTTTGTCGACGGAGTAGTACATCCGTCCATTATTTGCTAATAACTCGATAAATAATAATTGTAGCGAGTTTGGTGTTATGATATATATTGTTAGAAACCGTCTATATTACAGTGATATCACGTCGAAAATCGTCTAGGACCGATACGGAAAAAGTTTCCTCTTAGCGGTGGGACTTAGAAAAATTTCCAGAGTTTTGTCGACGGAGTAGTACATCCGTCCATTATTTGCTAATAACTCGATAAATAATAATTGTAGCGAGTTTGGTGTTATGATATATATTGTTAGAAACCGTCTATATTACAGTGATATCACGTCGAAAATCGTCTAGGACCGATACGGAAGAAGTTTCCTCTTAGCGGTGGGACTTAGAAAAATTTTCGTCGAACGTCCGACGGAGTAGTACATCCGTCCATTGTTTGCTAATAACTCGGTAAATAATAGTAGTAGCGAGTTTGGTGTTATGATATATATTGTTAGAAACCGTCTATATTACAGTGATATCACGTCGAAAATCGTCTAGGACCGATACGGAAAAAGTTTCCTCTTAGCGGTGGGACTTAGAAAAATTTCCAGAGTTTTGTCGACGGAGTAGTACATCCATCCATTATTTGCTAATAACTCGGTAAATAATAGTAGTAGCGAGTTTGGTGTTATGATATATATTGTTAGAAACCGTCTATATTACAGTGATATCACGTCGAAAATCGTCTAGGACCGATAAGGAAAAAGTTTCCTCTTAGCGGTGGGATTTAGAAAAATTTTCGTCGAACGTCCGACGGAGTAGTACATCCGTCCATTATTTGCTAATAACTCGATAAATAATAATTGTAGCGAGTTTGGTGTTATGATATATATTGTTAGAAACCGTCTATATTACAGTGATATCACGTCGAAAATCGTCTAGGACCGATACGGAAAAAGTTTCCTCTTAGCGGTGGGACTTAGAAAAATTTCCAGAGTTTTGTCGACGGAGTAGTACATCCATCCATTATTTGCTAATAACTCGGTAAATAATAGTAGTAGCGAGTTTGGTGTTATGATATATATTGTTAGAAACCGTCTATATTACAGTGATATCACGTCGAAAATCGTCTAGGACCGATAAGGAAAAAGTTTCCTCTTAGCGGTGGGATTTAGAAAAATTTTCGTCGAACGTCCGACGGAGTAGTACATCCGTCCATTATTTGCTAATAACTCGATAAATAATAATTGTAGCGAGTTTGGTGTTATGATATATATTGTTAGAAACCGTCTATATTACAGTGATATCACGTCGAAAATCGTCTAGGACCGATACGGAAAAAGTTTCCTCTTAGCGGTGGGACTTAGAAAAATTTCCAGAGTTTTGTCGACGGAGTAGTACATCCGTCCATTATTTGCTAATAACTCGGTAAATAATAATTGTAGCGAGTTTGGTGTTATGATATATATTGTTAGAAACCGTCTATATTACAGTGATATCACGTCGAAAATCGTCTAGGACCGATACGGAAAAAGTTTCCTCTTAGCGGTGGGACTTAGAAAAATTTCCAGAGTTTTGTCGACGGAGTAGTACATCCGTCCATTATTTGCTAATAACTCGATAAATAATAATTGTAGCGAGTTTGGTGTTATGATATATATTGTTAGAAACCGTCTATATTACAGTGATATCACGTCGAAAATCGTCTAGGACCGATACGGAAAAAGTTTCCTCTTAGCGGTGGGACTTAGAAAAATTTCCAGAGTTTTGTCGACGGAGTAGTACATCCGTCCATTATTTGCTAATAACTCGATAAATAATAATTGTAGCGAGTTTGGTGTTATGATATATATTGTTAGAAACCGTCTATATTACAGTGATATCACGTCGAAAATCGTCTAGGACCGATACAGAAAAAGTTTCCTCTTAGCGGTGGGACTTAGAAAAATTTCCAGAGTTTTGTCGACGGAGAAGTACATCCGTCCATTATTTGCTAATAACTCGATAAATAATAATTGTAGCGAGTTTGGTGTTATGATATATATTGTTAGAAACCGTCTATATTACAGTGATATCACGTCGAAAATCGTCTAGGACCGATACGGAAAAAGTTTCCTCTTAGCGGTGGGACTTAGAAAAATTTCCAGAGTTTTGTCGACGGAGTAGTACATCCGTCCATTATTTGCTAATAACTCGATAAATAATAATTGTAGCGAGTTTGGTGTTATGATATATATTGTTAGAAACCGTCTATATTACAGTGATATCACGTCGAAAATCGTCTAGGACCGATACGGAAAAAGTTTCCTCTTAGCGGTGGGACTTAGAAAAATTTCCAGAGTTTTGTCGACGGAGTAGTACATCCGTCCATTATTTGCTAATAACTCGATAAATAATAATTGTAGCGAGTTTGGTGTTATGATATATATTGTTAGAAACCGTCTATATTACAGTGATATCACGTCGAAAATCGTCTAGGACCGATACGGAAAAAGTTTCCTCTTAGCGGTGGGACTTAGAAAAATTTCCAGAGTTTTGTCGACGGAGTAGTACATCCGTCCATTATTTGCTAATAACTCGATAAATAATAATTGTAGCGAGTTTGGTGTTATGATATATATTGTTAGAAACCGTCTATATTACAGTGATATCACGTCGAAAATCGTCTAGGACCGATACGGAAAAAGTTTCCTCTTAGCGGTGGGACTTAGAAAAATTTCCAGAGTTTTGTCGACGGAGTAGTACATCCGTCCATTATTTGCTAATAACTCGGTAAATAATAGTAGTAGCGAGTTTGGTGTTATGATATATATTGTTAGAAACCGTCTATATTACAGTGATATCACGTCGAAAATCGTCTAGGACCGATAAGGAAAAAGTTTCCTCTTAGCGGTGGGACTTAGAAAAATTTTCGTCGAACGTCCGACGGAGTAGTACATCCGTCCATTATTTGCTAATAACTCGATAAATAATAATTGTAGCGAGTTTGGTGTTATGATATATATTGTTAGAAACCGTCTATATTACAGTGATATCACGTCGAAAATCGTCTAGGACCGATACGGAAAAAGTTTCCTCTTAGCGGTGGGACTTAGAAAAATTTCCAGAGTTTTGTCGACGGAGTAGTACATCCGTCCATTATTTGCTAATAACTCGATAAATAATAATTGTAGCGAGTTTGGTGTTATGATATATATTGTTAGAAACCGTCTATATTACAGTGATATCACGTCGAAAATCGTCTAGGACCGATACGGAAAAAGTTTCCTCTTAGCGGTGGGACTTAGAAAAATTTCCAGAGTTTTGTCGACGGAGTAGTACATCCGTCCATTATTTGCTAATAACTCGATGAATAATAATTGTAGCGAGTTTGGTGTTATGATATATATTGTTAGAAACCGTCTATATTACAGTGATATCACGTCGAAAATCGTCTAGGACCGATACGGAAAAAGTTTCCTCTTAGCGGTGGGACTTAGAAAAATTTCCAGAGTTTTGTCGACGGAGTAGTACATCCGTCCATTATTTGCTAATAACTCGATAAATAATAATTGTAGCGAGTTTGGTGTTATGATATATATTGTTAGAAACCGTCTATATTACAGTGATATCACGTCGAAAATCGTCTAGGACCGATACGGAAAAAGTTTCCTCTTAGCGGTGGGACTTAGAAAAATTTCCAGAGTTTTGTCGACGGAGTAGTACATCCGTCCATTATTTGCTAATAACTCGATAAATAATAATTGTAGCGAGTTTGGTGTTATGATATATATTGTTAGAAACCGTCTATATTACAGTGATATCACGTCGAAAATCGTCTAGGACCGATACGGAAAAAGTTTCCTCTTAGCGGTGGGACTTGGAAAAATTTCCAGAGTTTTGTCGACGGAGTAGTACATCCGTCCATTATTTGCTAATAACTCGATAAATAATAATTGTAGCGAGTTTGGTGTTATGATATATATTGTTAGAAACCGTCTATATTACAGTGATATCACGTCGAAAATCGTCTAGGACCGATACGGAAAAAGTTTCCTCTTAGCGGTGGGACTTAGAAAAATTTCCAGAGTTTTGTCGACGGAGTAGTACATCCGTCCATTATTTGCTAATAACTCGATAAATAATAATTGTAGCGAGTTTGGTGTTATGATATATATTGTTAGAAACCGTCTATATTACAGTGATATCACGTCGAAAATCGTCTAGGACCGATACGGAAAAAGTTTCCTCTTAGCGGTGGGACTTAGAAAAATTTTCGTCGAACGTCCGACGGAGTAGTACATCCGTCCATTGTTTGCTAATAACTCGGTAAATAATAGTAGTAGCGAGTTTGGTGTTATGATATATATTGTTAGAAACCGTCTATATTACAGTGATATCACGTCGAAAATCGTCTAGGACCGATACGGAAAAAGTTTCCTCTTAGCGGTGGGACTTAGAAAAATTTCCAGAGTTTTGTCGACGGAGTAGTACATCCATCCATTATTTGCTAATAACTCGGTAAATAATAGTAGTAGCGAGTTTGGTGTTATGATATATATTGTTAGAAACCGTCTATATTACAGTGATATCACGTCGAAAATCGTCTAGGACCGATAAGGAAAAAGTTTCCTCTTAGCGGTGGGACTTAGAAAAATTTTCGTCGAACGTCCGACGGAGTAGTACATCCGTCCATTATTTGCTAATAACTCGATAAATAATAATTGTAGCGAGTTTGGTGTTATGATATATATTGTTAGAAACCGTCTATATTACAGTGATATCACGTCGAAAATCGTCTAGGACCGATACGGAAAAAGTTTCCTCTTAGCGGTGGGACTTGGAAAAATTTCCAGAGTTTTCTCGACGGAGTAGTACATCCGTCCATTATTTGCTAATAACTCGATAAATAATAATTGTAGCGAGTTTGGTGTTATTATATATATTGTTAGAAACCGTCTATATTACAGTGATATCACGTCGAAAATCGTCTAGGACCGATACGGAAAAAGTTTCCTCTTAGCGGTGGGACTTAGAAAAATTTCCAGAGTTTTGTCGACGGAGTAGTACATCCGTCCATTATTTGCTAATAACTCGATAAATAATAATTGTAGCGAGTTTGGTGTTATGATATATATTGTTAGAAACCGTCTATATTACAGTGATATCACGTCGAAAATCGTCTAGGACCGATACGGAAAAAGTTTCCTCTTAGCGGTGGGACTTAGAAAAATTTTCGTCGAACGTCCGACGGAGTAGTACATCCGTCCATTGTTTGCTAATAACTCGGTAAATAATAGTAGTAGCGAGTTTGGTGTTATGATATATATTGTTAGAAACCGTCTATATTACAGTGATATCACGTCGAAAATCGTCTAGGACCGATACGGAAAAAGTTTCCTCTTAGCGGTGGGACTTAGAAAAATTTCCAGAGTTTTGTCGACGGAGTAGTACATCCATCCATTATTTGCTAATAACTCGGTAAATAATAGTAGTAGCGAGTTTGGTGTTATGATATATATTGTTAGAAACCGTCTATATTACAGTGATATCACGTCGAAAATCGTCTAGGACCGATAAGGAAAAAGTTTCCTCTTAGCGGTGGGACTTAGAAAAATTTTCGTCGAACGTCCGACGGAGTAGTACATCCGTCCATTATTTGCTAATAACTCGATAAATAATAATTGTAGCGAGTTTGGTGTTATGATATATATTGTTAGAAACCGTCTATATTACAGTGATATCACGTCGAAAATCGTCTAGGACCGATACGGAAAAAGTTTCCTCTTAGCGGTGGGACTTGGAAAAATTTCCAGAGTTTTCTCGACGGAGTAGTACATCCGTCCATTATTTGCTAATAACTCGATAAATAATAATTGTAGCGAGTTTGGTGTTATTATATATATTGTTAGAAACCGTCTATATTACAGTGATATCACGTCGAAAATCGTCTAGGACCGATACGGAAAAAGTTTCCTCTTAGCGGTGGGACTTAGAAAAATTTCCAGAGTTTTGTCGACGGAGTAGTACATCCGTCCATTATTTGCTAATAACTCGATAAATAATAATTGTAGCGAGTTTGGTGTTATGATATATATTGTTAGAAACCGTCTATATTACAGTGATATCACGTCGAAAATCGTCTAGGACCGATACGGAAAAAGTTTCCTCTTAGCGGTGGGACTTAGAAAAATTTCCAGAGTTTTGTCGACGGAGTAGTACATCCGTCCATTATTTGCTAATAACTCGATAAATAATAATTGTAGCGAGTTTGGTGTTATGATATATATTGTTAGAAACCGTCTATATTACAGTGATATCACGTCGAAAATCGTCTAGGACCGATACGGAAAAAGTTTCCTCTTAGCGGTGGGACTTAGAAAAATTTCCAGAGTTTTGTCGACGGAGTAGTACATCCGTCCATTATTTGCTAATAACTCGATAAATAATAATTGTAGCGAGTTTGGTGTTATGATATATATTGTTAGAAACCGTCTATATTACAGTGATATCACGTCGAAAATCGTCTAGGACCGATACGGAAAAAGTTTCCTCTTAGCGGTGGGACTTAGAAAAATTTCCAGAGTTTTGTCGACGGAGTAGTACATCCGTCCATTATTTGCTAATAACTCGATAAATAATAATTGTAGCGAGTTTGGTGTTATGATATATATTGTTAGAAACCGTCTATATTACAGTGACATCACGTCGAAAATCGTCTAGTACCGATACGGAAAAAGTTTCCTCTTAGCGGTGGGACTTAGAAAAATTTCCAGAGTTTTGTCGACGGAGAAGTACATCCGTCCATTATTTGCTAATAACTCGATAAATAATAATTGTAGCGAGTTTGGTGTTATGATATATATTGTTAGAAACCGTCTATATTACAGTGATATCACGTCGAAAATCGTCTAGGACCGATACGGAAAAAGTTTCCTCTTAGCGGTGGGACTTAGAAAAATTTCCAGAGTTTTCTCGACGGAGTAGTACATCCGTCCATTATTTGCTAATAACTCGATAAATAATAATTGTAGCGAGTTTGGTGTTATGATATATATTGTTAGAAACCGTCTATATTACAGTGATATCACGTCGAAAATCGTCTAGGACCGATACGGAAAAAGTTTCCTCTTAGCGGTGGGATTTAGAAAAATTTCCAGAGTTTTGTCGACGGAGTAGTACATCCGTCCATTATTTGCTAATAACTCGATAAATAATAATTGTAGCGAGTTTGGTGTTATGATATATATTGTTAGAAACCGTCTATATTACAGTGATATCACGTCGAAAATCGTCTAGGACCGATACGGAAAAAGTTTCCTCTTAGCGGTGGGATTTAGAAAAATTTCCAGAGTTTTGTCGACGGAGTAGTACATCCGTCCATTATTTGCTAATAACTCGATAAATAATAATTGTAGCGAGTTTGGTGTTATGATATATATTGTTAGAAACCGTCTATATTACAGTGATATCACGTCGAAAATCGTCTAGGACCGATACGGAAAAAGTTTCCTCTTAGCGGTGGGACTTAGAAAAATTTCCAGAGTTTTGTCGACGGAGTAGTACATCCGTCCATTATTTGCTAATAACTCGATAAATAATAATTGTAGCGAGTTTGGTGTTATGATATATATTGTTAGAAACCGTCTATATTACAGTGATATCACGTCGAAAATCGTCTAGGACCGATACGGAAAAAGTTTCCTCTTAGCGGTGGGACTTAGAAAAATTTCCAGAGTTTTGTCGACGGAGTAGTACATCCGTCCATTATTTGCTAATAACTCGATAAATAATAATTGTAGCGAGTTTGGTGTTATGATATATATTGTTAGAAACCGTCTATATTACAGTGATATCACGTCGAAAATCGTCTAGGACCGATACGGAAAAAGTTTCCTCTTAGCGGTGGGACTTAGAAAAATTTCCAGAGTTTTGTCGACGGAGTAGTACATCCGTCCATTATTTGCTAATAACTCGATAAATAATAATTGTAGCGAGTTTGGTGTTATGATATATATTGTTAGAAACCGTCTATATTACAGTGATATCACGTCGAAAATCGTCTAGGACCGATACAGAAAAAGTTTCCTCTTAGCGGTGGGACTTAGAAAAATTTCCAGAGTTTTGTCGACGGAGAAGTACATCCGTCCATTATTTGCTAATAACTCGATAAATAATAATTGTAGCGAGTTTGGTGTTATGATATATATTGTTAGAAACCGTCTATATTACAGTGATATCACGTCGAAAATCGTCTAGGACCGATACGGAAAAAGTTTCCTCTTAGCGGTGGGACTTAGAAAAATTTCCAGAGTTTTGTCGACGGAGTAGTACATCCGTCCATCATTTGCTAATAACTCGATAAATAATAATTGTAGCGAGTTTGGTGGTATGATATATATTGTTAGAAACCGTCTATATTACAGTGATATCACGTCGAAAATCGTCTAGGACCGATACGGAAAAAGTTTCCTCTTAGCGGTGGGACTTAGAAAAATTTCCAGAGTTTTGTCGACGGAGTAGTACATCCGTCCATCATTTGCTAATACCTCGATAAATAATAATTGTAGCGAGTTTGGTGGTATGATATATATTGTTAGAAACCGTCTATATTACAGTGATATCACGTCGAAAATCGTCTAGGACCGATACGGAAAAAGTTTCCTCTTAGCGGTGGGACTTAGAAAAATTTCCAGAGTTTTGTCGACGGAGTACTACATCCGTCCATTATTTGCTAATAACTCGATAAATAATAATTGTAGCGAGTTTGGTGTTATGATATATATTGTTAGAAACCGTCTATATTACAGTGATATCACGTCGAAAATCGTCTAGGACCGATAGGGAAAAAGTTTCCTCTTGGCGGTGGGACTTAGAAAAATTTTCGTCCAACGTCCGACGAAGTAGCACATCCGTCCATTATTTGCTAATAACTCGATAAATAATAATTGTAGCGAGTTTGGTGTTATGATATATATTGTTAGAAACCGTCTATATTACAGTGATATCACGTCGAAAATCGTCTAGGACCGATACGGAAAAAGTTTCCTCTTAGCGGAGGGACTTGGAAAAATTTCCAGAGTTTTCTCGACGGAGTAGTACATCCGTCCATTATTTGCTAATAACTCGATAAATAATAATTGTAGCGAGTTTGGTGTTATGATATATATTGTTAGAAACCGTCTATATTACAGTGATATCAAGTCGAAAATCGTCTAGGACCGATACGGAAAAAGTTTCCTCTTAGCGGTGGGACTTAGAAAAATTTCCAGAGTTTTGTCGACGGAGTAGTACATCCGTCCATTATTTGCTAATAACTCGATAAATAATAATTGTAGCGAGTTTGGTGTTATGATATATATTGTTAGAAACCGTCTATATTACAGTGATATCACGTCGAAAATCGTCTAGGACCGATACGGAAAAAGTTTCCTCTTAGCGGAGGGACTTGGAAAAATTTCCAGAGTTTTCTCGACGGAGTAGTACATCCGTCCATTATTTGCTAATAACTCGATAAATAATAATTGTAGCGAGTTTGGTGTTATGATATATATTGTTAGAAACCGTCTATATTACAGTGATATCAAGTCGAAAATCGTCTAGGACCGATACGGAAAAAGTTTCCTCTTAGCGGTGGGACTTAGAAAAATTTCCAGAGTTTTGTCGACGGAGTAGTACATCCGTCCATTATTTGCTAATAACTCGATAAATAATAATTGTAGCGAGTTTGGTGTTATGATATATATTGTTAGAAACCGTCTATATTACAGTGATATCACGTCGAAAATCGTCTAGGACCGATACGGAAAAAGTTTCCTCTTAGCGGTGGGACTTGGAAAAATTTCCAGAGTTTTCTCGACGGAGTAGTACATCCGTCCATTATTTGCTAATAACTCGATAAATAATAATTGTAACGAGTTTGGTGTTATGATATATATTGTTAGAAACCGTCTATATTACAGTGATATAACGTCGAAAATCGTCTAGGACCGATACGGAAAAAGTTTCCTCTTAGCGGTGGGACTTAGAAAAATTTCCAGAGTTTTGTCGACGGAGTTGTACATCCGTCCATTATTTGCTAATAACTCGATAAATAATAATTGTAGCGAGTTTGGTGTTATGATATATATTGTTAGAAACCGTCTATATTACAGTGATATCACGTCGAAAATCGTCTAGGACCGATACAGAAAAAGTTTCCTCTTAGCGGTGGGACTTAGAAAAATTTCCAGAGTTTTGTCGACGGAGAAGTACATCCGTCCATTATTTGCTAATAACTCGATAAATAATAATTGTAGCGAGTTTGGTGTTATGATATATATTGTTAGAAACCGTCTATATTACAGTGACATCACGTCGAAAATCGTCTAGGACCGATACGGAAAAAGTTTCCTCTTAGCATTGGGACTTAGAAAAATTTCCAGAGTTTTGTCGACGGAGTAGTACATCCGTCCATTATTTGCTAATAACTCGATAAATAATAATTGTAGCGAGTTTGGTGTTATGATATATATTGTTAGAAACCGTCTATATTACAGTGATATCACGTCGAAAATCGTCTAGGACCGATACGGAAAAAGTTTCCTCTTAGCGGTGGGACTTAGAAAAATTTCCAGAGTTTTGTCGACGGAGTAGTACATCCGTCCATTATTTGCTAATAACTCGATAAATAATAATTGTAGCGAGTTTGGTGTTATGATATATATTGTTAGAAACCGTCTATATTACAGTGATATCACGTCGAAAATCGTCTAGGACCGATACGGAAAAAGTTTCCTCTTAGCGGTGGGACTTAGAAAAATTTCCAGAGTTTTGTCGACGGAGTAGTACATCCGTCCATTATTTGCTAATAACTCGATAAATAATAATTGTAGCGAGTTTGGTGTTATGATATATATTGTTAGAAACCGTCTATATTACAGTGATATCACGTCGAAAATCGTCTAGGACCGATACAGAAAAAGTTTCCTCTTAGCGGTGGGACTTAGAAAAATTTCCAGAGTTTTGTCGACGGAGAAGTACATCCGTCCATTATTTGCTAATAACTCGATAAATAATAATTGTAGCGAGTTTGGTGTTATGATATATATTGTTAGAAACCGTCTATATTACAGTGATATCACGTCGAAAATCGTCTAGGACCGATACGGAAAAAGTTTCCTCTTAGCGGAGGGACTTGGAAAAATTTCCAGAGTTTTCTCGACGGAGTAGTACATCCGTCCATTATTTGCTAATAACTCGATAAATAATAATTGTAGCGAGTTTGGTGTTATGATATATATTGTTAGAAACCGTCTATATTACAGTGATATCACGTCGAAAATCGTCTAGGACCGATACGGAAAAAGTTTCCTCTTAGCGGTGGGACTTAGAAAAATTTCCAGAGTTTTGTCGACGGAGTAGTACATCCGTCCATTATTTGCTAATAACTCGATAAATAATAATTGTAGCGAGTTTGGTGTCATGATATATATTGTTAGAAACCGTCTATATTACAGTGATATCACGTCGAAAATCGTCTAGGACCGATACGGAAAAAGTTTCCTCTTAGCGGTGGGACTTAGAAAAATTTCCAGAGTTTTGTCGACGGAGTAGTACATCCATCCATTATTTGCTAATAACTCGGTAAATAATAGTAGTAGCGAGTTTGGTGTTATGATATATATTGTTAGAAACCGTCTATATTACAGTGATATCACGTCGAAAATCGTCTAGGACCGATAAGGAAAAAGTTTCCTCTTAGCGGTGGGACTTAGAAAAATTTTCGTCGAACGTCCGACGGAGTAGTACATCCGTCCATTATTTGCTAATAACTCGATAAATAATAATAGTGGCGAGTTTGGTGTTATGATATATATTGTTAGAAACCGTCTATATTACAGTGATATCACGTCGAAAATCGTCTAGGACCGATACGGAAAAAGTTTCCTCTTAGCGGTGGGACTTAGAAAAATTTCCAGAGTTTTGTCGACGGAGTAGTACATCCGTCCATTATTTGCTAATAACTCGATAAATAATAATTGTAGCGAGTTTGGTGTTATGATATATATTGTTAGAAACCGTCTATATTACAGTGATATCACGTCGAAAATCGTCTAGGACCGATACGGAAAAAGTTTCCTCTTAGCGGTGGGACTTGGAAAAATTTCCAGAGTTTTCTCGACGGAGTAGTACATCCGTCCATTATTTGCTAATAACTCGATAAATAATAATTGTAACGAGTTTGGTGTTATGATATATATTGTTAGAAACCGTCTATATTACAGTGATATAACGTCGAAAATCGTCTAGGACCGATACGGAAAAAGTTTCCTCTTAGCGGTGGGACTTAGAAAAATTTCCAGAGTTTTGTCGACGGAGTTGTACATCCGTCCATTATTTGCTAATAACTCGATAAATAATAATTGTAGCGAGTTTGGTGTTATGATATATATTGTTAGAAACCGTCTATATTACAGTGATATCACGTCGAAAATCGTCTAGGACCGATACAGAAAAAGTTTCCTCTTAGCGGTGGGACTTAGAAAAATTTCCAGAGTTTTGTCGACGGAGAAGTACATCCGTCCATTATTTGCTAATAACTCGATAAATAATAATTGTAGCGAGTTTGGTGTTATGATATATATTGTTAGAAACCGTCTATATTACAGTGACATCACGTCGAAAATCGTCTAGGACCGATACGGAAAAAGTTTCCTCTTAGCGGTGGGACTTAGAAAAATTTCCAGAGTTTTGTCGACGGAGTTGTACATCCGTCCATTATTTGCTAATAACTCGATAAATAATAATTGTAGCGAGTTTGGTGTTATGATATATATTGTTAGAAACCGTCTATATTACAGTGATATCACGTCGAAAATCGTCTAGGACCGATACAGAAAAAGTTTCCTCTTAGCGGTGGGACTTAGAAAAATTTCCAGAGTTTTGTCGACGGAGAAGTACATCCGTCCATTATTTGCTAATAACTCGATAAATAATAATTGTAGCGAGTTTGGTGTTATGATATATATTGTTAGAAACCGTCTATATTACAGTGACATCACGTCGAAAATCGTCTAGGACCGATACGGAAAAAGTTTCCTCTTAGCGGTGGGACTTAGAAAAATTTCCAGAGTTTTGTCGACGGAGTAGTACATCCGTCCATTATTTGCTAATAACTCGATAAATAATAATTGTAGCGAGTTTGGTGTTATGATATATATTGTTAGAAACCGTCTATATTACAGTGATATCACGTCGAAAATCGTCTAGGACCGATACGGAAAAAGTTTCCTCTTAGCGGTGGGACTTAGAAAAATTTCCAGAGTTTTGTCGACGGAGTAGTACATCCGTCCATTATTTGCTAATAACTCGATAAATAATAATTGTAGCGAATTTGGTGTTATGATATATATTGTTAGAAACCGTCTATATTACAGTGATATCACGTCGAAAATCGTCTAGGACCGATACAGAAAAAGTTTCCTCTTAGCGGTGGGACTTAGAAAAATTTCCAGAGTTTTGTCGACGGAGAAGTACATCCGTCCATTATTTGCTAATAACTCGATAAATAATAATTGTAGCGAGTTTGGTGTTATGATATATATTGTTAGAAACCGTCTATATTACAGTGATATCACGTCGAAAATCGTCTAGGACCGATACGGAAAAAGTTTCCTCTTAGCGGTGGGACTTGGAAAAATTTCCAGAGTTTTGTCGACGGAGTAGTACATCCGTCCATCATTTGCTAATAACTCGATAAATAATAATTGTAGCGAGTTTGGTGGTATGATATATATTGTTAGAAACCGTCTATATTACAGTGATATCACGTCGAAAATCGTCTAGGACCGATACGGAAAAAGTTTCCTCTTAGCGGTGGGACTTAGAAAAATTTCCAGAGTTTTGTCGACGGAGTAGTACATCCGTCCATCATTTGCTAATAACTCGATAAATAATAATTGTAGCGAGTTTGGTGGTATGATATATATTGTTAGAAACCGTCTATATTACAGTGATATCACGTCGAAAATCGTCTAGGACCGATACGGAAAAAGTTTCCGCTTAGCGGTGGGACTTAGAAAAATTTCCAGAGTTTTGTCGACGGAGTAGTACATCCGTCCATTATTTGCTAATAACTCGATAAATAATAATTGTAGCGAGTTTGGTGTTATGATATATATTGTTAGAAACCGTCTATATTACAGTGATATCACGTCGAAAATCGTCTAGGACCGATACGGAAAAAGTTTCCTCTTAGCGGTGGGACTTAGAAAAATTTCCAGAGTTTTGTCGACGGAGTAGTACATCCGTCCATTATTTGCTAATAACTCGATAAATAATAATTGTAGCGAGTTTGGTGTTATGATATATATTGTTAGAAACCGTCTATATTACAGTGATATCACGTCGAAAATCGTCTAGGACCGATACGGAAAAAGTTTCCTCTTAGCGGAGGGACTTGGAAAAATTTCCAGAGTTTTCTCGACGGAGTAGTACATCCGTCCATTATTTGCTAATAACTCGATAAATAATAATTGGAGCGAGTTTGGTGTTATGATATATATTGTTAGAAACCGTCTATATTACAGTGATATCAAGTCGAAAATCGTCTAGGACCGATACGGAAAAAGTTTCCTCTTAGCGGTGGGACTTAGAAAAATTTCCAGAGTTTTGTCGACGGAGAAGTACATCCGTCCATTATTTGCTAATAACTCGATAAATAATAATTGTAGCGAGTTTGGTGTTATGATATATATTGTTAGAAACCGTCTATATTACAGTGATATCACGTCGAAAATCGTCTAGGACCGATACGGAAAAAGTTTCCTCTTAGCGGTGGGACTTAGAAAAATTTCCAGAGTTTTGTCGACGGAGTAGTACATCCGTCCATCATTTGCTAATAACTCGATAAATAATAATTGTAGCGAGTTTGGTGGTATGATATATATTGTTAGAAACCGTCTATATTACAGTGATATCACGTCGAAAATCGTCTAGGACCGATACGGAAAAAGTTTCCTCTTAGCGGTGGGACTTAGAAAAATTTCCAGAGTTTTGTCGACGGAGTAGTACATCCGTCCATTATTTGCTAATAACTCGATAAATAATAATTGTAGCGAGTTTGGTGTTATGATATATATTGTTAGAAACCGTCTATATTACAGTGATATCACGTCGAAAATCGTCTAGGACCGATACGGAAAAAGTTTCCTCTTAGCGGTGGGACTTAGAAAAATTTTCGTCGAACGTCCGACGGAGTAGTACATCCGTCCATTATTTGCTAATAACTCGATAAATAATAATTGTAGCGAGTTTGGTGTTATGATATATATTGTTAGAAACTGTCTATATTACAGTGATATCACGCCGAAAATCGTCTAGGACCGATAGGGAAAAAGTTTCCTCTTGGCGGTGGGACTTAGAAAAATTTTCGTCCAACGTCCGACGAAGTAGCACATCCGTCCATTATTTGCTAATAACTCGATAAATAATAATTGTAGCGAGTTTGGTGTTATGATATATATTGTTAGAAACCGTCTATATTACAGTGATATCACGTCGAAAATCGTCTAGGACCGATACGGAAAAAGTTTCCTCTTAGCGGTGGGATTTAGAAAAATTTCCAGAGTTTTGTCGACGGAGTAGTACATCCGTCCATTATTTGCTAATAACTCGATAAATAATAATTGTAGCGAGTTTGGTGTTATGATATATATTGTTAGAAACTGTCTATATTACACTGATATCACGCCGAAAATCGTCTAGGACCGATAGGGAAAAAGTTTCCTCTTGGCGGTGGGACTTAGAAAAATTTTCGTCCAACGTCCGACGAAGTAGCACATCCGTCCATTATTTGCTAATAACTCGATAAATAATAATTGTAGCGAGTTTGGTGTTATGATATATATTGTTAGAAACCGTCTATATTACAGTGATATCACGTCGAAAATCGTCTAGGACCGATACGGAAAAAGTTTCCTCTTAGCGGTGGGACTTAGAAAAATTTTCGTCGAACGTCCGACGGAGTAGTACATCCGTCCATTATTTGCTAATAACTCGATAAATAATAATTGTAGCGAGTTTGGTGTTATGATATATATTGTTAGAAACCGTCTATATTACAGTGATATCACGTCGAAAATCGTCTAGGACCGATACGGAAAAAGTTTCCTCTTAGCGGTGGGACTTAGAAAAATTTCCAGAGTTTTGTCGACGGAGTAGTACATCCGTCCATCATTTGCTAATAACTCGATAAATAATAATTGTAGCGAGTTTGGTGGTATGATATATATTGTTAGAAACCGTCTATATTACAGTGATATCACGTCGAAAATCGTCTAGGACCGATACGGAAAAAGTTTCCTCTTAGCGGTGGGACTTAGAAAAATTTCCAGAGTTTTGTCGACGGAGTAGTACATCCGTCCATTATTTGCTAATAACTCGATAAATAATAATTGTAGCGAGTTTGGTGTTATGATATATATTGTTAGAAACCGTCTATATTACAGTGATATCACGTCGAAAATCGTCTAGGACCGATACGGAAAAAGTTTCCTCTTAGCGGTGGGACTTAGAAAAATTTCCAGAGTTTTGTCGACGGAGTAGTACATCCGTCCATCATTTGCTAATAACTCGATAAATAATAATTGTAGCGAGTTTGGTGGTATGATATATATTGTTAGAAACCGTCTATATTACAGTGATATCACGTCGAAAATCGTCTAGGACCGATACGGAAAAAGTTTCCTCTTAGCGGTGGGACTTAGAAAAATTTCCAGAGTTTTGTCGACGGAGTAGTACATCCGTCCATTATTTGCTAATAACTCGATAAATAATAATTGTAGCGAGTTTGGTGTTATGATATATATTGTTAGAAACCGTCTATATTACAGTGATATCACGTCGAAAATCGTCTAGGACCGATACGGAAAAAGTTTCCTCTTAGCGGTGGGACTTAGAAAAATTTCCAGAGTTTTGTCGACGGAGTAGTACATCCGTCCATCATTTGCTAATAACTCGATAAATAATAATTGTAGCGAGTTTGGTGGTATGATATATATTGTTAGAAACCGTCTATATTACAGTGATATCACGTCGAAAATCGTCTAGGACCGATACGGAAAAAGTTTCCTCTTAGCGGTGGGACTTAGAAAAATTTCCAGAGTTTTGTCGACGGAGTAGTACATCCGTCCATTATTTGCTAATAACTCGATAAATAATAATTGTAGCGAGTTTGGTGTTATGATATATATTGTTAGAAACCGTCTATATTACAGTGATATCACGTCGAAAATCGTCTAGGACCGATACGGAAAAAGTTTCCTCTTAGCGGTGGGATTTAGAAAAATTTCCAGAGTTTTGTCGACGGAGTAGTACATCCGTCCATTATTTGCTAATAACTCGATAAATAATAATTGTAGCGAGTTTGGTGTTATGATATATATTGTTAGAAACTGTCTATATTACACTGATATCACGCCGAAAATCGTCTAGGACCGATAGGGAAAAAGTTTCCTCTTGGCGGTGGGACTTAGAAAAATTTTCGTCCAACGTCCGACGAAGTAGCACATCCGTCCATTATTTGCTAATAACTCGATAAATAATAATTGTAGCGAGTTTGGTGTTATGATATATATTGTTAGAAACCGTCTATATTACAGTGATATCACGTCGAAAATCGTCTAGGACCGATACGGAAAAAGGTTCCTCTTAGCGGTGGGACTTAGAAAAATTTTCGTCGAACGTCCGACGGAGTAGTACATCCGTCCATTATTTGCTAATAACTCGATAAATAATAATTGTAGCGAGTTTGGTGTTATGATATATATTGTTAGAAACCGTCTATATTACAGTGATATCACGTCGAAAATCGTCTAGGACCGATACGGAAAAAGTTTCCTCTTAGCGGTGGGACTTAGAAAAATTTCCAGAGTTTTGTCGACGGAGTAGTACATCCGTCCATCATTTGCTAATAACTCGATAAATAATAATTGTAGCGAGTTTGGTGGTATGATATATATTGTTAGAAACCGTCTATATTACAGTGATATCACGTCGAAAATCGTCTAGGACCGATACGGAAAAAGTTTCCTCTTAGCGGTGGGACTTAGAAAAATTTCCAGAGTTTTGTCGACGGAGTAGTACATCCGTCCATTATTTGCTAATAACTCGATAAATAATAATTGTAGCGAGTTTGGTGTTATGATATATATTGTTAGAAACCGTCTATATTACAGTGATATCACGTCGAAAATCGTCTAGGACCGATACGGAAAAAGTTTCCTCTTAGCGGTGGGACTTAGAAAAATTTCCAGAGTTTTGTCGACGGAGTAGTACATCCGTCCATCATTTGCTAATAACTCGATAAATAATAATTGTAGCGAGTTTGGTGGTATGATATATATTGTTAGAAACCGTCTATATTACAGTGATATCACGTCGAAAATCGTCTAGGACCGATACGGAAAAAGTTTCCTCTTAGCGGTGGGACTTAGAAAAATTTCCAGAGTTTTGTCGACGGAG
Source organism: Halictus rubicundus (assembly GCF_050948215.1). NCBI lineage: Eukaryota > Metazoa > Arthropoda > Insecta > Hymenoptera > Halictidae > Halictus > Halictus rubicundus. Next base: position 688,335 of record NW_027488652.1, read on the forward strand.
TAGTACATCCGTCCATTATTTGCTAATAACTCGATAAATAATAATTGTAGCGAGTTTGGTGTTATGATATATATTGTTAGAAACCGTCTATATTACAGTGATATCACGTCGAAAATCGTCTAGGACCGATACGGAAAAAGTTTCCTCTTAGCGGTGGGACTTAGAAAAATTTTCGTCGAACGTCCGACGGAGTAGTACATCCGTCCATTATTTGCTAATAACTCGATAAATAATAATTGTAGCGAGTTTGGTGTTATGATATATATTGTTAGAAACCGTCTATATTACAGTGATATCACGTCGAAAATCGTCTAGGACCGATACGGAAAAAGTTTCCTCTTAGCGGTGGGACTTAGAAAAATTTCCAGAGTTTTGTCGACGGAGTAGTACATCCGTCCATCATTTGCTAATAACTCGATAAATAATAATTGTAGCGAGTTTGGTGGTATGATATATATTGTTAGAAACCGTCTATATTACAGTGATATCACGTCGAAAATCGTCTAGGACCGATACGGAAAAAGTTTCCTCTTAGCGGTGGGACTTAGAAAAATTTCCAGAGTTTTGTCGACGGAGTAGTACATCCGTCCATTATTTGCTAATAACTCGATAAATAATAATTGTAGCGAGTTTGGTGTTATGATATATATTGTTAGAAACCGTCTATATTACAGTGATATCACGTCGAAAATCGTCTAGGACCGATACGGAAAAAGTTTCCTCTTAGCGGTGGGACTTAGAAAAATTTCCAGAGTTTTGTCGACGGAGTAGTACATCCGTCCATCATTTGCTAATAACTCGATAAATAATAATTGTAGCGAGTTTGGTGGTATGATATATATTGTTAGAAACCGTCTATATTACAGTGATATCACGTCGAAAATCGTCTAGGACCGATACGGAAAAAGTTTCCTCTTAGCGGTGGGACTTAGAAAAATTTCCAGAGTTTTGTCGACGGAGTAGTACATCCGTCCATTATTTGCTAATAACTCGATAAATAATAATTGTAGCGAGTTTGGTGTTATGATATATATTGTTAGAAACCGTCTATATTACAGTGATATCACGTCGAAAATCGTCTAGGACCGATACGGAAAAAGTTTCCTCTTAGCGGAGGGACTTGGAAAAATTTCCAGAGTTTTCTCGACGGAGTAGTACATCCGTCCATTATTTGCTAATAACTCGATAAATAATAATTGTAGCGAGTTTGGTGTTATGATATATATTGTTAGAAACCGTCTATATTACAGTGATATCACGTCGAAAATCGTCTAGGACCGATACGGAAAAAGTTTCCTCTTAGCGGTGGGACTTAGAAAAATTTCCAGAGTTTTGTCGACGGAGTAGTACATCCGTCCATCATTTGCTAATAACTCGATAAATAATAATTGTAGCGAGTTTGGTGGTATGATATATATTGTTAGAAACCGTCTATATTACAGTGATATCACGTCGAAAATCGTCTAGGACCGATACGGAAAAAGTTTCCTCTTAGCGGTGGGACTTAGAAAAATTTCCAGAGTTTTGTCGACGGAGTAGTACATCCGTCCATTATTTGCTAATAACTCGATAAATAATAATTGTAGCGAGTTTGGTGTTATGATATATATTGTTAGAAACCGTCTATATTACAGTGATATCACGTCGAAAATCGTCTAGGACCGATACGGAAAAAGTTTCCTCTTAGCGGTGGGACTTAGAAAAATTTCCAGAGTTTTGTCGACGGAGTAGTACATCCGTCCATCATTTGCTAATAACTCGATAAATAATAATTGTAGCGAGTTTGGTGGTATGATATATATTGTTAGAAACCGTCTATATTACAGTGATATCACGTCGAAAATCGTCTAGGACCGATACGGAAAAAGTTTCCTCTTAGCGGTGGGACTTAGAAAAATTTCCAGAGTTTTGTCGACGGAGTAGTACATCCGTCCATTATTTGCTAATAACTCGATAAATAATAATTGTAGCGAGTTTGGTGTTATGATATATATTGTTAGAAACCGTCTATATTACAGTGATATCACGTCGAAAATCGTCTAGGACCGATACGGAAAAAGTTTCCTCTTAGCGGAGGGACTTGGAAAAATTTCCAGAGTTTTCTCGACGGAGTAGTACATCCGTCCATTATTTGCTAATAACTCGATAAATAATAATTGTAGCGAGTTTGGTGTTATGATATATATTGTTAGAAACCGTCTATATTACAGTGATATCAAGTCGAAAATCGTCTAGGACCGATACGGAAAAAGTTTCCTCTTAGCGGTTGGACTTAGAAAAATTTCCAGAGTTTTGTCGACGGAGTAGTACATCCGTCCATTATTTGCTAATAACTCGATAAATAATAATTGTAGCGAGTTTGGTGTTATGATATATATTGTTAGAAACCGTCTATATTACAGTGATATCACGTCGAAAATCGTCTAGGACCGATACGGAAAAAGTTTCCTCTTAGCGGAGGGACTTGGAAAAATTTCCAGAGTTTTCTCGACGGAGTAGTACATCCGTCCATCATTTGCTAATAACTCGATAAATAATAATTGTAGCGAGTTTGGTGGTATGATATATATTGTTAGAAACCGTCTATATTACAGTGATATCACGTCGAAAATCGTCTAGGACCGATACGGAAAAAGTTTCCTCTTAGCGGTGGGACTTAGAAAAATTTCCAGAGTTTTGTCGACGGAGTAGTACATCCGTCCATCATTTGCTAATAACTCGATAAATAATAATTGTAGCGAGTTTGGTGGTATGATATATATTGTTAGAAACCGTCTATATTACAGTGATATCACGTCGAAAATCGTCTAGGACCGATACGGAAAAAGTTTCCGCTTAGCGGTGGGACTTAGAAAAATTTCCAGAGTTTTGTCGACGGAGTAGTACATCCGTCCATTATTTGCTAATAACTCGATAAATAATAATTGTAGCGAGTTTGGTGTTATGATATATATTGTTAGAAACCGTCTATATTACAGTGATATCACGTCGAAAATCGTCTAGGACCGATACGGAAAAAGTTTCCTCTTAGCGGTGGGACTTAGAAAAATTTCCAGAGTTTTCTCGACGGAGTAGTACATCCGTCCATTATTTGCTAATAACTCGATAAATAATAATTGGAGCGAGTTTGGTGTTATGATATATATTGTTAGAAACCGTCTATATTACAGTGATATCAAGTCGAAAATCGTCTAGGACCGATACGGAAAAAGTTTCCTCTTAGCGGTGGGACTTAGAAAAATTTCCAGAGTTTTGTCGACGGAGAAGTACATCCGTCCATTATTTGCTAATAACTCGATAAATAATAATTGTAGCGAGTTTGGTGTTATGATATATATTGTTAGAAACCGTCTATATTACAGTGATATCACGTCGAAAATCGTCTAGGACCGATACGGAAAAAGTTTCCTCTTAGCGGTGGGACTTGGAAAAATTTCCAGAGTTTTGTCGACGGAGTAGTACATCCGTCCATCATTTGCTAATAACTCGATAAATAATAATTGTAGCGAGTTTGGTGTTATGATATATATTGTTAGAAACCGTCTATATTACAGTGATATCACGTCGAAAATCGTCTAGGACCGATACGGAAAAAGTTTCCTCTTAGCGGTGGGACTTAGAAAAATTTTCGTCGAACGTCCGACGGAGTAGTACATCCGTCCATTATTTGCTAATAACTCGATAAATAATAATTGTAGCGAGTTTGGTGTTATGATATATATTGTTAGAAACTGTCTATATTACAGTGATATCACGCCGAAAATCGTCTAGGACCGATAGGGAAAAAGTTTCCTCTTGGCGGTGGGACTTAGAAAAATTTTCGTCCAACGTCCGACGAAGTAGCACATCCGTCCATTATTTGCTAATAACTCGATAAATAATAATTGTAGCGAGTTTGGTGTTATGATATATATTGTTAGAAACCGTCTATATTACAGTGATATCACGTCGAAAATCGTCTAGGACCGATACGGAAAAAGTTTCCTCTTAGCGGTGGGATTTAGAAAAATTTCCAGAGTTTTGTCGACGGAGTAGTACATCCGTCCATTATTTGCTAATAACTCGATAAATAATAATTGTAGCGAGTTTGGTGTTATGATATATATTGTTAGAAACTGTCTATATTACACTGATATCACGCCGAAAATCGTCTAGGACCGATAGGGAAAAAGTTTCCTCTTGGCGGTGGGACTTAGAAAAATTTTCGTCCAACGTCCGACGAAGTAGCACATCCGTCCATTATTTGCTAATAACTCGATAAATAATAATTGTAGCGAGTTTGGTGTTATGATATATATTGTTAGAAACCGTCTATATTACAGTGATATCACGTCGAAAATCGTCTAGGACCGATACGGAAAAAGTTTCCTCTTAGCGGTGGGACTTAGAAAAATTTTCGTCGAACGTCCGACGGAGTAGTACATCCGTCCATTATTTGCTAATAACTCGATAAATAATAATTGTAGCGAGTTTGGTGTTATGATATATATTGTTAGAAACCGTCTATATTACAGTGATATCACGTCGAAAATCGTCTAGGACCGATACGGAAAAAGTTTCCTCTTAGCGGTGGGACTTAGAAAAATTTCCAGAGTTTTGTCGACGGAGTAGTACATCCGTCCATCATTTGCTAATAACTCGATAAATAATAATTGTAGCGAGTTTGGTGGTATGATATATATTGTTAGAAACCGTCTATATTACAGTGATATCACGTCGAAAATCGTCTAGGACCGATACGGAAAAAGTTTCCTCTTAGCGGTGGGACTTAGAAAAATTTCCAGAGTTTTGTCGACGGAGTAGTACATCCGTCCATTATTTGCTAATAACTCGATAAATAATAATTGTAGCGAGTTTGGTGTTATGATATATATTGTTAGAAACCGTCTATATTACAGTGATATCACGTCGAAAATCGTCTAGGACCGATACGGAAAAAGTTTCCTCTTAGCGGTGGGACTTAGAAAAATTTCCAGAGTTTTGTCGACGGAGTAGTACATCCGTCCATCATTTGCTAATAACTCGATAAATAATAATTGTAGCGAGTTTGGTGGTATGATATATATTGTTAGAAACCGTCTATATTACAGTGATATCACGTCGAAAATCGTCTAGGACCGATACGGAAAAAGTTTCCTCTTAGCGGTGGGACTTAGAAAAATTTCCAGAGTTTTGTCGACGGAGTAGTACATCCGTCCATCATTTGCTAATAACTCGATAAATAATAATTGTAGCGAGTTTGGTGGTATGATATATATTGTTAGAAACCGTCTATATTACAGTGATATCACGTCGAAAATCGTCTAGGACCGATACGGAAAAAGTTTCCGCTTAGCGGTGGGACTTAGAAAAATTTCCAGAGTTTTGTCGACGGAGTAGTACATCCGTCCATTATTTGCTAATAACTCGATAAATAATAATTGTAGCGAGTTTGGTGTTATGATATATATTGTTAGAAACCGTCTATATTACAGTGATATCACGTCGAAAATCGTCTAGGACCGATACGGAAAAAGTTTCCTCTTAGCGGAGGGACTTGGAAAAATTTCCAGAGTTTTCTCGACGGAGTAGTACATCCGTCCATTATTTGCTAATAACTCGATAAATAATAATTGTAGCGAGTTTGGTGTTATGATATATATTGTTAGAAACCGTCTATATTACAGTGATATCACGTCGAAAATCGTCTAGGACCGATACGGAAAAAGTTTCCTCTTAGCGGTGGGACTTAGAAAAATTTCCAGAGTTTTGTCGACGGAGTAGTACATCCGTCCATCATTTGCTAATAACTCGATAAATAATAATTGTAGCGAGTTTGGTGGTATGATATATATTGTTAGAAACCGTCTATATTACAGTGATATCGCGTCGAAAATCGTCTAGGACCGATACGGAAAAAGTTTCCTCTTAGCGGTGGGACTTAGAAAAATTTCCAGAGTTTTGTCGACGGAGTAGTACATCCGTCCATTATTTGCTAATAACTCGATAAATAATAATTGTAGCGAGTTTGGTGTTATGATATATATTGTTAGAAACCGTCTATATTACAGTGATATCACGTCGAAAATCGTCTAGGACCGATACGGAAAAAGTTTCCTCTTAGCGGTGGGACTTAGAAAAATTTCCAGAGTTTTGTCGACGGAGTAGTACATCCGTCCATCATTTGCTAATAACTCGATAAATAATAATTGTAGCGAGTTTGGTGGTATGATATATATTGTTAGAAACCGTCTATATTACAGTGATATCACGTCGAAAATCGTCTAGGACCGATACGGAAAAAGTTTCCTCTTAGCGGTGGGACTTAGAAAAATTTCCAGAGTTTTGTCGACGGAGTAGTACATCCGTCCATTATTTGCTAATAACTCGATAAATAATAATTGTAGCGAGTTTGGTGTTATGATATATATTGTTAGAAACCGTCTATATTACAGTGATATCACGTCGAAAATCGTCTAGGACCGATACGGAAAAAGTTTCCTCTTAGCGGAGGGACTTGGAAAAATTTCCAGAGTTTTCTCGACGGAGTAGTACATCCGTCCATTATTTGCTAATAACTCGATAAATAATAATTGGAGCGAGTTTGGTGTTATGATATATATTGTTAGAAACCGTCTATATTACAGTGATATCAAGTCGAAAATCGTCTAGGACCGATACGGAAAAAGTTTCCTCTTAGCGGTGGGACTTAGAAAAATTTCCAGAGTTTTGTCGACGGAGAAGTACATCCGTCCATTATTTGCTAATAACTCGATAAATAATAATTGTAGCGAGTTTGGTGTTATGATATATATTGTTAGAAACCGTCTATATTACAGTGATATCACGTCGAAAATCGTCTAGGACCGATACGGAAAAAGTTTCCTCTTAGCGGAGGGACTTGGAAAAATTTCCAGAGTTTTCTCGACGGAGTAGTACATCCGTCCATTATTTGCTAATAACTCGATAAATAATAATTGTAGCGAGTTTGGTGTTATGATATATATTGTTAGAAACCGTCTATATTACAGTGATATCAAGTCGAAAATCGTCTAGGACCGATACGGAAAAAGTTTCCTCTTAGCGGTTGGACTTAGAAAAATTTCCAGAGTTTTGTCGACGGAGTAGTACATCCGTCCATTATTTGCTAATAACTCGATAAATAATAATTGTAGCGAGTTTGGTGTTATGATATATATTGTTAGAAACCGTCTATATTACAGTGATATCACGTCGAAAATCGTCTAGGACCGATACGGAAAAAGTTTCCTCTTAGCGGAGGGACTTGGAAAAATTTCCAGAGTTTTCTCGACGGAGTAGTACATCCGTCCATCATTTGCTAATAACTCGATAAATAATAATTGTAGCGAGTTTGGTGGTATGATATATATTGTTAGAAACCGTCTATATTACAGTGATATCACGTCGAAAATCGTCTAGGACCGATACGGAAAAAGTTTCCTCTTAGCGGTGGGACTTAGAAAAATTTCCAGAGTTTTGTCGACGGAGTAGTACATCCGTCCATCATTTGCTAATAACTCGATAAATAATAATTGTAGCGAGTTTGGTGGTATGATATATATTGTTAGAAACCGTCTATATTACAGTGATATCACGTCGAAAATCGTCTAGGACCGATACGGAAAAAGTTTCCGCTTAGCGGTGGGACTTAGAAAAATTTCCAGAGTTTTGTCGACGGAGTAGTACATCCGTCCATTATTTGCTAATAACTCGATAAATAATAATTGTAGCGAGTTTGGTGTTATGATATATATTGTTAGAAACCGTCTATATTACAGTGATATCACGTCGAAAATCGTCTAGGACCGATACGGAAAAAGTTTCCTCTTAGCGGTGGGACTTAGAAAAATTTCCAGAGTTTTGTCGACGGAGTAGTACATCCGTCCATTATTTGCTAATAACTCGATAAATAATAATTGTAGCGAGTTTGGTGTTATGATATATATTGTTAGAAACCGTCTATATTACAGTGATATCACGTCGAAAATCGTCTAGGACCGATACGGAAAAAGTTTCCTCTTAGCGGAGGGACTTGGAAAAATTTCCAGAGTTTTCTCGACGGAGTAGTACATCCGTCCATTATTTGCTAATAACTCGATAAATAATAATTGGAGCGAGTTTGGTGTTATGATATATATTGTTAGAAACCGTCTATATTACAGTGATATCAAGTCGAAAATCGTCTAGGACCGATACGGAAAAAGTTTCCTCTTAGCGGTGGGACTTAGAAAAATTTCCAGAGTTTTGTCGACGGAGAAGTACATCCGTCCATTATTTGCTAATAACTCGATAAATAATAATTGTAGCGAGTTTGGTGTTATGATATATATTGTTAGAAACCGTCTATATTACAGTGATATCACGTCGAAAATCGTCTAGGACCGATACGGAAAAAGTTTCCTCTTAGCGGTGGGACTTGGAAAAATTTCCAGAGTTTTGTCGACGGAGTAGTACATCCGTCCATCATTTGCTAATAACTCGATAAATAATAATTGTAGCGAGTTTGGTGTTATGATATATATTGTTAGAAACCGTCTATATTACAGTGATATCACGTCGAAAATCGTCTAGGACCGATACGGAAAAAGTTTCCTCTTAGCGGTGGGACTTAGAAAAATTTTCGTCGAACGTCCGACGGAGTAGTACATCCGTCCATTATTGGCTAATAACTCGATAAATAATAATTGTAGCGAGTTTGGTGTTATGATATATATTGTTAGAAACTGTCTATATTACAGTGATATCACGCCGAAAATCGTCTAGGACCGATAGGGAAAAAGTTTCCTCTTGGCGGTGGGACTTAGAAAAATTTTCGTCCAACGTCCGACGAAGTAGCACATCCGTCCATTATTTGCTAATAACTCGATAAATAATAATTGTAGCGAGTTTGGTGTTATGATATATATTGTTAGAAACCGTCTATATTACAGTGATATCACGTCGAAAATCGTCTAGGACCGATACGGAAAAAGTTTCCTCTTAGCGGTGGGATTTAGAAAAATTTCCAGAGTTTTGTCGACGGAGTAGTACATCCGTCCATTATTTGCTAATAACTCGATAAATAATAATTGTAGCGAGTTTGGTGTTATGATATATATTGTTAGAAACTGTCTATATTACACTGATATCACGCCGAAAATCGTCTAGGACCGATAGGGAAAAAGTTTCCTCTTGGCGGTGGGACTTAGAAAAATTTTCGTCCAACGTCCGACGAAGTAGCACATCCGTCCATTATTTGCTAATAACTCGATAAATAATAATTGTAGCGAGTTTGGTGTTATGATATATATTGTTAGAAACCGTCTATATTACAGTGATATCACGTCGAAAATCGTCTAGGACCGATACGGAAAAAGTTTCCTCTTAGCGGTGGGACTTAGAAAAATTTTCGTCGAACGTCCGACGGAGTAGTACATCCGTCCATTATTTGCTAATAACTCGATAAATAATAATTGTAGCGAGTTTGGTGTTATGATATATATTGTTAGAAACCGTCTATATTACAGTGATATCACGTCGAAAATCGTCTAGGACCGATACGGAAAAAGTTTCCTCTTAGCGGTGGGACTTAGAAAAATTTCCAGAGTTTTGTCGACGGAGTAGTACATCCGTCCATCATTTGCTAATAACTCGATAAATAATAATTGTAGCGAGTTTGGTGGTATGATATATATTGTTAGAAACCGTCTATATTACAGTGATATCACGTCGAAAATCGTCTAGGACCGATACGGAAAAAGTTTCCTCTTAGCGGTGGGACTTAGAAAAATTTCCAGAGTTTTGTCGACGGAGTAGTACATCCGTCCATTATTTGCTAATAACTCGATAAATAATAATTGTAGCGAGTTTGGTGTTATGATATATATTGTTAGAAACCGTCTATATTACAGTGATATCACGTCGAAAATCGTCTAGGACCGATACGGAAAAAGTTTCCTCTTAGCGGTGGGACTTAGAAAAATTTCCAGAGTTTTGTCGACGGAGTAGTACATCCGTCCATCATTTGCTAATAACTCGATAAATAATAATTGTAGCGAGTTTGGTGGTATGATATATATTGTTAGAAACCGTCTATATTACAGTGATATCACGTCGAAAATCGTCTAGGACCGATACGGAAAAAGTTTCCTCTTAGCGGTGGGACTTAGAAAAATTTCCAGAGTTTTGTCGACGGAGTAGTACATCCGTCCATTATTTGCTAATAACTCGATAAATAATAATTGTAGCGAGTTTGGTGTTATGATATATATTGTTAGAAACCGTCTATATTACAGTGATATCACGTCGAAAATCGTCTAGGACCGATACGGAAAAAGTTTCCTCTTAGCGGAGGGACTTGGAAAAATTTCCAGAGTTTTCTCGACGGAGTAGTACATCCGTCCATTATTTGCTAATAACTCGATAAATAATAATTGTAGCGAGTTTGGTGTTATGATATATATTGTTAGAAACCGTCTATATTACAGTGATATCACGTCGAAAATCGTCTAGGACCGATACGGAAAAAGTTTCCTCTTAGCGGTGGGACTTAGAAAAATTTCCAGAGTTTTGTCGACGGAGTAGTACATCCGTCCATCATTTGCTAATAACTCGATAAATAATAATTGTAGCGAGTTTGGTGGTATGATATATATTGTTAGAAACCGTCTATATTACAGTGATATCACGTCGAAAATCGTCTAGGACCGATACGGAAAAAGTTTCCTCTTAGCGGTGGGACTTAGAAAAATTTCCAGAGTTTTGTCGACGGAGTAGTACATCCGTCCATTATTTGCTAATAACTCGATAAATAATAATTGTAGCGAGTTTGGTGTTATGATATATATTGTTAGAAACCGTCTATATTACAGTGATATCACGTCGAAAATCGTCTAGGACCGATACGGAAAAAGTTTCCTCTTAGCGGTGGGACTTAGAAAAATTTCCAGAGTTTTGTCGACGGAGTAGTACATCCGTCCATCATTTGCTAATAACTCGATAAATAATAATTGTAGCGAGTTTGGTGGTATGATATATATTGTTAGAAACCGTCTATATTACAGTGATATCACGTCGAAAATCGTCTAGGACCGATACGGAAAAAGTTTCCTCTTAGCGGTGGGACTTAGAAAAATTTCCAGAGTTTTGTCGACGGAGTAGTACATCCGTCCATTATTTGCTAATAACTCGATAAATAATAATTGTAGCGAGTTTGGTGTTATGATATATATTGTTAGAAACCGTCTATATTACAGTGATATCACGTCGAAAATCGTCTAGGACCGATACGGAAAAAGTTTCCTCTTAGCGGAGGGACTTGGAAAAATTTCCAGAGTTTTCTCGACGGAGTAGTACATCCGTCCATTATTTGCTAATAACTCGATAAATAATAATTGTAGCGAGTTTGGTGTTATGATATATATTGTTAGAAACCGTCTATATTACAGTGATATCAAGTCGAAAATCGTCTAGGACCGATACGGAAAAAGTTTCCTCTTAGCGGTTGGACTTAGAAAAATTTCCAGAGTTTTCTCGACGGAGTAGTACATCCGTCCATTATTTGCTAATAACTCGATAAATAATAATTGTAGCGAGTTTGGTGTTATGATATATATTGTTAGAAACCGTCTATATTACAGTGATATCAAGTCGAAAATCGTCTAGGACCGATACGGAAAAAGTTTCCTCTTAGCGGTGGGACTTAGAAAAATTTCCAGAGTTTTGTCGACGGAGTAGTACATCCGTCCATTATTTGCTAATAACTCGATAAATAATAATTGTAGCGAGTTTGGTGTTATGATATATATTGTTAGAAACCGTCTATATTACAGTGATATCACGTCGAAAATCGTCTAGGACCGATACAGAAAAAGTTTCCTCTTAGCGGTGGGACTTAGAAAAATTTCCAGAGTTTTGTCGACGGAGAAGTACATCCGTCCATTATTTGCTAATAACTCGATAAATAATAATTGTAGCGAGTTTGGTGTTATGATATATATTGTTAGAAACCGTCTATATTACAGTGACATCACGTCGAAAATCGTCTAGGACCGATACGGAAAAAGTTTCCTCTTAGCGGTGGGACTTAGAAAAATTTCCAGAGTTTTGTCGACGGAGTAGTACATCCGTCCATTATTTGCTAATAACTCGATAAATAATAATTGTAGCGAGTTTGGTGTTATGATATATATTGTTAGAAACCGTCTATATTACAGTGATATCACGTCGAAAATCGTCTAGGACCGATACGGAAAAAGTTTCCTCTTAGCGGTGGGACTTAGAAAAATTTCCAGAGTTTTGTCGACGGAGTAGTACATCCGTCCATTATTTGCTAATAACTCGATAAATAATAATTGTAGCGAGTTTGGTGTTATGATATATATTGTTAGAAACCGTCTATATTACAGTGATATCACGTCGAAAATCGTCTAGGACCGATACAGAAAAAGTTTCCTCTTAGCGGTGGGACTTAGAAAAATTTCCAGAGTTTTGTCGACGGAGAAGTACATCCGTCCATTATTTGCTAATAACTCGATAAATAATAATTGTAGCGAGTTTGGTGTTATGATATATATTGTTAGAAACCGTCTATATTACAGTGATATCACGTCGAAAATCGTCTAGGACCGATACGGAAAAAGTTTCCTCTTAGCGGTGGGACTTGGAAAAATTTCCAGAGTTTTGTCGACGGAGTAGTACATCCGTCCATTATTTGCTAATAACTCGATAAATAATAATTGTAGCGAGTTTGGTGTTATTATATATATTGTTAGAAACCGTCTATATTACAGTGATATCACGTCGAAAATCGTCTAGGACCGATACGGAAAAAGTTTCCTCTTAGCGGTGGGACTTAGAAAAATTTCCAGAGTTTTGTCGACGGAGTAGTACATCCGTCCATTATTTGCTAATAACTCGATAAATAATAATTGTAGCGAGTTTGGTGTTATGATATATATTGTTAGAAACCGTCTATATTACAGTGATATCACGTCGAAAATCGTCTAGGACCGATACGGAAAAAGTTTCCTCTTAGCGGAGGGACTTGGAAAAATTTCCAGAGTTTTCTCGACGGAGTAGTACATCCGTCCATTATTTGCTAATAACTCGATAAATAATAATTGTAGCGAGTTTGGTGTTATGATATATATTGTTAGAAACCGTCTATATTACAGTGATATCAAGTCGAAAATCGTCTAGGACCGATACGGAAAAAGTTTCCTCTTAGCGGTGGGACTTAGAAAAATTTCCAGAGTTTTGTCGACGGAGTAGTACATCCGTCCATTATTTGCTAATAACTCGATAAATAATAATTGTAGCGAGTTTGGTGTTATGATATATATTGTTAGAAACCGTCTATATTACAGTGATATCACGTCGAAAATCGTCTAGGACCGATACGGAAAAAGTTTCCTCTTAGCGGTGGGACTTAGAAAAATTTCCAGAGTTTTGTCGACGGAGTTGTACATCCGTCCATTATTTGCTAATAACTCGATAAATAATAATTGTAGCGAGTTTGGTGTTATGATATATATTGTTAGAAACCGTCTATATTACAGTGATATCACGTCGAAAATCGTCTAGGACCGATACAGAAAAAGTTTCCTCTTAGCGGTGGGACTTAGAAAAATTTCCAGAGTTTTGTCGACGGAGAAGTACATCCGTCCATTATTTGCTAATAACTCGATAAATAATAATTGTAGCGAGTTTGGTGTTATGATATATATTGTTAGAAACCGTCTATATTACAGTGACATCACGTCGAAAATCGTCTAGGACCGATACGGAAAAAGTTTCCTCTTAGCGGTGGGACTTAGAAAAATTTCCAGAGTTTTGTCGACGGAGTAGTACATCCGTCCATTATTTGCTAATAACTCGATAAATAATAATTGTAGCGAGTTTGGTGTTATGATATATATTGTTAGAAACCGTCTATATTACAGTGATATCACGTCGAAAATCGTCTAGGACCGATACGGAAAAAGTTTCCTCTTAGCGGTGGGACTTAGAAAAATTTCCAGAGTTTTGTCGACCGAGTAGTACATCCGTCCATTATTTGCTAATAACTCGATAAATAATAATTGTAGCGAGTTTGGTGTTATGATATATATTGTTAGAAACCGTCTATATTACAGTGATATCACGTCGAAAATCGTCTAGGACCGATACGGAAAAAGTTTCCTCTTAGCGGTGGGACTTAGAAAAATTTCCAGAGTTTTGTCGACGGAGTAGTACATCCGTCCATTATTTGCTAATAACTCGATAAATAATAATTGTAGCGAGTTTGGTGTTATGATATATATTGTTAGAAACCGTCTATATTACAGTGATATCACGTCGAAAATCGTCTAGGACCGATACAGAAAAAGTTTCCTCTTAGCGGTGGGACTTAGAAAAATTTCCAGAGTTTTGTCGACGGAGAAGTACATCCGTCCATTATTTGCTAATAACTCGATAAATAATAATTGTAGCGAGTTTGGTGTTATGATATATATTGTTAGAAACCGTCTATATTACAGTGATATCACGTCGAAAATCGTCTAGGACCGATACGGAAAAAGTTTCCTCTTAGCGGTGGGACTTGGAAAAATTTCCAGAGTTTTGTCGACGGAGTAGTACATCCGTCCATCATTTGCTAATAACTCGATAAATAATAATTGTAGCGAGTTTGGTGGTATGATATATATTGTTAGAAACTGTCTATATTACAGTGATATCACGCCGAAAATCGTCTAGGACCGATAGGGAAAAAGTTTCCTCTTGGCGGTGGGACTTAGAAAAATTTTCGTCCAACGTCCGACGAAGTAGCACATCCGTCCATTATTTGCTAATAACTCGATAAATAATAATTGTAGCGAGTTTGGTGTTATGATATATATTGTTAGAAACCGTCTATATTACAGTGATATCACGTCGAAAATCGTCTAGGACCGATACGGAAAAAGTTTCCTCTTAGCGGTGGGACTTGGAAAAATTTCCAGAGTTTTGTCGACGGAGTAGTACATCCGTCCATCATTTGCTAATAACTCGATAAATAATAATTGTAGCGAGTTTGGTGGTATGATATATATTGTTAGAAACCGTCTATATTACAGTGATATCACGTCGAAAATCGTCTAGGACCGATACGGAAAAAGTTTCCGCTTAGCGGTGGGACTTAGAAAAATTTCCAGAGTTTTGTCGACGGAGTAGTACATCCGTCCATTATTTGCTAATAACTCGATAAATAATAATTGTAGCGAGTTTGGTGTTATGATATATATTGTTAGAAACCGTCTATATTACAGTGATATCACGTCGAAAATCGTCTAGGACCGATACGGAAAAAGTTTCCTCTTAGCGGTGGGACTTAGAAAAATTTCCAGAGTTTTGTCGACGGAGTAGTACATCCGTCCATTATTTGCTAATAACTCGATAAATAATAATTGTAGCGAGTTTGGTGTTATGATATATATTGTTAGAAACCGTCTATATTACAGTGATATCACGTCGAAAATCGTCTAGGACCGATACGGAAAAAGTTTCCTCTTAGCGGAGGGACTTGGAAAAATTTCCAGAGTTTTCTCGACGGAGTAGTACATCCGTCCATTATTTGCTAATAACTCGATAAATAATAATTGGAGCGAGTTTGGTGTTATGATATATATTGTTAGAAACCGTCTATATTACAGTGATATCAAGTCGAAAATCGTCTAGGACCGATACGGAAAAAGTTTCCTCTTAGCGGTGGGACTTAGAAAAATTTCCAGAGTTTTGTCGACGGAGAAGTACATCCGTCCATTATTTGCTAATAACTCGATAAATAATAATTGTAGCGAGTTTGGTGTTATGATATATATTGTTAGAAACCGTCTATATTACAGTGATATCACGTCGAAAATCGTCTAGGACCGATACGGAAAAAGTTTCCTCTTAGCGGTGGGACTTAGAAAAATTTCCAGAGTTTTGTCGACGGAGTAGTACATCCGTCCATCATTTGCTAATAACTCGATAAATAATAATTGTAGCGAGTTTGGTGGTATGATATATATTGTTAGAAACCGTCTATATTACAGTGATATCACGTCGAAAATCGTCTAGGACCGATACGGAAAAAGTTTCCTCTTAGCGGTGGGACTTAGAAAAATTTCCAGAGTTTTGTCGACGGAGTAGTACATCCGTCCATTATTTGCTAATAACTCGATAAATAATAATTGTAGCGAGTTTGGTGTTATGATATATATTGTTAGAAACCGTCTATATTACAGTGATATCACGTCGAAAATCGTCTAGGACCGATACGGAAAAAGTTTCCTCTTAGCGGTGGGACTTAGAAAAATTTTCGTCGAACGTCCGACGGAGTAGTACATCCGTCCATTATTTGCTAATAACTCGATAAATAATAATTGTAGCGAGTTTGGTGTTATGATATATATTGTTAGAAACTGTCTATATTACAGTGATATCACGCCGAAAATCGTCTAGGACCGATAGGGAAAAAGTTTCCTCTTGGCGGTGGGACTTAGAAAAATTTTCGTCCAACGTCCGACGAAGTAGCACATCCGTCCATTATTTGCTAATAACTCGATAAATAATAATTGTAGCGAGTTTGGTGTTATGATATATATTGTTAGAAACCGTCTATATTACAGTGATATCACGTCGAAAATCGTCTAGGACCGATACGGAAAAAGTTTCCTCTTAGCGGTGGGATTTAGAAAAATTTTCGTCGAACGTCCGACGGAGTAGTACATCCGTCCATTATTTGCTAATAACTCGATAAATAATAATTGTAGCGAGTTTGGTGTTATGATATATATTGTTAGAAACCGTCTATATTACAGTGATATCACGTCGAAAATCGTCTAGGACCGATACGGAAAAAGTTTCCTCTTAGCGGTGGGACTTAGAAAAATTTCCAGAGTTTTGTCGACGGAGTAGTACATCCGTCCATCATTTGCTAATAACTCGATAAATAATAATTGTAGCGAGTTTGGTGGTATGATATATATTGTTAGAAACCGTCTATATTACAGTGATATCACGTCGAAAATCGTCTAGGACCGATACGGAAAAAGTTTCCTCTTAGCGGTGGGACTTAGAAAAATTTCCAGAGTTTTGTCGACGGAGTAGTACATCCGTCCATTATTTGCTAATAACTCGATAAATAATAATTGTAGCGAGTTTGGTGTTATGATATATATTGTTAGAAACCGTCTATATTACAGTGATATCACGTCGAAAATCGTCTAGGACCGATACGGAAAAAGTTTCCTCTTAGCGGTGGGACTTAGAAAAATTTCCAGAGTTTTGTCGACGGAGTAGTACATCCGTCCATCATTTGCTAATAACTCGATAAATAATAATTGTAGCGAGTTTGGTGGTATGATATATATTGTTAGAAACCGTCTATATTACAGTGATATCACGTCGAAAATCGTCTAGGACCGATACGGAAAAAGTTTCCTCTTAGCGGTGGGACTTAGAAAAATTTCCAGAGTTTTGTCGACGGAGTAGTACATCCGTCCATCATTTGCTAATAACTCGATAAATAATAATTGTAGCGAGTTTGGTGGTATGATATATATTGTTAGAAACCGTCTATATTACAGTGATATCACGTCGAAAATCGTCTAGGACCGATACGGAAAAAGTTTCCTCTTAGCGGAGGGACTTGGAAAAATTTCCAGAGTTTTCTCGACGGAGTAGTACATCCGTCCATTATTTGCTAATAACTCGATAAATAATAATTGTAGCGAGTTTGGTGTTATGATATATATTGTTAGAAACCGTCTATATTACAGTGATATCAAGTCGAAAATCGTCTAGGACCGATACGGAAAAAGTTTCCTCTTAGCGGTTGGACTTAGAAAAATTTCCAGAGTTTTGTCGACGGAGTAGTACATCCGTCCATTATTTGCTAATAACTCGATAAATAATAATTGTAGCGAGTTTGGTGTTATGATATATATTGTTAGAAACCGTCTATATTACAGTGATATCACGTCGAAAATCGTCTAGGACCGATACGGAAAAAGTTTCCTCTTAGCGGAGGGACTTGGAAAAATTTCCAGAGTTTTGTCGACGGAGTAGTACATCCGTCCATCATTTGCTAATAACTCGATAAATAATAATTGTAGCGAGTTTGGTGGTATGATATATATTGTTAGAAACCGTCTATATTACAGTGATATCACGTCGAAAATCGTCTAGGACCGATACGGAAAAAGTTTCCTCTTAGCGGTGGGACTTAGAAAAATTTCCAGAGTTTTGTCGACGGAGTAGTACATCCGTCCATTATTTGCTAATAACTCGATAAATAATAATTGTAGCGAGTTTGGTGGTATGATATATATTGTTAGAAACCGTCTATATTACAGTGATATCACGTCGAAAATCGTCTAGGACCGATACGGAAAAAGTTTCCTCTTAGCGGTGGGACTTAGAAAAATTTCCAGAGTTTTGTCGACGGAGTAGTACATCCGTCCATTATTTGCTAATAACTCGATAAATAATAATTGTAGCGAGTTTGGTGTTATGATATATATTGTTAGAAACCGTCTATATTACAGTGATATCACGTCGAAAATCGTCTAGGACCGATACGGAAAAAGTTTCCTCTTAGCGGTGGGACTTAGAAAAATTTCCAGAGTTTTGTCGACGGAGTAGTACATCCGTCCATCATTTGCTAATAACTCGATAAATAATAATTGTAGCGAGTTTGGTGGTATGATATATATTGTTAGAAACCGTCTATATTACAGTGATATCACGTCGAAAATCGTCTAGGACCGATACGGAAAAAGTTTCCTCTTAGCGGTGGGACTTAGAAAAATTTCCAGAGTTTTGTCGACGGAGTAGTACATCCGTCCATCATTTGCTAATAACTCGATAAATAATAATTGTAGCGAGTTTGGTGGTATGATATATATTGTTAGAAACCGTCTATATTACAGTGATATCACGTCGAAAATCGTCTAGGACCGATACGGAAAAAGTTTCCTCTTAGCGGAGGGACTTGGAAAAATTTCCAGAGTTTTCTCGACGGAGTAGTACATCCGTCCATTATTTGCTAATAACTCGATAAATAATAATTGTAGCGAGTTTGGTGTTATGATATATATTGTTAGAAACCGTCTATATTACAGTGATATCAAGTCGAAAATCGTCTAGGACCGATACGGAAAAAGTTTCCTCTTAGCGGTTGGACTTAGAAAAATTTCCAGAGTTTTGTCGACGGAGTAGTACATCCGTCCATTATTTGCTAATAACTCGATAAATAATAATTGTAGCGAGTTTGGTGTTATGATATATATTGTTAGAAACCGTCTATATTACAGTGATATCACGTCGAAAATCGTCTAGGACCGATACGGAAAAAGTTTCCTCTTAGCGGAGGGACTTGGAAAAATTTCCAGAGTTTTGTCGACGGAGTAGTACATCCGTCCATCATTTGCTAATAACTCGATAAATAATAATTGTAGCGAGTTTGGTGGTATGATATATATTGTTAGAAACCGTCTATATTACAGTGATATCACGTCGAAAATCGTCTAGGACCGATACGGAAAAAGTTTCCTCTTAGCGGTGGGACTTAGAAAAATTTCCAGAGTTTTGTCGACGGAGTAGTACATCCGTCCATTATTTGCTAATAACTCGATAAATAATAATTGTAGCGAGTTTGGTGGTATGATATATATTGTTAGAAACCGTCTATATTACAGTGATATCACGTCGAAAATCGTCTAGGACCGATACGGAAAAAGTTTCCGCTTAGCGGTGGGACTTAGAAAAATTTCCAGAGTTTTGTCGACGGAGTAGTACATCCGTCCATTATTTGCTAATAACTCGATAAATAATAATTGTAGCGAGTTTGGTGTTATGATATATATTGTTAGAAACCGTCTATATTACAGTGATATCACGTCGAAAATCGTCTAGGACCGATACGGAAAAAGTTTCCTCTTAGCGGAGGGACTTAGAAAAATTTCCAGAGTTTTGTCGACGGAGTAGTACATCCGTCCATTATTTGCTAATAACTCGATAAATAATAATTGTAGCGAGTTTGGTGTTATGATATATATTGTTAGAAACTGTCTATATTACAGTGATATCACGTCGAAAATCGTCTAGGACCGATACGGAAAAAGTTTCCTCTTAGCGGTGGGACTTAGAAAAATTTCCAGAGTTTTGTCGACGGAGTAGTACATCCGTCCATCATTTGCTAATAACTCGATAAATAATAATTGTAGCGAGTTTGGTGGTATGATATATATTGTTAGAAACCGTCTATATTACAGTGATATCACGTCGAAAATCGTCTAGGACCGATACGGAAAAAGTTTCCTCTTAGCGGTGGGACTTAGAAAAATTTCCAGAGTTTTGTCGACGGAGTAGTACATCCGTCCATTATTTGCTAATAACTCGATAAATAATAATTGTAGCGAGTTTGGTGTTATGATATATATTGTTAGAAACTGTCTATATTACAGTGATATCACGTCGAAAATCGTCTAGGACCGATACGGAAAAAGTTTCCTCTTAGCGGTGGGACTTAGAAAAATTTCCAGAGTTTTGTCGACGGAGTAGTACATCCGTCCATTATTTGCTAATAACTCGATAAATAATAATTGTAGCGAGTTTGGTGTTATGATATATATTGTTAGAAACCGTCTATATTACAGTGATATCACGTCGAAAATCGTCTAGGACCGATACGGAAAAAGTTTCCTCTTAGCGGTGGGACTTAGAAAAATTTCCAGAGTTTTGTCGACGGAGTAGTACATCCGTCCATCATTTGCTAATAACTCGATAAATAATAATTGTAGCGAGTTTGGTGGTATGATATATATTGTTAGAAACCGTCTATATTACAGTGATATCACGTCGAAAATCGTCTAGGACCGATACGGAAAAAGTTTCCTCTTAGCGGTGGGACTTAGAAAAATTTCCAGAGTTTTGTCGACGGAGTAGTACATCCGTCCATTATTTGCTAATAACTCGATAAATAATAATTGTAGCGAGTTTGGTGTTATGATATATATTGTTAGAAACCGTCTATATTACAGTGATATCACGTCGAAAATCGTCTAGGACCGATACGGAAAAAGTTTCCTCTTAGCGGTGGGACTTAGAAAAATTTTCGTCGAACGTCCGACGGAGTAGTACATCCGTCCATTATTTGCTAATAACTCGATAAATAATAATTGTAGCGAGTTTGGTGTTATGATATATATTGTTAGAAACTGTCTATATTACAGTGATATCACGCCGAAAATCGTCTAGGACCGATAGGGAAAAAGTTTCCTCTTGGCGGTGGGACTTAGAAAAATTTTCGTCCAACGTCCGACGAAGTAGCACATCCGTCCATTATTTGCTAATAACTCGATAAATAATAATTGTAGCGAGTTTGGTGTTATGATATATATTGTTAGAAACCGTCTATATTACAGTGATATCACGTCGAAACTCGCCTAGGACCGATACGGAAAAAGTTTCCCCTTAGCGGTGGGGCTTAGAAAAATGTTCGTCCAACGTCCGACGGAGAAGTACATCCGTCCATTATTAGCTAATAACTCGGTAAATAATAGTAGTAGCGAGTTTGGTGTTATGATATATATTGTTAGAAACCGTCTATATTACAGTGATATCACGTCGAAAATCGTCTAGGACCGATACAGAAAAAGTTTCCTCTTAGCGGTGGGACTTAGAAAAATTTCCAGAGTTTTGTCGACGGAGAAGTACATCCGTCCATTATTTGCTAATAACTCGATAAATAATAATTGTAGCGAGTTTGGTGTTATGATATATATTGTTAGAAACCGTCTATATTACAGTGATATCACGTCGAAAATCGTCTAGGACCGATACGGAAAAAGTTTCCTCTTAGCGGTGGGACTTGGAAAAATTTCCAGAGTTTTGTCGACGGAGTAGTACATCCGTCCATGATTTGCTAATAACTCGATAAATAATAATTGTAGCGAGTTTGGTGGTATGATATATATTGTTAGAAACTGTCTATATTACAGTGATATCACGCCGAAAATCGTCTAGGACCGATAGGGAAAAAGTTTCCTCTTGGCGGTGGGACTTAGAAAAATTTTCGTCCAACGTCCGACGAAGTAGCACATCCGTCCATTATTTGCTAATAACTCGATAAATAATAATTGTAGCGAGTTTGGTGTTATGATATATATTGTTAGAAACCGTCTATATTACAGTGATATCACGTCGAAAATCGTCTAGGACCGATACGGAAAAAGTTTCCTCTTAGCGGTGGGACTTGGAAAAATTTCCAGAGTTTTGTCGACGGAGTAGTACATCCGTCCATCATTTGCTAATAACTCGATAAATAATAATTGTAGCGAGTTTGGTGGTATGATATATATTGTTAGAAACCGTCTATATTACAGTGATATCACGTCGAAAATCGTCTAGGACCGATACGGAAAAAGTTTCCGCTTAGCGGTGGGACTTAGAAAAATTTCCAGAGTTTTGTCGACGGAGTAGTACATCCGTCCATTATTTGCTAATAACTCGATAAATAATAATTGTAGCGAGTTTGGTGTTATGATATATATTGTTAGAAACCGTCTATATTACAGTGATATCACGTCGAAAATCGTCTAGGACCGATACGGAAAAAGTTTCCTCTTAGCGGTGGGACTTAGAAAAATTTCCAGAGTTTTGTCGACGGAGTAGTACATCCGTCCATTATTTGCTAATAACTCGATAAATAATAATTGTAGCGAGTTTGGTGTTATGATATATATTGTTAGAAACCGTCTATATTACAGTGATATCACGTCGAAAATCGTCTAGGACCGATACGGAAAAAGTTTCCTCTTAGCGGAGGGACTTGGAAAAATTTCCAGAGTTTTCTCGACGGAGTAGTACATCCGTCCATTATTTGCTAATAACTCGATAAATAATAATTGGAGCGAGTTTGGTGTTATGATATATATTGTTAGAAACCGTCTATATTACAGTGATATCAAGTCGAAAATCGTCTAGGACCGATACGGAAAAAGTTTCCTCTTAGCGGTGGGACTTAGAAAAATTTCCAGAGTTTTGTCGACGGAGAAGTACATCCGTCCATTATTTGCTAATAACTCGATAAATAATAATTGTAGCGAGTTTGGTGTTATGATATATATTGTTAGAAACCGTCTATATTACAGTGATATCACGTCGAAAATCGTCTAGGACCGATACGGAAAAAGTTTCCTCTTAGCGGTGGGACTTAGAAAAATTTCCAGAGTTTTGTCGACGGAGTAGTACATCCGTCCATCATTTGCTAATAACTCGATAAATAATAATTGTAGCGAGTTTGGTGGTATGATATATATTGTTAGAAACCGTCTATATTACAGTGATATCACGTCGAAAATCGTCTAGGACCGATACGGAAAAAGTTTCCTCTTAGCGGTGGGACTTAGAAAAATTTCCAGAGTTTTGTCGACGGAGTAGTACATCCGTCCATTATTTGCTAATAACTCGATAAATAATAATTGTAGCGAGTTTGGTGTTATGATATATATTGTTAGAAACCGTCTATATTACAGTGATATCACGTCGAAAATCGTCTAGGACCGATACGGAAAAAGTTTCCTCTTAGCGGTGGGACTTAGAAAAATTTTCGTCGAACGTCCGACGGAGTAGTACATCCGTCCATTATTTGCTAATAACTCGATAAATAATAATTGTAGCGAGTTTGGTGTTATGATATATATTGTTAGAAACTGTCTATATTACAGTGATATCACGCCGAAAATCGTCTAGGACCGATAGGGAAAAAGTTTCCTCTTGGCGGTGGGACTTAGAAAAATTTTCGTCCAACGTCCGACGAAGTAGCACATCCGTCCATTATTTGCTAATAACTCGATAAATAATAATTGTAGCGAGTTTGGTGTTATGATATATATTGTTAGAAACCGTCTATATTACAGTGATATCACGTCGAAAATCGTCTAGGACCGATACGGAAAAAGTTTCCTCTTAGCGGTGGGATTTAGAAAAATTTCCAGAGTTTTGTCGACGGAGTAGTACATCCGTCCATTATTTGCTAATAACTCGATAAATAATAATTGTAGCGAGTTTGGTGTTATGATATATATTGTTAGAAACTGTCTATATTACACTGATATCACGCCGAAAATCGTCTAGGACCGATAGGGAAAAAGTTTCCTCTTGGCGGTGGGACTTAGAAAAATTTTCGTCCAACGTCCGACGAAGTAGCACATCCGTCCATTATTTGCTAATAACTCGATAAATAATAATTGTAGCGAGTTTGGTGTTATGATATATATTGTTAGAAACCGTCTATATTACAGTGATATCACGTCGAAAATCGTCTAGGACCGATACGGAAAAAGTTTCCTCTTAGCGGTGGGACTTAGAAAAATTTTCGTCGAACGTCCGACGGAGTAGTACATCCGTCCATTATTTGCTAATAACTCGATAAATAATAATTGTAGCGAGTTTGGTGTTATGATATATATTGTTAGAAACCGTCTATATTACAGTGATATCACGTCGAAAATCGTCTAGGACCGATACGGAAAAAGTTTCCTCTTAGCGGTGGGACTTAGAAAAATTTCCAGAGTTTTGTCGACGGAGTAGTACATCCGTCCATCATTTGCTAATAACTCGATAAATAATAATTGTAGCGAGTTTGGTGGTATGATATATATTGTTAGAAACCGTCTATATTACAGTGATATCACGTCGAAAATCGTCTAGGACCGATACGGAAAAAGTTTCCTCTTAGCGGTGGGACTTAGAAAAATTTCCAGAGTTTTGTCGACGGAGTAGTACATCCGTCCATTATTTGCTAATAACTCGATAAATAATAATTGTAGCGAGTTTGGTGTTATGATATATATTGTTAGAAACCGTCTATATTACAGTGATATCACGTCGAAAATCGTCTAGGACCGATACGGAAAAAGTTTCCTCTTAGCGGTGGGACTTAGAAAAATTTCCAGAGTTTTGTCGACAGAGTAGTACATCCGTCCATCATTTGCTAATAACTCGATAAATAATAATTGTAGCGAGTTTGGTGGTATGATATATATTGTTAGAAACCGTCTATATTACAGTGATATCACGTCGAAAATCGTCTAGGACCGATACGGAAAAAGTTTCCTCTTAGCGGTGGGACTTAGAAAAATTTCCAGAGTTTTGTCGACGGAGTAGTACATCCGTCCATTATTTGCTAATAACTCGATAAATAATAATTGTAGCGAGTTTGGTGTTATGATATATATTGTTAGAAACCGTCTATATTACAGTGATATCACGTCGAAAATCGTCTAGGACCGATACGGAAAAAGTTTCCTCTTAGCGGAGGGACTTGGAAAAATTTCCAGAGTTTTCTCGACGGAGTAGTACATCCGTCCATTATTTGCTAATAACTCGATAAATAATAATTGTAGCGAGTTTGGTGTTATGATATATATTGTTAGAAACCGTCTATATTACAGTGATATCAAGTCGAAAATCGTCTAGGACCGATACGGAAAAAGTTTCCTCTTAGCGGTTGGACTTAGAAAAATTTCCAGAGTTTTGTCGACGGAGTAGTACATCCGTCCATTATTTGCTAATAACTCGATAAATAATAATTGTAGCGAGTTTGGTGTTATGATATATATTGTTAGAAACCGTCTATATTACAGTGATATCACGTCGAAAATCGTCTAGGACCGATACGGAAAAAGTTTCCTCTTAGCGGAGGGACTTGGAAAAATTTCCAGAGTTTTGTCGACGGAGTAGTACATCCGTCCATCATTTGCTAATAACTCGATAAATAATAATTGTAGCGAGTTTGGTGGTATGATATATATTGTTAGAAACCGTCTATATTACAGTGATATCACGTCGAAAATCGTCTAGGACCGATACGGAAAAAGTTTCCTCTTAGCGGTGGGACTTAGAAAAATTTCCAGAGTTTTGTCGACGGAGTAGTACATCCGTCCATTATTTGCTAATAACTCGATAAATAATAATTGTAGCGAGTTTGGTGGTATGATATATATTGTTAGAAACCGTCTATATTACAGTGATATCACGTCGAAAATCGTCTAGGACCGATACGGAAAAAGTTTCCGCTTAGCGGTGGGACTTAGAAAAATTTCCAGAGTTTTGTCGACGGAGTAGTACATCCGTCCATTATTTGCTAATAACTCGATAAATAATAATTGTAGCGAGTTTGGTGTTATGATATATATTGTTAGAAACCGTCTATATTACAGTGATATCACGTCGAAAATCGTCTAGGACCGATACGGAAAAAGTTTCCTCTTAGCGGAGGGACTTAGAAAAATTTCCAGAGTTTTGTCGACGGAGTAGTACATCCGTCCATTATTTGCTAATAACTCGATAAATAATAATTGTAGCGAGTTTGGTGTTATGATATATATTGTTAGAAACTGTCTATATTACAGTGATATCACGTCGAAAATCGTCTAGGACCGATACGGAAAAAGTTTCCTCTTAGCGGTGGGACTTAGAAAAATTTCCAGAGTTTTGTCGACGGAGTAGTACATCCGTCCATCATTTGCTAATAACTCGATAAATAATAATTGTAGCGAGTTTGGTGGTATGATATATATTGTTAGAAACCGTCTATATTACAGTGATATCACGTCGAAAATCGTCTAGGACCGATACGGAAAAAGTTTCCTCTTAGCGGTGGGACTTAGAAAAATTTCCAGAGTTTTGTCGACGGAGTAGTACATCCGTCCATTATTTGCTAATAACTCGATAAATAATAATTGTAGCGAGTTTGGTGTTATGATATATATTGTTAGAAACTGTCTATATTACAGTGATATCACGTCGAAAATCGTCTAGGACCGATACGGAAAAAGTTTCCTCTTAGCGGTGGGACTTAGAAAAATTTCCAGAGTTTTGTCGACGGAGTAGTACATCCGTCCATTATTTGCTAATAACTCGATAAATAATAATTGTAGCGAGTTTGGTGTTATGATATATATTGTTAGAAACCGTCTATATTACAGTGATATCACGTCGAAAATCGTCTAGGACCGATACGGAAAAAGTTTCCTCTTAGCGGTGGGACTTAGAAAAATTTCCAGAGTTTTGTCGACGGAGTAGTACATCCGTCCATCATTTGCTAATAACTCGATAAATAATAATTGTAGCGAGTTTGGTGGTATGATATATATTGTTAGAAACCGTCTATATTACAGTGATATCACGTCGAAAATCGTCTAGGACCGATACGGAAAAAGTTTCCTCTTAGCGGTGGGACTTAGAAAAATTTCCAGAGTTTTGTCGAC